>NC_092872.1:45629540-45939540 GCF_028372415.1 Notamacropus eugenii
GAATCAACCAATTCTCAATCTACCTAATTATATATTATCATTTAGTCTTGCATGAACTTGACCTGTTCTTAGTAAAACCACAGTGGTCCTCAGAGATCTCTGGTTCCTTTTCTAAATACTAGATAGATGCTTTAATATATTCTAAAATTTTGCCAAAATCAAGCTCAGTATGTATTTTTTTTTTTAAAGCCAAATGACATTTGCCCTTCTTTGGTTCCCTGGAACCCCATTTGCTCTCCATGATTTTTCAAAGGTCACCAACATCACACTGGGAATTATGTCTTCCAGCTTTTTCATTTACCTAAGATGGTGGTTGGCACACTATGGCTTGTAGGCCAAATCTGGCCCTCTATCTGCTTTTGTATAGGCTGTGAGTTAAGGATAGTTTCTATATTCAAAATAAAATTTTATTGCATTTTTAAAATATAAAAACCATTCCTAGTTCACCAGCAGTACAAAAACATCTGGTGGAACATGGGCTGGATTTGGTTCAAGAGTCATAGCTTGCTGACCATGGCCTAGGACTCAATTCATAAAGACTTGCTGACTTGGACTTAGTGCCCTCCTATTATCCTCTCAGTTACCTTGAGTTTCACTTGCCTCAACATTTTTTGTTCTGTATTTCCCATTTCAAAAGTTGTTTTTCTTGGTAGAAAAAAGAAGCAAAATAAGAGTCAAGTAGTTCTCCCATTTTTTTGTTGTCTTTTATCATCTCATCTCTACTACATAGTGATCCCATCCTTTCTTTGATCTTCCCTTTATCTCCAATAAAAAAATATTTATTTATGCCCTTAGTATTCATCCCTAGCTATAGTTTATTTTGCTACTGGCATTATTTTTATAGGACTGAACTACATTTTTTATTGATGTTATTTCTAATTGCTTTGATTTTTCATTTAAAAAAAAATACTGATTTGAAGAGAGTTCCCTATGCATCCACAATGGTACTTTGAAGTGGTTCCTCATTTTCTTCCTCATAAGAGTCATTTGCTTTCTGAAGACAAAACTCATTCCCCTTCACCATTATTATTTTGAAAAATGGAAGAAAAAATTGTAGATTTAGGCAGGTAGGTCAGTTCATAAATCCAAATGACTTTAATCTTTCTATCTTTTTCTAAGAGTTTCTGTTATGTCTTCTTCCAGCCAGTTGACATTTAGGAGCTAAGCTAATTCTATGCTTCTGTGATTAAGTATTTATTTCACATGGCGCTTCCATTTCTTCTGCTAGTTTTCTACTCCTGACACAGTTTTGCACTTTAACATTTCTTAAAATTCAATTTTATTTTATTTTCAATTACAATTTATCTCCCTCCAATTACAGTTTATCTCCCTCCACTATTGAGAAGGCAAGAAAAACAAAGCCTGTTACAATTATGTATAGATATGCAAAATAAAATTCCTGTGTCAGTCATGTCCAAAAAAGAGAGGAAATGAAGTAAAAGAAAGGAAAGGAAAGGAAAAAGAAGAGAACTTTAACTGTTAAGTCTGAATGAGTGACAAAGCCAGACTACCTCTTTGACCCATGGAATTGGCTTCATGAACCTAAAACAAAAGCATAGTGAGATACCAGACTACACGGTCAAAAGATGCTGTGGGGTTTCCTACTCAGAGACTGTTGAGAAAAGGCAAATTATTTTGCAAGGACATTTTTAGTACAAGTGTTCCAGAAAACAAGGAACAGATTAGATGAGCTCTCAAGGGATCTTTCAAGCTCCGTGTCTACAATCTTACCTCAAGCTTTAACATTCTCTACATCTGAACTTCTTAAAGACGCCTTCATTTCCTTCATTTTTACTCTCAGCTACCTCTCATCCCACTTTCAGACTGGGATAGGAAATTGCCCTTTGGAAGGACTAGAGAACACCCAAATCTGTCTTACTTTACCTAGTCCAATTCATAGCTCCCACTTAAATTTTCTTCCAGCAACAATAATGTAGCACTGTTGGAGGGAACATATGAGAAAGAAAACCTTATAGCCTTGTATATTCACAATGAAGTTTTATCTACATGCAAATTATGTAAATCCAGAGGTCATAGACTCTTAGGGCCATAGAAACCCAGAGTCACAAGGAGCCAAAAGAATGAATTAATATTAGTTTAGATTCAAAGAACATCTGAGCTGGAAGGAATCTGAGGATTAATCTCGTCCAACCTTCTCATTTTACACTTGAGAAAGTTACAGCTCAGGGGGAAATGCCTAGCAAAGTGGCAAGGTGAGATGCCTTAAAACCATCATGCTTGAGGAATGGCTGCAAGAAGTAGGAAGATTAAGCCTGGAGAAAACTTAGGATCCAAAATGATCTATTTATTCAGCCATGTGAACAGCTATCATCTAAAGGAGATTAGATGGACCCTGGAGGACAGGTCTAGGAGGGAAAGTTGTAGCAAGAAAGATTTCAGCTCAACATGTGGAACTTTCTAACAATTAGGGTTGTTCAACAATGGGATGGACTGTGGCAAAGAGAGATTGGCTTCTTCATAGATGCAGATATTCAGGCAAAGATGGGATAATCTCTTGCTGGGAATACTGTATAAAGGATTACTGCATTTAACAGGATTTAGATCCAGGTAACTTGCAACTTTCGAGAGTCTATGTTATCAAGTATTCTCCTTGCCTGAAGCCCCAGTCATCCATACCATGTATACCGTGCCTTAAGGTTTCCAAAACACTTTACAAATATGTTGTCATTTGATCCTCATAACAACCCTGTAGGTAAACGCTAATATCTCCATTTTACAGATGACAAAACTGAGGCAAAGAGATTAAATGACTTGCCCAAGGACACACAGTTAGTGTCTATGGCTAGATTTGAACTCAGGTCTCCCTGTCTTTAGGTCCATAACTCTATGCTTTACAAATGGTCTTGCCTGGCATCTGTTTAAACACTTGTACTGATAAGAAGCTAATTAACTCCATGGCAGCTCATTCTATTTGGAAATTTGTTGGTTGGTTGTCCTTTCTTCTCTAAGAGGACCAAAACGACATCACTATGTTAGAATCAAGTTACAGTGTGTCCATCTGTGGATGATCAGACCAGTATGAGCTTGTAATGTTTTACCACAAATGGGGCACAAAGAGTCCTTGTGAACATTTGGGGTGAATTCTCTACATTTAGGTATCTTGTGTTTCTTTTGAGCTGTTTCAATTCTGCTTTGTTCAGCACCCTTTCTGATATGGGCACTCCATGCTGAGTAGTCTTGTTCCAGTGTCTCCCATGTCACACAATCAATTCCAAAGTTCTTAAGAGAGACCTTGAGAGTGTCCTTGCATTGCTTTTGGGATCACTCTAGTTCACCTAGGTCTCACTGGACTTGGAGTTAGTAGAGCTGAGATTGAGTCTTGGCTCTACCATTTATTGACCACTTTACAGATTTACTGATCACTGCCAAGGAACTTCACCCTCTAAATCTTAGCTTTTTCCTCTTCCTCTTCTGTCACATGAGGATGATGATGCTTGAGTTACCTCCCCCCTTGTGTTCTTTGGAGTAAAGTACTGAATAATCTGAGCTAACTGATACAGAGCTTCAACACTCTTAGAGAGGCCATGCTTGGAAACCACAATGTTATTGTAGACTTGGAAGAGCCCTCAGAGTCTGTCTAATTTGTCCCCTTGGTTTTATAGGAGAGGAGTGAAGGGGTCAGGAAGTGAATAATCAGTAGAGCTGATACCTGATCCCAGTTCCTCTGACTTCAAATCTAGCTCTCTTTTTTTATTTTATATTTTATTTTAACACAAGAAAAATCTTCCAAAATGCCAAAACAATGCCCCCCTCCCACCAAGAACATTCCTTCAAAACCATCTAAAAGAGAGATTGCAACCAATAGAACAGTTCATTTTTCCACAGTTGGTAACAAATAGAAAGAGTGTTCTCTCTTAAATAATTTGGTATTAGCATTGTCCGTTGTCCTTCGCCTGTGTTTTACTGTCTTTTACTGTTGCTTTTACATTGTTATTGTGTGTGTATTTATATGCATGTACACATACACTTATGTATATATACATACATATATGCATCTACAGAGATACATAGAATATATATATAGAATTTATATAGAGATATGTACATATTTCTATATAGATATTCCTTTTGACTCTGACTTCAGTAGTTTGCATCACATAGTATTAAGTTCCTCAACTTTCTCTGAATTCATTACATATGTTGTTTCTTATACTGCAATATTCTATTACTTTCATATATCACAATTTCTTCAGCCATTAAGCAATATTTGGGCATATATAGATCTTTTTTGCAGTCATTAATTTCCTTGGGGTATAAAGCAGGTAGTAAAAACTCTGGATCAAAGGTTATAAATAATTTAGTAACTTTCCTTGAATAACTGCAAATTATTTTCCAGAATGTTTGGCCCAATTCACAGCTCCACCCACAGCGAATTAACATGCTTTTTCCCCCATGGCTACTCCAACACTGAATTTTCCCATCTTTCCCCATCTTTGCCAGGTTATACCTCAGAATTGCTTTTATTTGCATTTATCTGATAATAAATGATTTGAAGCAGTTTTTCAGGGAGTTGTTGATAGCTCTTTTGAGAGGAGTTTGTTCACATCCTTTGATCACCTGTCTATTGGAAAATGGTTCTTAGTCTTTCAGACTTATGTCACTTCCCTTTAAATTTTAGACATATTTAAAAAAATAATTTTTTCAGTCAATAAGAATCTGCCTTCTTTCCCTCCCACATCCTCCCACTTCTAACTGAGAAAGCAAGAAAAACAAAACTCCTGTTCCAAAGATGTAAGCAAAACACACTCCTGCATTGGCCAAATCCAAAAAAAGAATAGACATATTTTTTGTCAGAGATGTTTAATACAAATATTTCCCAATATGTGCATTTCTTCCAATTCTAGTTGTACTGATTGTACAAAAGTTTTATTTTATATCACTGAAATTGTCTACTTTTGTCTTTTGTAATCTCCTCATGGTATAATGGATAGACCACTGGCCTAAAAGCTAGGAAGATCTGAGTTCAATAGCTACCGCTGACATACCAGCTGTGCTATTTCTACTCTGGGCAAGTTACTTCCACTTCTCAGTGCTATAGACAACTCTTTGAGATTAAAAATTGCAGAGAAGGTGCTGACCTGTAGTGATGGGGGAATTTTTTTCATCTGAAAGTTGTCTATTCCAAAGAAAGCAGAAGCCCTCCAAAAGTACCCTTGATCCTGTTCCTTCCTGTCTTCTCTAGCAGACTCTTCCCTTATTCATCTTTCCCCCCATCCTTTAATCTCCCTCTACCTACTAGTTTCTTTTCTGCTGCCTACAAATATTCCCAGATCTCTCTCATTCTTAAAACACCTTAGCTTGACCCAACTACCTCCTCAGGCTAAACTATACCGCTTCCTTTCATAGACAAACTTAATGAAACATCCATTTATAGTCAATGACTCCATTTCCTCTTCTCTCACTAACTTCTCAACCCTTCGTAATCTAGTTCTGACCCCATCACTCGACTGAAAATGCTCTCTTTCAAGGATTTCAACCTCTTAATTGTTAGATCCAATGGCCATTTCTTTGTCATCATTCTTCTTGACTTCTTTGCAGCTGTAGCATTTCAAATTATTGACTGCCCCTCCTCCTGAATAGATACTCTTTCCTTCCTGGAAATTTATTAAACTTGCTCTTTCCTCCTAGCTCTCTTCTTGTCTGAACAATTTTCTTCAGTCTCCTACTTGATCATCATCCATGTTATACCTTTGTGTTAGGTGTACCGCAGGGTCCTCTTCTGAGTCCTCTTCTCCCTGTACTCTCAGTGATCTTGATTTTCATGAGTTTAATTATCATCTCCACACAGATCACTGTCACATCTTTATCTTTGTCCCTAATATTTTTCCTAAGCTCCAAGTTGAAATAGTAATTTAAAATAGAAAGAGCTTTCTCCTTCATTAATAGGCTCATATGATCTAGAAGCCTGGGTCACATGTGGTGGGAGGAGCTTGTTGACAAGGCAGAACAGGAAGGGTGGAGCAGAACCGGGAGGAAGTGAGTGAGTGGGGTCAGATCAGAAGGGAAAGAACACAGGCCAACTGATACAGGCCCAACTGATACATTGTAACAGTTGACAGTGAGAAGGCCCTGGCTGAGGGAAGGGAGGTTTGAGACTGACACATTGTGACAGTTGATAGTGAGGAGGCCCTGGCTGGGGGAGGGGAGGCTTGAGAATGACTTTGCCCTCTGCTGTGATCATGTTTATTAAATTCTTGGTTACTATAAGGATTTTGCTTTCTGGTTCTGGGATTTGGCTTTCTGGTGCTTAAATAAATGTTCTTCTTCTGCCCTCTATATGGAGAGTCTTTTATATTTTGTGACTAAGAACTATGCTGGCAAATTCATAGTCATCACCAGTGCTGTGAATATTGCTGTGGTGATACATTTGGCATCATGAACAGGAACACAAAGTAAAAAATCTCTATTAGGAGGCAGAAATGACTTAGAGGAAGACATTAATATCCCAAGATGGGAGAATTTACCATTTTCCTCACTAGCAAGGGAATGGGCTAAAAGCACTGGACCCTATGGAAGCTGGGAAGAGAGGTTACAAGAGGGGAAATCTGGAGATTTGGAATGGTGTTTGCAAGGAATACCAATAAGAGCAGGGAAAGAGTTGGCAGGGGTAAGTAGCAGAGGCTGGATTTTACTAACGGCTTACCATATTATGTGTAGAAACAGAGATGAGCAGCTTAAGGAAAAAATTCAGATGGAACAAGAGTACATGAGCAGTCTGGGGGGGTCTCAGGTGGAAAGAAAGGGTGTTTATTTAGCTCAGAAGAAGCTGAAGGCTAACAAAAGAAATGCACATCTGACCTTTGTGCAGACCCAGCCTAGTTGCCACGAGACAAAGGAAGTGAAATAATTTTAGAGGAAGAAGTTTCTCAGTCAGAAGCATGCCCAATAATGAGGTAGAAACAGGAGAACCAAGGAGGTAACTCAATGTTTGGGGAAATAATTGAGGATTTTACTCAGCAGGAGGTCACAGAAATTTTGAGTAAATCTACCCATCTTGGATGGTGAGAATCAGTGATGACGGCACTGGAGGATTAGCCATAGATCCCATTGACTGCCTGAAATTTATAGGTGTTAGTCAGAATCCTTTTGTACATTAAACTTCTAGAGATTACAATATGCAAGGATGTAACAATACAATCTAATACAAGCTAATCTGTTAGCTCTGGCTGCAGAAGGCTGTAGTAGGCAGTATTCTATTGACTTTATGTGACCTAATAGAGACAGACCCTAGTATTCACTTAGGACTGTATAAAAAAGTTAAAGGAAGAGGTAATTAAGACTGCCATAATGACTGAAAATGCAGATGCATGCTATGATACTCCCTTTGAAGTTTACCATCGGAATATAATAGTGAAGACAGCTCCTCCTACTTACAAGCACTTGATTTTGATTCTAATAATTGGGTAAATAGGGCACCCTCTTTCAGAGCTGCTGGATAAGATTTCACAGTTAGGTGACTTAGGAGAGTGGGGAAAAGACAATATTGCTAAAGAGAGAAGAGCAAATAGCCAGTGAATTCAAAATCAGAAAAAATTGACAAGGAAAGAATTCTTTACTGCTCTATTGAGATCAGGGGTAGATTTTAGAAGCATAGATGGTATTCCAACTAATGAACTATACAGAATATACCTAGAAAAGGTACTTGATACTAGACAAAATAGAGAAGTAAGAACTGCCCCTACAGATCCTGCTGAACCCTTGTATCCAAATTTGTTGCACCTTCAGGGAAAATAGGAAATTGGCTGAACCCCAGCTCAGATTAGGATTAGCAGCTCAAGGAATACATGTATTGGATGGAGTGATAGATTCTAATTATCAAGGAGAAATTATTGAAACATTCCAAAATTTAGGTGCTGGACCCATACAATTTTGTAAAAATGATAAAATAGTTCAAGTGATTATTATTCATTGTGAAACAAGACCACTTGTGAAAACTGACCCCCCTTCTGAAATAAGAGAGGAACCGAAGGATTGGTTCTACTGATAGAATAAAATTGGGAGCTAAAGTATGGGTAAAACAAAATCCAGATGACATTCCAAAGACTGTGGAAATTATAGAAGAGGATGATTACCAAATTGTACCCTTAACTCATATATTCTACTGTGAATGAGGCTGTGATAGTGGGTTTATGGACTCCAGAACCACAGCAGACCCTATATCTACCCTGCTTCTGGTTACTGTTTCTTGTTTTGTTTGTTTATTTTTTGTCTTTTCATCTGTTAAACTTGTTTGCAAGATTTGTTTCCTATAGGCTTAGTACTCTCCACCTGCAGATGCCTGATTGCTTAAGCTAGATGTCTCCTCCTATCCGTGATGATGTGTCAGCTCTGGACCTCAAGGTGACTAAATTCCAGATGTCAGCTAAAGAACTGATTTCTCAAATGGGACCTCTTGGGGCAGGGACAGTTCTGTGTCCAGTCTCAGCAGAAAGTAGTTGTGGAAGAAGAGACCTTCACCCCTTACCTCAAGATTTTGGGCCCCATTTTGTTGAGGGGGAATGATGGGGTGCTTGTAATACCAGTTGCCTCACCGACCTATATAATGAATATGAAAGAATTTGGGGCTGAATGTAACAGTAATTTAAAATGGAAAGATCTTTCTCAATTAAAAGGCCCATATGATCTGCTTGGATCCCTTGGAAGCCTGGATCACATGTGGAGGGAGGAACTTGCTGAAGAGGCAGAACAGGAAAGGTGGAGCAGAACTAGGAAACGGTGAGTGAGTGGGGTCAGGTCAGAGGGGAAAGAATGCAGGCCAACTGACACAGGCTCAGCTGACACATTGTGACAGTTGATAGTTGAGAAGGCCCTGGTTGAGGGAGGGGAGGCTTGAAAATGGCTTTGCCCTCTGCTGTGATCATGTTTATTAACTTCTTAGTCACCATGACGGATTTTGCTTTTTGCTTCTGGGATTTGGCTTTCTGGTGCTTGAATAAATGATTTTCTTTGGCCCTTTATATGGAGAGTGTTTTAGATTTTGCAATTGAGAACTACGCTGGCAAATTCATAGTCACCACTAGTGCTGTGAATATTGCCTTGGCAATACACAGGTCCATGTCACAGAGATCCAAACTATCATTTTCCCAAATCTACCCTTTTTCATGCCTTCTCTATTTAAGTCAGGGGCACCACCATCCTTCTAATCACCAAGTTTCATGACTGCTGGTCAACTTTGATTTTTCCCTCTCCCTTGCCTTTTTCCTTCCTACTAACGTTTTCAAATCTTATCAATTTTACCTCCCCAACATTTTCCTTGAATTTGTTCCTTCAAACTTGGTACCTGATGCATCACTGGTGGAATTGTGAATAGATCCAAGCATTCTGGAGAAGAATTTGGAACTGCCCAAAGGTCAATTAAATTGCGTATACCCTTTGACCCAGCAATATCACTACTAGGACTGTATTCCAAAGTGATCATAAAAATAGGGGAAATGACCTATATGTACAAAAATATTTCTTGTGGTGGCAAGAATTGGAAATTGAGGGAATGACCATCAATTAGGGAATGACTGAACAAGTTGTGATATACGAATGTTATGGAATACTATTGTGCTATAAGAAATGATGAGCAGGTGAATTTCAGAAAAATCTGAGAAGACCAACATGAACTGATGCTGAGTGAGGGGAGCAGCACCAAGAGAACATTGTACACAGTAAAGACAATATTGTATGGTGATCACCTGTGAATGACTGAGCTATTCTCAACAATACAATGATCCAAGACAATACCAAAGGACTCCTGATGGAAAATGCTATCCACACCCAAGAAAGAACCTTTGGAGTTTGAATGCAGATCAAAGCATACAATTTTCACTATTTTGTGTATTTTTTTTTCCTTTCGTTCTGTTTCTTCTTTCACAACATCACTAATGTGGAAATATGCTCATGTATAACCTATATCAGAATGCTTTCTGTCTTGGGGAGGGAGAAAAATTTGAAACTCAAAATCTTATAAAAATTAATGTCTAAAAGTATCTTTATGTGTATTTGGAAAAAATAAAATACTATTTACATTTTAAATTTATTTATTTAACTTTTAACATTCATTTTCACAAAATTTTGGGTTCCAAATTTTCTCCACATTTGTCCCCTCCCCCCACCCCAAACCACCGAGCATTCTGATTGCCCCTATCGCCAATCTGCCCTCTCTTCTATCATCCCTCCCTTCCCTTGTCCCCATCTTCTCTTTTGTCCTGTAGGGCCAGATAATATTTACATTTTAAAAAGAAAAAAAAGAATTTGTCCCCTCCTCTCCACTCATATGACCCTACTTCAGGCCTTCATCACTTTTTGTCTCATCCATTGCAGTAACCTCTTGTCTCTAATCTCTCCCTTCTATAATCCACCCTCCACATAGCAGCCAAACTGATTTTCCTGAAGCACAGCTATGCCTGTGTCACTCCCCTGTTCAAGCAATGTCACTAGTTCTCTAATATCTCTGTGATATAGTATCAGTGGTTTTGGTGTGCGTAAAAGCCCCTCAGTCTGGCCCCAGTCTCTCCTTCTAGACTGATTTCAAATGACTTCCCTTCTCCCTTCTGTCCTGACTCTTATTCTAGCCAATCTAGTCTCGCTATTAGAACCTCTCAGCAACCCTACAAGGAAGATCGCACAATTCATATTATTCTGATTTTATAGATCAGAGATTTGAAGTTCAGTGAGCTTTAAAGGCTTGCCCATGCTCCAACGTTAGTAAATGACAGAGACAAGATTCACACCCAGGTCTCTCCTGACACCAAGTATCCAAGTGGATGAATACGTGGGCAGTCCACTGAATTAGTTCCTCTGTGTGTCTATGTGTGCATATGTATAGTGTGTGTGTGTACACACACACACACACACACACACACACACACACACACACACACACACACACACACACACATCGTGAGATGATCTGGGCCCACAGTTGAATAGGAAGAAATTAACAGGCTGGATCTCATATGGGAAACTTTACAACATTTTCAACAATCCCAAGTCCCCAACAATCCTTGCCACAGAGATTCATCTTCTCAATATCAATACTCTTTCAGGGATTCCATGCTGCTGAGAATCGTTGAAGAAACACTACAATCTCCAAAGAATCAGAACTATGGGTGAGTGAAAGGGCAGCATATTACTAACAATGACTTGTGTAACAGAAATGTCATAAAAATTTTATCTAGAACATTTGTGATTGGAAAAGGAGGTGTTTTTGTCATGTAGTAAAAGTAAGAGATAAAAGATGAACAGCCTGAATACTGGTCTAGTTTGAAAAAGGAAAACTTAGTGGCATGTCTTCAGTGCATTGAATAGATACTGGAATAAATAATAATGAATATTAAGCATTTATTATGTGCCAAGAATTATGATAAATGAAGTCCCTACCTTCAAGAAGCTTATATTCTAGTGGAAGATATAAAGCACACCAGGGAATGGTGGCCAGAAAGGGGTATTGGATATGGAAAGTTATGGAAATGGTGAGCCATGCCAGTGGATCCATAGGGGAGTAAATTGACATAACTGAGGGGGATTTATAGAAAGATATATGTAAGAATTATACAGATCAAGGAGGCATGGATAATTGCAATCTCTACCTGTGTCTGGAGGTCATTGATTGATGAGATCACAGATAAAAAAATTAAAAAGGATGGATTTGTCTTGACCAATCTACACATTCTTAATCTTGATATATATTCTTACCCTTTCATGACCAGGACCCATTTGGTCACTGCTAAAGGACTGGTTTGTGATGACAGAACAGAGTAAACTAGCTTCTATTTCCTGAACTACCAAAAAGAAAGAAAAAAAAGGAAGGTGGGTTTCATGAAAGGAGGAACTGATTAGCACTAAGAGTCAGTGTTATATATTCTAATGTTCCCTCCTGGTCAAGCATTCTGTTTTCTGTGTTCTGAGGTCCCTTCTAACTGCATCACTCTCTGCCTTTACCTGACCCCAAACAATATAGAACTAATGACCTTGGGTCCCCATAAACAGAGTAAGGACTTGGGCTAGGACTAGGCAAACTGAGGATGTCACTGAGGGTATAACATACAGGCATTCATAATCATGGGTCTTTTTAATTATGACTACTTTGAATGCATATTTTTATAACAGAAAAGCTTACCATAAATGAATGAATGAATGAGAAAAGACTTTAGTAAGTCCTTACTGTATGCAAAGCACTGTGCTAAATTCTCAGGATATAAACAGAAAAGTGAGACAGTCCCTGACCTCAATGAAGGGGAAAGACAATACATATGGAAGGTTTCAGCTGCAAAGCAGACAGAAAGTTTTCATGATCCTTAGGATAAGGCAGCAAAGCTCATGGCAATGCTGATTCTTTAATGTTATGTCCATTGATATGATCAAATTATATAAATTTCTGATGTTGAACCATTTGATATTGCTAAGCATTTTGACCTTTTCTGGGTTCTTAGTAGCTATGGCTGTAACACCTGCAGGCGCAGCTGCCAGGGCTGTATCTCCATGGGGCTGGGGTCACTGGACTCCAAGAATTGCTGTCAGGTTCAGGGTCCTGGACTGTCTTCATTGGAGTTTCAGGAGGATGGTGGTCAAGATGGATATAGTAGTTTGCCTCACCTGTCACATGCCACCTCTTACCTCTCACTCAAGGTGTCCTGTGACTTTAGCTAGGCTGGTTTGCCTACCCTATAGGTGGCAGTTGGTTGACAGTTGGTAGAGATGGCTACTCCCCACTCCACAGGAGCTGCTTCCCTAGATGATGGTACTCTGAAGCATGTAGGTGTTTGTTTTCTTTATAATCTAAACCACTAGTGTTACAATTAAGTCTCAAAGTTTTTGGTTGATAATAAATCTGTAGCATCTGCTCTGGGGTTACTTTTCTAACCCAGCACTTTCATGGATTTGAATGTTGGGGGTGTTTTTGGTGGGAGGAGAGAAGAGGTATAAAGACTACTCTTTGGGTTCAAAGGGCATTTCTCTGAGTTTAGAATTCCAAAACTGCAGTGTAAGAAGCCCTACCAGAAAACTTCTCCGTAACAGTTAGCTAGTAGACACAATTAATTCAGAGTTTTTCACTGTAAGAACAAAGGTTACAAAATTTCCCCCACAAATTTGAGGCACACTCTTCTACAAATACACATGGTGTCTATGAGAAGAGTAGAAGCACATCTGGAGTACAATGGTACCGAGGCATACCTATGTAACACACTCATTATTAAGGCAACTCATGTTTCTGGTACTGCAAGGACTTGGTGTCTTTTCTCCCCTGGGCATTGTGTTTTTGCTGGGCACACTGCCCAGCTGGGTTCACAGAGTCCATTTCTCTCTGACACCCATGATTGTTGGGGGGTAATTCTCCCTTGAACTCTTAGTTAGCTCTCTTCTCTACTGCCAGGGACCATTCTCTTTAAGGCTGCTCCTCTCTGTGTTGCTGCCTGAACTAGTGTGTCTGTGCTTCCCTCAACTGCACCTTAAATTCTCTCAAACTGATGAACTACTGGATATGCCTCCTACTGGGTACCTAGCTCTGCTTTTAGACATCATGACCTACGGTGGGAAGGGGAGAGAGAAAATTTCTTTTTCTGCCCCATTGTCCTCTGATCTAGACAAAGGTGTCTCTCTTCCATACAGATACTCCCAGCTGAGACTGGAAAGAATGATAGGAGACTGGGGTGGGGACAATTTTTTTCTTAGCCAGTAGCAAGGTTCCCTTTCTAATTCAATTAGGGAACTTTTTTTTTTACCCTTAAGAAATCACTAGACCTTAATTTAATACCTCATTATCAGTCCATTCATTTCTGTGACTACATTAACTTAGCTGGGGAGGAGGGGGGCCAAATCCCTCCCTTTCCTCACATATGCAATCAGCCAGTCATGCAGTGTGCCTGTGACTAGTGATACAAATATGAAAGTGAAACCCTCTGAGTCTGAGCTCTAAAAGAACTCAATATCTAGATGGGGGAAACCACATGTACATTTGTGGGTATATCAACAAGTATTTATTAAGTACCCACTATGTGCAGGCACTGTGCTAAGGACAATGTAAGTTTAGATAGAATAAATACAAAATACTTGAATACAATGTAGTTTAAGGAGGCTCTAGCAGGTGAAGAGATCAGTAAAAGACTCAATCCCTCAGTGTCTCAAGCAACTCTCCTATGAACTCTTACTGACAAATAACAGAACTGCACCAATGAGGGACTTCCCATGATAGGATTTCTCCCCACTGAGGAAATCACTGCTTCCTACCAAAAACCAGAATCTGCTCTATGAATAAGTCAGTATGAATAAAATCTATCCAGTACATCAATATAGGTAAACACTATTTAGTATGTCTGGATCTTCCACCAATACCTCATCATGGAATGGGGGAGATTCTAGGTTCTGCAAAGCTACGTCAACCAGAAGGCTGGAAGTGGCAGGTCCTCTCAATCTAGGAAGACTTTGAATAAGGACCCAATGTAAAGACCAGTTTAATTCAGTGCAGAGATGCTCATTGTCAGAATGACAGTCACCAAGCTACACATTTTTTTTTAGTCTTAGAAACTCATAAAGAATGTGGAGGAGGTTTGCACCACATTGTTCCACCTTAATGAAACTGTGGCTCTTTGGAGGTTTTGTGACCAATCAGAATGCTCTCACCAGTCTCAAGTCTTGGCCTCTGAGGTCCCAGCACAATGAGAATTTGATTCTCCAAAGAAATTTACTGGCAAAAAGTAATAGCCTTCTAGGGTTTGCTTGGCTTTGATACACAGGTTCCTGTGGGTCAGTGCTCTTAGAAAGAATTTGATCAGGTTGGTCCAACATTACCAGGATGTTTTCCCCAATCTTTACCCCAGGGATGAACTCAGTGGTCCTCTTTTGTATCTGTTTGCTAAATGAGGTCTTAACACTGGTCACAAAACCTTGGATGGCAAATATTTGCTTTTCATGCATCAACATCCACCCCATTTGCTTTAAAGGCATTATAAAGATACCTTGTGGGTGTTTAGTATAAGACTCACCGGTTATTTTGATAATGTTTTATTTTCCTTTTTTTTAACCTTGCATCCTCTGTCATTTGACCTCAAGGTATGATAACTTTTAAAAATCCTCTGCACAGTTGAAACCATTTAATATCTATGAATTTTACTGAGAGGTTGACTAAATGCCTCAAGTCTGGATATACCAGTCAGCAAAGAATAGTGTGGGGCAGTCCTAATCTCAATGCATGTGGTCAAGGCTGGAATGGAAGGACAGTGACCATTTCTCAGCTGCTGGCTCAGAGCCCAGATAGGCAAACAAACACTCTGAGACATCAGATTCTCTTGTTGGTAGAGAAGTAACCATTTGCAATTTCCAGTAGGAATTATTCTCTAGGCCTCATCTTGACTGACCCTCCCCAACCCAGAAAACCTGGATATGTTGTGGGTTCTAGTTCTGACTTTGCTATTAATTCTTTCTGTGATCTTGAGCAAGTCTTTGAATCTCAGTTTTCCTGCCTATGAGATGAGAGAATTGTGTTATTGTTGAGGGTGTCTCTGTCCTTCCTCTGACATCCCCTATTCTAAAGGCCCTCCCAGCCCTGACATCCCCTGTTCTAAGGCCCCTTCATTTGCAAAATGAGGAAATAGAATTAAATGATCTCTGAAATCTCAGTTATGATCAGAGAATCCTTCCAATGACCCCAGTTCCAATCATCTCTGATTTCTATTTGACTATTGTCACTCCTTCATCTACCATCAAGTCTTGGCAATTCTAATTCTACCACATCTCTCCCAACTGTCACCTCCTCTCCACTCACAAGGCCACCACCCCAGGCCACCACCTCTCTTCACTTCTTGCCTGGATGATTACATTGCATTGCTGTCATTCAATCATTTCAGTCACAAGCAACTCTTCATGACCCCATTTGGGGTTTTCTTGGCAGAGACAATGAAGTGGTTTGACATTTCCTTCTCCAGCTCATTTCACAGATGAAGAAACTGAGGCAAACAGTGTTAATTTGACTTGCCCGGGGTCACAGAGCTAGTAAACGTCTGAAGTCAGATTTGAACTCAGGAAGATAAGTCTTCCTGACTTCTAGACCTGGCACTCTATTCATTGTGCCATCTAGCTGTAGTTGTAATTAGACAATTACAACAGCCTCATAGTTGAACTGCCAGTTTTCAGTCTCTTCTCTCTCCAATCCATTTTCCACACTCCTGCCAAAACCATCTTTCTAAAGTACATGTCTGATTACATCACCCTGATGCCTTGGAATCTTCAGCAACTCCCAATTGCCTCTTGGGTAACAAACCCTTCTGTTTGCTATTTAAAGCCCTTTACAATTTGGATCCAGGCTATCTTTCCAGGCTCATCATATGTTCCACTTTCATACCCTCCATGTTGTAGCCAAATGGGACTTTACTTGCTGTTCCCTGTACATGCTGCACCATTTCCTAATCTTACACTTAATTCTACCTTTAAATAACAATAATTCACACTTACATGGCACTTCAACAAGTTTTTTCTTCACAACTACCCTTAAAGAGTAAATATGAGGGTCAGAATGAATTGAGGGAAAGGTCAATGGATTTGCAGTCAGAAGACCAGGGTAGAAATCTTACTTCTGTCATTGACTTTGGGTGGAAAAATTGACTTGGAGAAATTGACTAACTTCTCTAGGCCTCACCTGTAAAATGAAAAGGTTGATTTAGAAAATTTCTAAGGTTCCTTCGATTTCAAAAATCTAACATCCTATGATTCTAACTCGTTACATGATATTGAGAAATTTCCCCTCTTTAGGCCACAGTTTTACTCTCTATAAAATCAGAGAATTAGCTAAGATGGTCTTTGATGTCTCTTGCAATTATAACTTTCTTTGATTCCATGACTGTATATATGTTCTTTAGCCTGGCAGTGATGAGTATTTTAAGTTCAAGGCAACAGAACTTATTGAGGCTGTTTGGTTGAAAAAAAAAAGACAGGGAGAATAGGACTCTAGGAATGGCTATATTCACAGAATCACAGTCTAAAAGTTAGGATGTCAGAGGCTATCTGGTCCAACTTTAATTTGAATAAGAATCCTATTACAACATACCTAATAATGTCATCTGCCCTCAGTTGCTTGAAGCTTCCCTCAAATAGTTCTGGATTCACTTATTCATTCACTGATTCATTCAATAAATATTCAAGTACTCAATTCCACTGTGCTTGGGGTTCCGAGAGATCTAAAGATAAATTTAATTACAGTCCCTGCCCTTAAGGAGTATACATCCTAGCGGCTACAGGATTACTTTGGGAGCCTCAACTGGGATTGAGCAAAGCCAGAGTCCAAATGAAAAATAAAATATATAATTAGAGAGATAGATAGATAGATAGATAGATAGATAGATAGATAGATAGATAGATAGATAGATAGATAGAGAACTCCACCAGGACATAGGTCCAAAGTCAAGTTTGGCTACAATTTTGGATATCTGGCTATCACCCCAGAGAACTATGGGTAGGAAATTGGAATGGTTGAGGGAGAGGGAGAAAGGCATTCCTACAGGTTTGAGTTAGTTCATCTAGTCCACCATTTGCGACTTGGATTTGTAGATCTTCGCCCTAATAACCAGCCAAAGCTTCTCTTATCTAAATCTCATCCAACTCCTCCATTACACACCTGCATGCTCTGATGTTGACATCTTTCAAATATTTATAGGATCTGATTATCTGTATTTATAGAATGCCCCCTTCCTTTTCACTTTGCTATGCTCTCTCAATTTAGATGCTTTAATATTTCCTTATAATTCATGCTCTTGATACTCCCCCTGCCCCCATCTCCAGTTTTCCTTCCTCACATATCTACACATCTTTCTTCAGTTGTATGCATGTCTTTCAATCCATCTCTTCTTCTGTAGACCTAGAGCAGGAAGGTATCTGAGAGGCTAGCTAGTCCAAAGCCCTCATTTTATAGGTGAGAAAACTGAAACCCAAGGAGATTAAGTGACTTGCCTGGAGTCACATAGGTAATATGTGCCAGAGATGGGATTTGAACCCAAATCCTCTGACCCCTCAGAATCAGTGCTCTTTCCAATGTACAATGTCCCCTCCCTGTTGCTCAAGGAACCAGACCTCCAACCTTGGCTTCAGTATGGCTGTCTTCACTGTGCTATTATAATTTGTCACCTCAACTTCACTCTCATCTCATGAGTAAAAAGTAGATACCCTTTAAGAAAAGTCTAAATCAGAGATACACCCAAGTGAAACAGGCTGCCTTTCTCAAAAAGTACACTTCTCCTATTAAAGCAGGACTGGATAAGTAGCCAACAGGGATTTTACGGAGGGGATTCTTGTTTGAGTGGGAAGGTTGGAATAGAAGACCTGAGAGGTCTTGTCTAACAATAGAAGATTCTAACATTCTTTTATTCTACAGTTCTGTAATCCTCCATTCTAAATGAGGAAGCTTTGAGATTCGTGTTTTTAAACATGTTTTTTAAAAATGAAATACTGTAATCCTTTAATTTTCTGGGCTCCATTGTAATAGCTTCCCAGGGGATGTTCTGCTTCAAAGCAAAACATATCCCAGTCCCAAACATTCTCTTGGCTAAGAGAAAACTAAGAACCCTACTGGTGTTGCATAGAATTGTTCCCCTTTGCTTTTTTTCCCAACAGGTTCAGTCTGATTTTGCTGTTTGAATCCATACTGACCTTAGTTGTTGCCACACCACATCACATACTGCCATTACTCTAAACCCAATTTTTGGTCTCTTTTGCTCAGGGGTATACCGTATAATGTGTTCCCCTTAAGTATATTGTCTCTTTCTCCCCAAATGCAGAAACAACGAATTCCTATTCATCAGCTGACCAATCCCTAGCCACTCAATGCTATCCAATCATTGAAGTGGTCCTAAGGATAATGTCAAGATAGTGTAGAGAAATGTCATACCCATGACATTCAGAGATTCCTCTTTCCTTTACTTTGTCTTCCTACCGAGAAGACTTGGTTAGGAGGAATCTAAAGAAGTCATATTAACAGAGCTTCAGGGACAAGGCCCTTTAAGATTCAGAGAGTGCACCCATGAGAGGGTTGTGGCTGACCAGGAAGGGATGAGCTACCCCACTGAGTATGCCTTTGTCCCCATAATTTACCCTCTTGACAGAGCTTCTGGCTGTTGTCAGACTGACAGTGGCTTTGCTACTCTGCTTATATGATCATGACTTAGCTTACTGACTATGCCCCTCACTGTTCCCCATCTGTTGCTTGGCTCACCCATCCCAATGAGGATCTTTGTCTTATCCCTGATCTGCCCCTCCTTTTATCTCGGCTTGGAACTTGCTGGCTTCACCCCTTGGTTACTCATATCATCATTGAGCCAAGGCCTGTGGTTACCAGCTGCTACTTTGCTTGCATTCAACCAAAACATCCAGGTCTTTTCCACATGAATTGCTATTAAACTAGATCTCAACCACCCTGTGCTTGGAGAGTTGATTATTTGAGCCTAAATGCAGGGCTTTAAATTTAGCCCTATTAAATTTCATCTTGTTGATTCTGGCTCATCACTCTAGCCTGTCAAGAGCCTTTTGAATTCTGATTTTATCATCCAACACATTAGCTCTGTGTCATCCTCAAATTAGTTAAACATGTCTATCAACAATCTTTGAACATAGTTTCCCACCAGCTGAAAATTCAACTAACCGGATCATTATCTTTAATTCTTCAACCTGTCCATAAGACTATCATGAGAAATATTGTCAACTGCCCAATTTCAACCAACATAGCATTATGTTTAAAGCATTCTCTGAGCTGCCATTCCAGCAAACCTATCAAAAAAGGGAACCAAAGTTAGTCTGGCATAATTTGTTCTTGTTGGAACCTAGGCTGGCTCCTAGTAATCATTACTTTCTTCTTGAAGTGCTCATAAACCATCTGTCTGATAATCTCCTCTAGAATTTTGCCAGTACTTGATACACGGACTGTCCTCTATTCAACTGCCAAAGGGATCTTCCTAAAGCATAAGTATGACAATCTCAACTCTATAGTCAACTCCAGTGACTCCCTATCACCCCCAGGATCAAATATAAAATATTCTGTTTTCAAAGCCCTATACAATCTGGCACCCCACATCTTTCCGGTCTTATACCTTATACTGCTCCCATCCCCACCCCCACCCACATAGTCTTTGATCCAGTGACACTGTCTTTCATTCTGTTCCTTGAACAAGACACCCCATCTCTTGACCCTGTGCTGTTTTACTGTCTCTTAGGCATGAAATGCTATATCTTCTCATTTTTACCTTCTAGTCTTCTTTTCTTCCTTC
Organism: Notamacropus eugenii; assembly: GCF_028372415.1. Lineage (NCBI taxonomy): Eukaryota > Metazoa > Chordata > Mammalia > Diprotodontia > Macropodidae > Notamacropus > Notamacropus eugenii. Next base: position 45,649,793 of record NC_092872.1, read on the forward strand.
AAATCCCAGTTTAAATCCCACCTGCTACAAGAAGCCATTCCTGCTCCCTGTTCTCTCTGTTGACTATTTCCAATTTACTCAGTACGCATCTTATTTTGCCATAGTTTGCATGAGTTCCTTCAGAGTAGAGGATCATTTTTGCCTTTCTCTGTATTATTCCTTTGAATCAGCACAGTGTCTTGTTCTTAATACATTGATTGACAGAACTAAACCTGTATTCATAAGTCATGCACCAGAGAGATACTAACTAGAGGTAGGTGGAAGGGAGGTAGCGACATTCACAATAGTTTCTACCTTGGCTGCCTTTTTCACTTTGTATTTCTTTCCTTGAGGACAGGTAACCAAACAGTGATTCTGAGATAGACATCTCTAGCCTTGGAGTCTCTCAGAGCTGACTAGCAGCAGGAAGAATCTTCTGCAACTACACTTTGTTCCGAAAAGATGATCACTATCGAGAAAATTAACCCAAGCTATATCCTGGCTTGACAGAAGATATGAACTTTAAAGGAATTATTTGGACAGTGCAGAGCTGAGGTGAAGGTGAAAAGGCTGTTTGGGAAATAAAATTTGATGAACCTTTTGCATAATAGTAGTTATAATGTAAAGTACTGTTTTATATGTAGCTTAGTGATCAAGACCTGGGCAGATGGGGAGGGCTAAATAGGGACAGCAGCCAGTGGTGACATCTCCCTTACCAGGAAGAGGAGGAAGGGCTCAGTTCTCTCAAATCTCTTCAAGAGACAAAGTATCTTTTGTTTTAATGTTTTAAGTTTCAGCCTTCCAGGAGAGTATAATGGGAGTTATGGATTATTGTTTCATGTGTTAAATCTCTGTCAAGTATGCTTAGTATGCATGTTAAGCATTATGGAGGGAATAAATAGCCGTATGACTCCTGTTCTATTTGACTACCTTTCTGATTCCCTTTGTGGAGACCCCAAATATGAACCAAAACTAAACATTCTTTAAGTGACTATTTCTAGGATGTTAGCTTGGAGATGAAAAGAGCCAAAGAATTCAAGAAAGAACTTTACCTCTCTCTCTTTAGAGGCCATCACTGAACTCAATATACACTTGAGTCCAGAGAGTGTTTCCCCTTAATAAGAGAGGAGGGTGTCTCAGTAACTAGGCTAGCAGGATCTGGTGTTGTACATACAGTTATTGTATAATAAGGGTTTGCCTTCCTATAGCTCCTTATGCTTTACAAAGCCATTTCCTCAGCATAGCCATGTGAGGTAGGTAGAACAGGTATTATTATGGCGATTTCATAAATAAGGAAACTGAGGTTCAACGAGTCTGTGATAAATCATACAGATATTAAGTAGTGAGGCTGAGACGGAGAAGCAGGGTTTTTGATTACTAATCCAGGGATTTTTTTACTCCACTAAACTGTGAGCTCAGTAACCACAGCTTATGTTCATACAGGGCTTAAAAGGTTTACAAAGCTTGTTAAATACACAATCGCATTTGAGCTCCTCTACAGCCTCATAAGGTGATCCAGAGTCATATGAATGGAACTTATTAGTATTCAGAAGTTGATACTATGTATAAGACCCTATGTATAGTAGGAGCTGGTAATACAATGATGAAATAAAGCCTGGTATCCTTGAAAAGCTTACATGCTAATGGGGGAGAGAGTATGACATATATATGCGTCAAAATTCTTGTCCCAGTTATCGATGCTGGTTTTCAGAACTCAAACAATTATAAAAGGACTAGAAATATCCATCCAGCCTCTATTGCATAGCAATTCTCTGAGCCAAACAAGGTAAGATATTTGTGGGAGGACTCTGAACTCTTTATAAGAAAATAAAAGAATAAATACACAATATAGCCCAGCTAAGCTGCAGCAGTCTCCTCAGGGTGACAGGAAAATAAAATTGGATGAACCTTTTGCATAATGTTAGTTATAAACATGTAAAGTAGTATTTTGCACACAGCAGTAATATCGTGCTTGGTTACTGAGACCTGGGCAGATGGTGAGGGCTAAACAGGGGCAGCAGCCAGTGGTGATATCTCCCTTACCAGGAAGAGGAGGAAGGGCTCGATGTTTTTCAAGCAGTTGGGGATCTATCCCCTCCTCGCCCAGTGGAGGTAAATCTCTAAATGTTGGGATGTGGAATGAACACTGGCATTTTCAAAAGGCAGGTTTTCAGTAGCAGCCAAGTTTATGCTCCTGAATCAGGGTTAACTCACAACTGTGCACACCAAGGAAATTCTCTTCCCCATTTCTCTTGTTAAATGTGCCACTGTAATATATGCTTGTTCCTGTGTGTAATGGTAAGGCCATAAAGTATACAGCATGCACTACCCAGCTTACTGATGGTGGAGCTTGGAGCCTCTGCTCTGGCATTTCCTGACGTTGGTATAATTGATTTTCACCCTCAATGCTGCTGGAATGTCAGCTTTGTAATGAATATGGAAATGGGACAGATGTGTAGGAATCCACCTGCTACTGGTGGGCTTTGGGACTAGGACAATGTATGTGTCTTCTACAAATCACATAGTTCAAAATGCAGGGGCTGGGAACAGTGTGCACAGTAGCCTAGAAAGGGTGAAAATTTCCAAGAAGGTTGCTGCTGATGCCAAGACACCTTCAGGGCTGAGTGCCAAGGCCAAGGCCAAGTTGGGCTGCTGACCAACTGCCATGAACTGCTTGGGGGACAGTCTGATCCAACATGAAGCCTGACTGCTCATTCTTAGCTGTGTGACAGTTTGGACAAGTCACTCTACCTTCTCTGGGCTCCTTTTCTATAAAAGGAGAGACCGAACTACACAATCTCTAAAGTCCTATCTAGTTGTAAAAGTTTGTGTTCCATGATCATTTCTCTGTGTCTTTGCTCATGGTGTTTCTTTCTCCTACTGGAATGCCTTCTTTCTTTCCCTCTGATTACCTAAGTCTAATGCATCCCTCCAAAGCTGAGCTTATACCCCACTGCCATGATGCTTGCCACTCTAGCCTACATTCCTCAGTAGGATAATGGAGATAAAGGTCCTTTGCATCATAATCATAAAGCAGAATTTTAATGTCAGTCATTACCATATTGGTCCAAATACAGGCTGCATTTTCTCCAAGTCTGGCTTGTACTAAATGTTAATGTGGTAATCATCTTCTTAGGAAGAGACTGACAAGAAATTAATAAAAGCAAAAAGAAAAGTGATGGTAGAAATAAATAAGACATTTTTATTTGTATGGAATAGAAATAAATGGAAAGGAATTTTTAAAGTTTCATTACATATACATATCAATGCAGCAATATGTATGGTTTTTATTTATTAAAAAATTTGTTATTAATAAACAAAAGAAGCAAAAACTTCATGTGTTTATTACAGAGAGAGAGAGAGAGAAAGGAAAGGAGGGAGGAAAGTTGGGAGGCAGAGGGAAGAGAGAGAGAGAGAGAAAGAGAGAGACCGAGAGACACAGAGAGAGAGAGACACACACACAGAGACAGAGACAGAGACAGAGAGACAGAGAGAGACTAATACTTTCTTAAGGAAGAGAATCAGAAGGAGTTAGATATGATAAGCACCAAAAAAAAAAAATCACAAAATAAATGATGCTAGCCAGGAAGCAACTGTTCATTAAGGTTTCTGAATCACCTGTCTGTACAGACAGATCAACAACTTGTTTCAGCAAAGATAAAATCTCAACACCAAATTAGAAGGACAAAGACAAGAAAATGATGTGGAGAGCAATTATAATACTTCTTTTCAAACAAGTTACTGATGCCTTAAAAGAAGAAACAGAAAGGAAAAGACATCACCCGAGACAATCCCTATTTCCTTTCGAAGGATGATGACTTTGTGCAGCTCTGTCTCATTCAGATCAACTTCACATGCAAATCAAGACATCATGCTCTTAATGTTATTGGTCCTCTTTGAGAATGAAGGACATATAATAGCAACAACGAATAAAGAGCAGTTGTCACAATGAGGAGGCCAAAAGAGCCTAGAAACTGTCTCAGCCAGTGAATGTTTGATGTCTTAGAGAATTAAGGTGTTAAAAGGTCAATGCAAGTTTAAGATTTCTCACTTAAAAACCTCAGGGAGGAAAATGGTAGGAGATGATGAGTGGTTTCAGATCATAAATCAATGACAAATGGTGGAAAAGAAAGAAGTCTGCAGAAAACTTGGCATGAGATTCAATGAAGCCTAGTTCTCTTGAGAACATTTAAATGTGGAACTAGAAGGAAGATAACAGAAGATAAAAGTGGAAAATATCTGTAAAATTTCTATATTTATGTGAAGAAAAACATCAACGACAGTGGAACCATCACATATAGACATTAACATTATAGTCTCTTATGCATTTTAGGAGGAAGTGAAAATGGCCAGAAAGGAGACAAAAATGAGAAGAGTAGTTAGACAACACCAAGGACACTCACAGGATATCCCTGATGGAGGTGACATTGTTTTGAAAGTACTGAGGAACAGATTCTCAAGATATTTGAAGAGGAATAAGCATCTATGGAGCACCTGCTACATGCCAGGCATTGTGTTAAGCACTCTTCACAAATATTATCTCATTTTATATTCATAACAAACCTGCAGGGTAGTTGCTGTCATTCCCATTTTACAGATGAGGAAAAGAAGACAAAGAGAGCTTAAGTGACTTGCTCATGGTTATACACCTAAGTAAGTACCTGAGGCCAGATTTGAATTTGGGTCTTCTTGACTCCAAGCCCCAGTGCTCTATCCACTGTTCTGAAAAAGGAGGAGATATCAAATGATTGGGAAAATCATAGACAATAAAAAAGGCAGCTAACAGGACATCCACAACTATCCTCCCATATGCCTACTATAAAATCTCTAAAAAAATCTTTATTATAATGATCTGCCCAGGTTATGAGAATTACTTTGATGAATATATGAGAAGGAAAAAGGCAAGTTTTCATAAACAATACTTTATGTACTCCATCTTTTTTATAGTTATATAATCAGCTAAAAGACACAGAAAATACAAGATCCAATAGTGCTTCTTATTTGTTGATGTATTTGTCTTTGGCCCGGATGGCAGGATAATGATATACATTTGGAAGCGGCCAAATGACTAATCCCCAAGAGTAGTGATTAATGGATTGCTGCCATCTTGGAGGCAGGTCTGTCTTGGAGTGTCAGAAGGTTCTTTCAATGGCTCTTTACTATTCCACATTTTTATCACTGACTTGGACAAAGGCTAACCAAATCTGATGATGACAGTAAACTACAAGGAAGAGCTAACAGGTTGGTTGACAAAATTAGGATACAAAAAGATCTTGTCAGACCAAAAGGATAGAACAAATCTAATAAGATAAAGTTAAATAAAGATGACTGACAAAAAAACTTCATGGAGATTTTAAAAAATTAACTGTACAGGTAGGGATTAGGGAGGTTTGATTAGATAATCATATCGTGAAAAACATCTGTTTCTGTGAACAAGTTTAATATGTTGGTAGTGTGACATGAAAGACAAAAACATCTAATGCCTTTTTTTAATAGGTTTTTTAAAAGAATAATGCTGTCCACAATAAAGAAGTTTGACAGGATCTGTTGCGCTCCTCTCTTGCCAGAACCCATTTAGAATATTGTATTCCATTCTGGATTCATCTTAGGAAGAAAACGATCATATGGATCATATCCAAACAGAGGCAGCTTGGATGCTGAGGGAACTGTAAACTATGACTAGTTGCAGAAAATGGAGATGGTTAATGTGCAAAAGAGGAGACTTAGTGGGGCATGATAGCTGTCTTCAATTATTAGGAGGGATGTTAAGTGAAGAATGCTGGAATTTGTTCTTCTTAAAAGCCTTTCTCAACCCCTATTAATTCTAGTGCTCTCTCTCTGTTAATTATCTCCTATTTATCCTTTACATAGCTTGCTTTGTATATATTTGCTTACATGTGGTGTCTCTCATTAGAGTATAAGCTCCTTGAGGGTAGGGACTGTCTTTTGCCTTTTTTTATATCCCCAGCATTTAGTGCCAGTGCACATATAAGTACTCAACAAATATGTATGGATTGATTGGCTGGTCCCAGAGTGCAGAATTAGGAGCAGTGGACAGAATTTGATTAGAGGCAGATTTATATTCAATGTAAGGAAAAGCTCCCTAACAATTAGATTTGTCCAAAAGATAAAATGGATTGATAATAGAAGTAGTGAGATTTCCACTAATGTAGAATTTCAAGCAGTTGGATTTACAAATCTATGGCTTTTTCTCAATTCTCATTTTTCATGACCTCACTGTAACCTTTGATCCTATGGATCACCTTCTTTTCCTTGATAGTCTTTTCCTTCTAGGTCTTTGGGACCCTGCTCTGTCCTGGTTCTTCTTTAATCTGTCTGACTGTAAGCTATGATTATCAGTCATAAGACCTGGGTTCAAATCCAAACTCTAAATCATCTAGCTATGTAACCTTGAGCAAATTATGACACCTTCGTGAGACTCAGTTTCCCTATCTGTACAAGGCGGGGGAAATACTTGCACCACTTATCTCACAGGATTGTTGTAAAATTTCCTTCCTACCACATTGGGTTATTTTGACCAAAAGCACTTCATAAACTTTAAAGCACTAAAGAATTATATGTTTTTATTATAATCACCATTATTATGCAACTCACCCGGACCCTTTCCCCAGTCAAAAGACTGCTGCACAATGGACCTGTGCAGTGCCTTCTAAATGGAGAATTCTGGTCGGACACAGCAGCTCTGTATCCTTTCTTTTTCCCCTCCAACACTTTCCTCCTGGAAGTTAAATCCTACCTGCAGGCACAGGCCTTGGACCTTTCTATTTAGACCATTTATCCTGAAGGACAACAGTCAGAAACGTGTTAGAGATGGGCTAGTCATGAGCAGAGAAATGAAAAAGGGCCTCCAGGTGTACATGAGTCAGAGCCCTGCAAATATGATTGGAAACAGTCACAGTTGGGGCTATACCAGGATTCCCCGAGTCAACAGAAGATGAAAAGGAATACTCTGAAAACAGGAAGGCTCTGGAACGGTCAAATTCAAGGGAACCAGGGAGAAGCAGAAACGAAATTGAAAGTGAATCAAAGTAAAATATTGAAGGGAACAGAAGAAGATGAACACACAAATAGAAAAATCTGGGAGGAGGAAGTCAGTGGTCAAAATCACAGAGAAACTCTACAAAAGTGAAAACACAGTTTTTGGCAATGTATCACCATCATTGCCAGCACCAACACCTCTAATCCTCTGGTGTTCTCTGTGCCCTGGATCTTAACTTCATCTCTTTCTGTTTTTATCTGCTACCTGTCGGCAGCTTTAGAATGGGAGAAAAGCTGGTGTCCTCATTAGGACCAGGAGAAACAGCTGTTGCCTTCTTGCTCCCAGAACTTAACTGTCCTGCTTCCTTGACTGTGGTAACACCCAGCACTCTAGAGCCCCCACCATGAAGCATGGAGGTGGCCAGAAGCCAAGGCAGAGAGGCATATGCTCTGATTATCTGGGGTCACACTGCCTATGTTACTGAAGGCATTTTTACATCTGCTATGAGGATAGAGGAATTTTTTAAAAAGGGAACAGAGGACTTATCAATTCAGCTGAATAGCTCTTATTCAAAGCACGGCATTAAGGAGAGCAGGGAGGTTACATGGAAACCAGCCAGATGTGCTTCTGATACAGTCATAAAACAAGAGCCATTTCAGGACCCTGTTTCACACAAGACTTTCTTTAATCTTCCCAAAATGCATTTTAGAGTGGCAAGAAGATCAAGCTGTTTGGGGAGAGACTTTTATCTTTAGGCATGTACTTCCAACCACATCTGTGATTACAGAGCTCCTTAATGGAATGGAATGGAAAAGTATTTATTAAGTACTTACTAAGTGCTAAGCACTATACTAAGCTGAGGAAACAAACAGAAAAGCAAGCCAGTCTCTTTTCTGAAGGAACTTCCATTGCAATTAGGGGTGGCTATGGCTTGATACAGAAAGGTACAGTTTTGATATATATATCTTTATATCAGACAGAAGGGCCTTGTAGTCCTTAGGGTGCAATGGGAGAGCAGATGACACAGCAGGAGAGATTAAAGGGAGTGACCTATCACTCTCCATAACCTAACAGTCTTGTTAGATATGTAGGGGAAGAGATGGTACAGTGGAGGTCCCATTGAGGCTTGGGTTGTCTTTAGGGCAGAGACTGGTCTTTAAGATCCCCAAAACATGCCAAACAAAGGCTAAATGAGTACCAGTCATCCTCTGAATTACAGCGGAACTCAAGACTCACATAAGCTCTCCTACTCAGAAAGGAACTAAAGAAAAGAACTAGTAAACCTTCCTGAATGATAGCCATGTTCAATGGAAAGAAGACTGGAAACCAGGAGTCCAGTCTGAGCTCTGGAACCAATGTACCCTATACTTTGGACAAACAGTGACCCCTCTCTTGGTCTGTTCCCTCACTTGCAAAATGAGAGATTGAGTTAGATGTTTTCTATTTCTCTTCTGACATACAAAGTTTATGTTACACACACAAACACACACACACACACACAGCATTTCAGAGCTAACTCCAATGTTGTAAGCCAACTTCTGGGGATCAGAAGCATACCATAGTCACAGGATGATAGATCTAGAACTAGAACCCTTTCATTTTACAGATGAAGAAACAGAGGTTCAGGGAGGTGACGTGATTGCCCAAGATCACTTTGGTAGCAAGTTTTCAGAAATAGGATTTGAACCCAGGACCTCTGACTCCAGAGTCAATGCTCTTTCCATCACCAATGTCATTACCTCTTTGTGCCTGCCCACTGGGGGGCAAAAAGCACTTCCTCAAATCCCAAGGAACCAGTGACAATTGTCCCTTGTCTCCTGGGTGCTGAATGAGGCTTAGAAATGGCTTCACAGAAGGCTGAAGCTACATACTACAGCTGCAGTAGTTTATAGGATCAAAGAGTATTTTGAGCTGGAAGGGCCAGGAGAGACCAGCTCATCCAAACCTCTCACCCTACGAATAGAGAATTGGGGTCAAGGTGGGTCAGTGACCCAGAGCCATCATATCATAAGAAGCAGAGCCAGGTTTTGAGCCTAGTTACTCTGACTCTAACTCATGCTCCCTCTCTGGGCAAGAGACTCTCAGTCTACCTCTCTCCCAGGTAGGAGGGGTACAACCCTCAAGAGTCTCTGGAAACAATGAAAGGTGATGCAGTGCAATAAAAAGAGCTGGTCTTAGAGGGAGGGGGCTTGGACTGGAGTCTTACTTCTGGTGTTTGAATTTGTGTCATTCTAGAATCACAGGTGATCAGAGGTAGTGCGACCCCCGAAGTCATCCAATACAACCCATAAGCAAAATTGAAATCTTCCCAGCAATATCCCTGACCAGTGGTCATCTAGCCCGTGCTCAAAAATAGGGGTGACAGAAAGTACCTCTGAGACTTGGGAAATTTTTCCTTATACTGAGCAAAAGTTGTCCTCTCCGTCACTTCCCTTCCTTCTCCTTCAACCCCACAGTGGTCCTCATGCTGCCTTCTGGAGTCACAAAGGATAAAGTTAATTCCTGCCTCCCAAGGCAACTTTTCAGATATCTGATGAAAAAGAACACACAGGCACTAAGTCTTCCCTCCATACTCTACCCCTCCCTAAAAACCCTCACTTCTTTCAAATCACCTTTACAAAGCGTCACTTTAAGTTTTCTCACCACCCCCACCCCACTTTGCTGGGCCTGCTCCGTTATCTGTAAGATGGGCCCTGCCCTGCCTTATCCTACAAGGTTATTGCGAGGAAGGACTTTGGGAAATCATGTACTTCTATGAAGATGTAAGGGATTCTGACTCCTGTGCTTCAGACACACTGGTCTGTGTTCCAAACACGCTCTGCATGTCTCTGCCTCACACTATCCTCCCGAAATGCCTGAATCCTTAGTATCCATCTGCTTAATTCCTCCCCATTCTTCAGGATTCAGTTCAAATTCCATCTCCATGAAGTCTATCTTGTTCCCCAAAGATGGCAATGATCTTGCCCTCTCCTGTGCTCTTCTGACCAAGGAGACAGTATAGCTACTATTGAAATTATTTGGGCAGGGTTATTGTTTTCCTCAATGTAGACCATATAGCTTGCTTACATATTATTTACCCTAGAAGACTGTAAACTCCTACAGGACCACAGCTAATTCTCTCTCTGCTACTCTATCCTCCCTGTGCCTGGCATTGGGCCTGGCACAGCAGAGATAATCATTACTCACATTTCTATAGAGCTTTATAGTTTACAGAGTACTTCCCACATACAACAGCCTCATGAGGTAGGTGGGACAAGTGTTTTTCTCTCCCTCTTACTCTTTCTTAGATTAAATGGTTGATCTAAGATCCCCCAACTGCTAAGTGCCCAAAGCAAGGCTTGAACCCAGGGCTTCTGTTGATAAGTCCAATGATCTTTCTGCTGTACCATGCTGCCTCTCAAAGATGAGTTTGCTCAGTAGGAGAATCACAAGGTTTGTCTGAAAACTGGTAACTAGCCAGGGCTGGCACTCGACTTCAGTCAGGGGGCTAATCTCAGCTCTGCCACCTACCACCAGCTTGTCTTCAAGCAAATAAATAGACCCTTTGAGGCTCAAGTTTCTTCAACTATAAGATAAAGGGTACTTTTCTTCCTTTCCTTCCTCTTTCCCTCTTGCTCGCTTTCTCTCTCTTCTCTTTTCCTCTCCCTCCTCTGCTCTCTTTCTGCCTTTACCCCCATTCCCTCTTTTTCTGACTTTCTTTTTTCCTCTCTCCTTTTCTCTCCTGCTGCCCTCTCCTTCCCCCTTTTTCTGACTTTCTTTTCCCTTCCTTTTCTCTCTTCCTGCCCTCTCTCGCCCCTCCCTCTTTTTCTGATTTCCTTTCTCTCTCATCTCCATCGCTTCAGATCCTTCTATCATGCAGACATCCCCAAACATGAAGACATCAGGGAGATTTGTGGTCCTCTCTAATACCCCATCACCTAATGATATACTTAATGCCAGAAACTTCCAGTCAAGAAAATAAGTTTTCCTTTAAATTACTTTTTACCTTATAGATGAACACAATTTATACTTGAGAATAAGCACTTGTAAAGATATTACAAAAAAGGTATTGGATTTCAAATCAGAAGATGTGGGTTGGAATATTGACTTTGATACTTTTTACCTCTATGCCCTTGGGAAAGTCACTTAATTGACCTGGTCAGGGGGTTAGACTAGATAACCTCTCAAACCCTGTCTTGATCTTTCCATGATCTGTAAAAAGCACATTATGAAACTCCAGGGTCTGGTTCTGAATCTGCCTCTAAGTAATTCTGTGATCCTGGCCAAGTCATTGGCCTCTGAGTGACTCAGAATTCTTATCCATCAAATGGAAATAATATTACTTGCCCTCCCTTTCTCCTGGGGTTGTTGTGAAAGTGAAATTAGACTCATATATTCTCTGACAGAACTGGAAGAGACCTTGGAGATCATCTGGGCTAGTTTCCATATTTTACAGAGAAGTAACTCAATATCATATTTCAACAGAGAGGTGAAGTGATTTGCTTGGGGTCACACAGCTACTGAATTGCTGGCAATATGTATGAAACCACAATGAATCGTTAAACGTTCCTTACAAATAGGAGCTGTTTCTTGCCGTGAGAGAGCAGAAGGAGTATCACAGGGATTTTATGGCTGCAAATGGAGAGTCAGCAGAGACTAAACCAGATTGTAATGCTTGGCAATGAACAACGTTAGTGCCAGTTTCAGATTCTACCCTCTCTGTCAATGATTAGCTTGACAGCCTTGGGCAAGAGACTTGACTTTTCTTTCCCGATCTCAACTTCTTCCTGTGTAAAATGAGGGAGGATTGAACTAGATTCTCTTTAAAGTCCCCTCTGGCTCTGAAATTCCATGATCTTCTCTGCTCTTAGGCTGAGTTTATCTCTGGCTTTGGGATGGGCTCACAGAACATTCCACAATAGCTTTCAGAATCTAAATAAATCCTCCAGGGAATCCCTGGGATTGATTGTGTGTTTCATAGCTGCCCTGAGAGCCAGACAGTTGGAAAACCAGGCAGCTAGAATATTTCAAAGACTATGATCCCTTTAAACATCGAGGTAGTCATGTTAGGGAGGGGACAAGAGCAATCAGTGACCCAGTTGGGAGGCAGGCAAGAGTGAAAGCCACAAGGTTCACAGAATAACCCAAATGGCCTATATTCTCATCCTGCCCATATCCTCCCCCTTTCTTCAGCCTGTTCTAAGACTGCTAATGCCTGCCTCTTCAGAGTCCAGACCCAGGAATGGAAGGTCATAGTATAATGATCCACCCAATGCTTGCCTTTACATCCCTCAGCCTTTAAGACCTGTACCAGTTAACTCCCACCTGCTTAGCCTCTCCCCAGGTTCTGGAATCAGGCCTAGCCTTGGACAGGGGAAATATAAGGAGTCAGAGAAACACAGGTTCATAAAACTTAGAGCTGGACAGATACTTAGAAACCACCTCATTTTAAAGAGGAGGAAACTCTGAGTCTCAGGGAAGTTTAAGTGACTTATCCGAGGTCTCTCCCCAGGATTAGCTATGCATTTCACTGATGCTCCCAAAGCCAGACAGCTGGAAATCCAGAACACTCTACACATTATGATTCCTTTAAAGACAGAGCTAGCCACATTAGTGAGAAGACAACTGCTAAGTGTCTGAAATTCCAAGTCTAGGGCCCTATCCAAAATGAAATCCAACTTAACGAGATACATAATGGTAGAGTAAAAAGTCCAGGAGTCAGGAAAGATCTGGAGTCAAATTCTTCTGGGCAGGGCACTCCTCTCTAGGCCTCAATTTCTGTCTCTCTACAACAGGGGTAATAACACTTGCTCTACCGAGCCCACAGAGCTGTCATGAAGAAGGTGTTTTGCCACCTTGAAAGAACCAGAGCAATAGGCCCTCTTTCCATTAGTCCTTGCTTCAAGCTTGGTTTTGCTTCCAGACAAAGGGCCCCTTTTTCATGGCCCTGGGACCAGCCCAGTCCTTATATGGCAGTTCTGAAAACTGGAGCCCTGTCTCATCCACTTCTGCCTAATACAGCAGTTCCTGCAAGGAAAAGTTTCCTTTCTTGGGCTGCTCTTTTCCCCCTCCATGGGTTAGTCCATGCCCAGAGATGAACCCGAAGCACAAGGCTTGGGTCTCTATAGCTTGCTATGAAAACTCTCTGTGGCTTCCTGTCTGGATGCCTGTCCCTCACCTTACTGTACATCTGCCCATCTACTGCAAGCTTTGCCTGCTGCCAGCTCAGGAAGCTCCCTGGCCAGCAACACCACCTGGCATTCTTCTGATTTCCTGCTGTTTGGAGAGGATCAAATGCTCTGCCTATGTCTGGGTTTCCATCTCATCTTTTGGGTCCTGCCCATTTCTAGTCAGGTGAATACCAGTCTGAGAAAAGGAAATGTCCATCATGAGACCGCAGAATGTCACGGAGAGTCAGAGAATCTGGGTTCAGATCCTGGTTCTGCTACTTATTGCCTGTATGACTCTGAACAAGTCATTTCATCTCTTTGGCCTTCACTTTCCCTACCTGTAGAATGAAGTGGGACCAGAGAGGCTCTAAGGTCTCTTTCAGCTCCAAATCCTATGTCTCTTGATTTCCCTGTGGTCATGAGTGTACAATGTACCAGGGCAGAGAGCACTGTGGTGTTGACACTTTGTCCCAGCATAAGGTATTTTGCAGAAGCTTAGCTATTTCTTGTTTTTGTTTTCTGTTTTGCTTTGTTTTTTAATTCTAGAGGTCGGTCTGACCCACTTCCATTTGGTGCTGATGCTCTGAAGAGTCCTGGAGGGGCTCCACCCCTGCCAAGTGGTGGGTCTATTCATTAAACGCCCCTCCCTTAGTTCCCAAGTTGTCTGTTATAGAATCTCATTTAAAAAATGAGCAGGACAAGATGAAAGTATCTGAAAAATGCAGTGGCTTCCCTATTCTGCTAGAACAGGATCCTTCACCTGGGGTCCATAGAGAGGTTTCAGAGAGTCCATAAATTTAGACTGGGGGCAGAGGAATGACATCTTTGTTTCAACAGAATTTATTTCCTTTGTTATCGTATGTATTTTATTTTATACTTTTAAAATATTATTCTGAATATTTTCTCTTGTGTTATATTTTATTTTTTTTCTGTTTTTCTCATGGTTTTTCCCATTCATGTTAATTCTTCTATGCAACCTGACTAACGCGAAAATGTGATTAATAAGAATGTATGTGTAGAACCCATATAAGACTGCATGCCCTCTTGGAGAGGGAGGGGGGAGGGGGGGAAAATCTAAGACTTATGGAAGTGATTGTAGAAAATTGAAAACAAATAAATTAATTAAAAAATATTATTCTGAAAAGGGGTCTATAGGATTCACCAGATTGCCAGTGGGGTCCAGGGACACACAAAACGTTAAGACCCACTCCCATCTAGAAGTTAGAAAGTGTAAAGGGAGTCGGCTGAGCAAGCAGGGGAGTCATCTTGTATCTTGTATCATTGCCATGTGAAATCATCCATAAGCAGGCCTCCATGGCAAGGTTTGGGGGAAAAGGGTATAGATAGAGGGATTTCATTCTGGTGGACACCAATGGATAATCACAAATCCTTAGAGATAGAAGAGAATTTAGAGGTCCCTTGGTGCAACTTCTCACGCTGTGCAGCGGTCCTCCCACAGCATCCCTAGAGATGGTCATTCAGCTTTTGCTCAGACATTTCCAATTTAAGAGGCCTCTCTACCCATTAAACTAGTTCAGCCCACTGTTAGTTCTAATTCTTAGGAAGTCTATACCGAGCTGAAATTGGATTCTCTATAACTTCCACCTATTGGTTCTGCTTCTGTCTTCTGAAACTACTAAACAAATCTATTTAGTCTTCCACAGAACAGCCCTTTGAATGCATGAAGAAAGCTGGAAGTCTCTCTCTCTCTCCTCTTCTCCTGGCTATAGACTCTTTCCTTAATTATTCCTTGTGTAGCACAGCGTCACTACCCTGGACGCTTTCTTCTGGTTGTGCTTCATCTTGTCCCTCTTAAAATGTGGTGCTCAAATGGGGACATGACACTCCCTCCAGATGTTGCCAGAAGGGGCAGAGAAAAGTGGCCCTATAACCTCCCTCACTCTGTTCACTTGATGTCTAAGAGTGCAATACAGGATTGAACTGGCTTTACTGCAGCCATACCATCCTATAGGCTCTGACCATGAGAGAGGGCAGAGGGGACACTGGGGTCATCTTCCCTGTGCTGGCTGCTGGCCACCCTGTGGGGGCAAGAGCCCACTGACCTTTCACAGGAAAGAGATGAGTGCAGATTGAACAATACAGTGTAAAACCATCTCCCGTCTCCCTTTATTCTAGGCTTTTTCATGCATTCAAGAGCTATGTTATCTTAATTTTGTACAAAAAGCAAGACTTGTTCCCAGTAAAATGACTTTTAAATAGTGAAGCTGTCCCAAAGGTCCTGGTCTGTTTGGGATTAACCCATAATGGTCATAATAATATTGACTCATGTTTATGGAGCATTTTATGGTTTACAAAGCAATTTCCTCACAACAATCCTGTGAAGTTACTGTTCCCATTTTATAGATGAGGAGACTAGGGATCCAAATGAACAAATAACATGTCCAGGATCATGGAATTAGTGTCAGGGCCAGGACTGAAACCTCACAGACCACAAGATTCCAAACCCAGTGTTCTTTTTGATGGTATCCTAATAAAGCTGCCCAGCTTCAAGATTCTACCTTCCTTCTGGGCCTCACTGCACAGCAGGTATGTCCTGATTTAACCAGATAAGATGGCTTTAATCACACCACAGGCCCCCAGACTCAATCACAGGCCTCACTGAATAGCAGGCTCATTGACCCCCCCTTCCCAACTCAATATCCTAACTTTCTCATATATGCCTCACTGTCCCCCTAGAACATGAAGTGTTCTATTTGAACTCATGCCTCACTAGAACAACAGGCATGTTCATGGGATGGACTGCCTATAGCTAGCCACTGAGCCTAGACCCATTCCTCATACTTCCCACAGAAACAATAGGTATGTCCATGCACTCAACCACAACCATCCATCTAATCTCAGACAGGACCACAATGGCCAGCCAATCAGAAAGCAGCACCATCAGGATGCTTGAGTAGTATGTGGACCTCAAAACAATAGAAGGAATTTTCCCTAAGTAGACACTTGTGCAGAAAGGGTAAAGAACAGACCTAGAGTAAACTGAAGACGTAGAGAAGCTTATTATAATATCGTCATCATATATTAATGCCCCCCAAATGGGTGTTTCTGTATGCATTGTGGGTAATGCACAGTTCCACTGAGAATAAGACCCATCCCCTATTGCCTAATCCTTTGACAAACTTCTCCTGCTGTTTTATTATTCATAATTTCTGTTATGTAATCAGTATCATTACACTATAAAATGGCTTGTCTTGTTTTACTGAAGCTGCAGGTTCCTCTTGGAACTCAGACTGCTACAGAGCATAATCCTTGATAAATGTGTTTGCTTGGATTGGAGGTGGTCTGAGTCTGAATTCTTTGAGATGACCCCACCCCCCCTCCCCTCCTCCCCGCAACACACCAGGAAACCACAACATTTTGCCCACAGCTTCCATTTTAGATTCATGAGCTCAGTCCCTTCCTGCAGGTACTCTTTCCAAAGGAATGTAAATTTTGATCACTGAAACCTCGAAAGGAATCTTGGGGTTCACGGGCTAGATTTATTTCTTAAGGACTATGCCTTACTCCCAAAACACTCTGGCTCTCATTGATTGGCCAACCAGAGGTCCTAGGCCAAGTCCCACTTGGTCATGGTTTAGGCCCTGATTGGCTCAGAGTAAATATAAATAACAATTGTTTTGTTTTGGCCAGAAACCCTGAGGGTCTTCCCCTCCACTATTGATTTTTTTCTTAAGACTAGGTAAAATAAACCATTCTCTGCTTCCTTTCTTACCTAGCCTTAATCGCTGATTGAGCATTGCTTCAGTCAAACTGAGATGTGTTAAAGACCTTAGCTTAAAAAGGCCAGCATCTCCCACCACATCCAGGGCCATCTCCAGTTGTCCTGATCCACATCTTACCACTAGTTCCAGATGACTCTGGAGGGGAAGTGAGGCTGGTGACTTTGCACAGCCCTCCCTCACTCAAATCCAATTCACTTGCATATCTTGGCATCACCTCCCAAATGTCACAGTCCTCTTCAAGAATGAAGGATAAACAACAGCAACCACCACCCTTCTGCAGAAGGAGGGGGCTTTGTTCTCCAATAGGTTCTAACCATGATGACCTGGCAAAAATAGTAACTTTATAGTGTCAAGAAGTACAATTCAGCCTGTCCTGTTCTGACCTGTCTTTCTGAGAGTGTCCAAAATCTCTGAGCAGGTAGAATTCCGGGAATTCTCAGAACCAACAGTGAGATCTAAGACCTCCTTCACCTGTGACCATGAATTGTTGCCACACATCTGACCCTCACTGACCTTTCCCGGAAGTATTTGATGGCCTCTGGGTCAATGAAGGTTGGCTCCTCCCGAAATCCCTGTTCAAACACTTTCCGTTTGTGCCGGAACTCGATGACAGTCTTGGTGTAAGAGTTTAGTGTGGTGACTGAGGCTGCCATGCAGCATGTGAAAGAACCCCAGGCCAAGCTGCAGAAAGAGAGACAGAGGAAAGAATAAATCAAATACAGTGGGATCACAGTAAAAAAGAGGATTAAAACATGTAGGGCTGGAAGAAAGGGGAACTCATTTGGATGATGGTTAGAAAGAGCTTTGTTACTTATTTCTCTCTATACACATCTCACCTTTCTTTCTCAGAAATTCAAAGGTTCATATGTTATTGACAGAAATTGAAGGGCCATTAGAGGACGCCTAGTCTGATTTTTGTCGTGATGAAGAAACTGAGGTGTAGAGCCAGGCCTAATTTACATTATATTATACTGTTGGTGTCAGCATATGAATCACAGCTGACAAGAAAACATCCTTAAGTTCTAGGACTCAAAAATTTGATGGGAAACCAACTGGTCCATGTGCATTTGATAAAAAGTCATATTTACTACACAATTGTATTCATCTACCCATGGAGAGACTAGGAAAATGCACACTAGGAGTATGTGTGCCAGAAAAACAGTACCTACTTAATCAAGAAACAGCATCAGGTATGCCTGGTGTTCTGGTATAAGCCCAAGAGAGACAGATGTTATCAAAGTAACTCCTTTCCCGTACGAGCTAGGATTCCATCTCCTATCGTCCTGTTGTATGAATCTATGCACTTCCTTCATGGTTAGTCCGTTAGAGACTGGCCACAGAGAAACATCTTGTTTATGATTTCCTTATAGAGCATGGACACCTGAGTAGAGAACCTGTTAGTCTTTGTCTGTCTATGAGTGGTAGAAAAGATACTGGCCTGAGCTGATCTGATGGCCGGGGATGGCATCCACTGATGAGATGATGTTATCCACTAGGCTAACTGAATTCTTGACTGAAAGGCTGGCTCTGAGGCTCCTTTGGCCTCTACTCTTTAGGAATAATAGTTGAGAGAAAGGGTAGTATCCTTGAAGTTGGGGACTGTTAGGGGAGAAAGGGATAGTGTGGAAAATATAGGTTGCTAATGAGGGGAGAGGTGATGAGATGAGCTGGTTGCTGTCCCTATATTCCATCCTGATGAGCCATGGGGGATGGAGAGGCAGACAGTAAGGAAGGAGGGAGGTGTGGGCATGGCAATTAAATTGGAAATTAACTTTGAAAAGTTTCAAGATTGAATCAATTCGGTCATTTTCAGTCATGTCCTACTCGGTGACCCTGTTTGGGGTTTTCTTGGTAAAGATACTGGAGTGGTTTGCAATTTCCTTCTCCAGCTTATTTTTACAGATGAGGAAACTGGGGCAAACAGCATTAAGTGACTTGCCCAGGGCCATACAGGTAGTAAGTGTCTGAGGCCAGATTTGAACTTAAGATGAATCTTCTTGACTCCAGGCCTAGCACTCTACCCATTGTGCCACTTAGCTGCCCAAGACTGAATACACACAGATAAATACAAATTAGCAGGACGAGACTTCTCTGTTTTCTAGGAACTCAAGAGAGGATATATTTACATTTGTGATTGACAAAAAAAATCATGACCAAATGGCTACAGAAGTTGGCTCCAGGCCTTCTACTTTCCTCTTAGTCCTCCTTTTCTGGGTTTGATGAGTCTGGAACCAATGAAGACTCAACATCTCAAGACTTGCTTTCCTTCCTAAACTCACAGTCTGTCCTGTAGCATAGTTGAGTACTAGTCACAGAAGCTGGATGGCCTGAATACAGAATCATACAAAGGGATGTTAGAGATCAGAAACTGTGCAGATGTTCAGGGTCAAGCAACAGGGAGCTCTTTCACCAGCTGCGAAGTCCAGATTAATCTGCAGTGAGTCACGTATCTCGGCTGTGGTTTTGTTTTTATGCAAAAGGATGACAACACTGGCTTGCCTCAAGGGAGATGAATTAGATAAAATGCATCCCTCTGTTTCTATAGTCCTGTTCTAGGACAATAACTACAAACTGATCTATTTCAAACTGCTTTAATAGGCCTTGGATTTTTATAGGAGAACACATTAATGGATTGCTTTGAAAAGCTTCTCTTACTTCAATTTTGTAAGTGAGCTAATGGGGTAAACACATTTGGATGCTAAGCCTGTGGGGAAGCATGGTGCTGGGGCAGCTCTTAGCCCCAAGGGAGGCAACTAATCTGCTGCTTCTCCTGGGTAACTAGAGGGCACAGAGAGGATAGAGGTAGGAAGAGATAGGGTTTAACACAGCTGGAATCTGAAAAGAGCATAGGCAACGGTGAAGGAGCCACAATCTACTGTGCCAAGCACTTTTTAAACGTAAAATGGCATAGCACAAATTGCAGCTGACATTTATTGGAGAGGTTTTTCGGTTTATGAAAACATTTTCCTTACAACAATTCTACGAAATAGGCATAATAAGTAATATTATCTCCATTTTACAGAATCAGAGAGGCTAAATAATTTAACCATTGCTGCCAATCATTCTTAGAGTTAGGTCTTAAACCCAGGTCTTCTGACTTCTAATCCAATATTCTTGCCATTAGACTATGACAGCTCTTAGTATTATTATACATCACTCGGTTCACCACCATCCCATATATCTGCTCAGGTGGGGAGAGGTATTCAGTATGGTTGCGATCGCAATTAAAAATATGCTCTTGGTGCTACTTGGATGATTACATTGTATCTTGAGGGTAGGTATTATTTTTTGCCTCTTTTTGTATCCCCAGTACTTAGCACAGTGTCTTGCACATAATAGGAGCTTAATTAATGTTTATGAATGAAATTAGAAGACCTAGGTTTGAATCCTGGCTTCTAGTTATGTGACCTAAGATGAATCAATTTACTTGTCTAAGTCTCAGTTTCCTCATTTGTAAGATTAAATTCAATTATTCCCAATGTCCCCTCTAGCTCTAAAAACTATAATCCTATAGCAAATGGGGCCAAAAGTCCACAGTGGAAAAAGGAGCCAACCTGGGGCAAACTGGAGGAAAACAGAAGTCACTGGGAAGTAGCTAAGAATCAGGGACCAAAGGAAAGTGCAAGAGAACATCTGGTCCAAGGAAAGAGCAGATTAGAAGTCAGAAGGACACGGAAGGGATTTAACTAGTGCCTCCCCAGTTCAGCACAGTTAGGGCCAGAACAGAACCTGTGCTGGATGAAACTCATCAGCACAGATCCAAGAGTCTTAGGACAAGATGATTGATGGGCAGACACAGCTCATGAAAGGATAGGAGGTGGCTGAAACCAGACTTTAAGAATCTGAATGTTTTTCTTACCAGGAGAGGCTATTTTAATGCCCCTCATACTCAAAGCTGATCTTTTCCACCATGGTCAGCAGAGACCATGAGCTGAATTTTTCTACTACTGGGCATGGGCTTGCACTGAGCCATCCATGTACCTCTCGTGACCAAACCCATACATTCACAAGCAAGTTGTGAATAAGGTTGCAGTCTGAGCCTAGGGAAGCCAATGTCTGCATCCCCATTGTCCCTGCACTCTTGGAGAATATTTCACTTCCTTCAGGAAATCTGAACATCAATATTTTCATTAGAACTGTAGCATTGAAAAGGACCTTAGGGTCATCTACTACTCACACCTATCAACTTCATTTTCCAGAGCTAGATGGTTGTAACAGAAAGAGCCCTGGCCTCATTAGGAGTCAGAAAACCTGGGTTCAGATCCAGGTTCTGCTATATACTTGCCATGTAACTCTGGAGCATGTCATAACCATGCTGAGCCTCAGTTTGCTCATCTGTAAAATGGAGATTGCAATAATACTGGCATTACCTACCTCATGGAATAGTTCTGCAACTTTGCAGAACTGGAAGAATTACAGAAATGACACCTCGAAATGAGAAGCCTGAGCCTCATCGGAGTCAAGTGATTTGTCCAATGTCACAAAGCCAAGCTCTTCAATGGTTGGGTTAAAACCAGAACTGAGATCTCTCAAGGCCCAGCCTTCATTCCATAGTACCCTCGGCCTCCCAGAAGTGTTTTCTTTCAATCCCTCAGCCAAATGTTTGCAGTTCTCTTAATCTTACTTTCAGCCAATCCCTTCTCAAGGGACCTTGGGTAGCAAAAGCACTGCATCTTGACAAATGGCCCCACACATATTAAACAAGAGAGATGACATAGCAGGGCTCTGGAAGAACCCCCAAATGTGAGCTTTCTAGAGGGATGAAAAATGGTCCAAATCTATCTTCTCTGGGCCTCAGTGACAGGGAGAAATATATCAGCACTAATACATTCCCCACTCACTCAAGTCTGTACTATGAATAAGTCAAAAGGGAAGTTGGTGACCCACAGCAGGAGGAGAGGCCGGAGCAAAAGGCAGAAATCTTTTCATCTCTGGGGAAACATTCTCTGCCCTAGAGACCAAAAAGCTTTCCTTCAGAATATCAATGAAGGGTTTAAGGCATTGGGGCTGTTTCAGTGGGACAACTACCAGCTTCTCCCATCTTCTGCCCATTCCCAGATGTAGAATGGCTCTTCAACATAGCTGAAGGGCTTTGGGTACCCCAGGACCCACATCCTTTATCCCTGAGTGGGGATGGGAGGAGAAGACTTCTGTGAACAGATTAGAGATCACAGGTGTAGAGCTGCATGGGAATTGAGATGACCTGTAATGAGTCCAGTGTTTCTTAAACTGTGGGTTGCAACTCCATATAGGGGTATGAAA
Organism: Notamacropus eugenii; assembly: GCF_028372415.1. Taxonomy (NCBI): domain Eukaryota; kingdom Metazoa; phylum Chordata; class Mammalia; order Diprotodontia; family Macropodidae; genus Notamacropus; species Notamacropus eugenii. Next base: position 45,671,926 of record NC_092872.1, read on the forward strand.
AATTTGGCAACAGTAAAAAGGTTTCTGAATGCACAATGACCAAAAATTAATTAAAAATCAAACGTGATGAATCTGAGGTGTTTCTGGCAGCGCTTATCAATATTGCATTGGGGCAACTTCACTATGGCCTTGGTTCTGAACACAAAGCATGCACCCTTTGCACCGTATATACCCTTAGGCCATACAACTGCCTGATAACAAACACTGCCTAAATGGGAAAAGGTTTGGGAGTGGAAAAAGTTTAAGAAGCCCTGCTTTAATCCAACCCCTTCACTTTAAAGATGAGAAAATGGAGGCCCAAGGAATATAAGTGACTTGTCCAAGGTCACCAGTTTGTAAACATCAGCAGGAGATTTTGCACACATCTGCCAATGCTCTTTTTCCTAAACTACAACTTAAAAAGCTCAGTGTTTTGGAAGGAACTTGGAAGGAAGTCCAACTGTTTCCATTTTACAGATAAAAAAATGAAGCCCACATGTTAGGTAAATTACCCCAAATCGCACAGCTAGTTAATGGGGAACTGGCATACATTCCATTGGCTTGGTTGGAATGGCTAATTCGAGAGAAGGCAGAAGATCTAGGTAACGGAGCCAGTTAAAGGTGATATAAGTAAACCTTGATAACAAAAAGGTCTAAGCTTCAAAGAATGAGCTTTGATCAGCTGCTTGGCACTATCTGTGTTTCAGCTTCCAAATCTCTGACAGATTCTTTAGACTTAAACCCCCTAATCAGTCACTGGCTCACCTTCTCATCTCAGCCCCCTATATCTCCTCCCAACTGGAACCTCTCCTCTCCTCCCTCAGGGAAGCATTTCTTTTCCCCCAATATTGGTAGTAACAGTCACTAATTACTGGCATATGTTGGCCTTCCCTTGGGTGGGTCCTGACAGCTGGGACTGGGTCTTGCCATTCCAAGCCCAGGGTGCTTCCACTATGCAGTATTCAACTCAGCTGGACACTCTGAAGCTATGAATTGTCCAACTGAGATTCATTTTGGGGCTGGAGGATGTGGTCCTTCTTGAGACATGTAATTAAGGGCACATGGACCACCTTCAGCTGGAGCTGAGATCTCACTAACTAGGCAAGGCCTCTTTAAGCCGAGAGGGGTCACTAGCATTTATGTAACCTTTTAAGGTTGGAGAAGCATTTTACCCATGCTATCTTTGCTGGCAGGGAAATCTCCACCCACCGACTCCCTCACTGAGGAGCCTCAGTCCCGGCTTTTAGCATCAGTGGGAGGTGAAAAGGTGGCCACGGGTCATTGTCAACAGACAGCGGATGCCTGTGACCATGCCTAACTGCTCCATATGGATAATGCCAAAGCTTTCTGACCAGATGTCAAAGAACTATGACATTAATGATAGCTGAGAGGTAAAGACACTGGGGATCCAAGAGATGAAGGGACTTTGCCCAAAGTCATTTGATTAATAAATAGCAGAGACGGGAGTTAAGCCCATGTCTTCTGATGCCAAGGCAATTACTCTTTCCACTGTGACTCTCCTTAGAGAAAAGAAAAATAACCCCCTCTGACATTTGCCTGAGGGAGCTGCTGTCACAAGCTGAAAAGACACGTACCAGAAAGACCAACCGTAGTCCCAGGAGTGTGGTCTCCAGTCTTCAGGTCCCAGGCTGACCGTGACTTGGAAAACTTGAGTGTACATCATATGGGCCACCATTCCCAGGAGACCTGGAGGACAGGAAGCAAAACAGAACACTGTCAAGAAAACCAAACTCATCTCTGTCCTTCCCACCTGACAGTCTGTTCAGTGGCAGGGCATCCCCTACTTTCCTAGAATTCCTGCAGGGCACTAGCTGTGTCTGACCAACTGAAGCCTTTCCATGCTTTGCAGTGACTGACTCTGATTTTAGCCCTCTTTCATAAAAATATCCTTTTTATCTGATGAAAAACTATAAACGTCCAATTTGGTGCCTGTGCACATGCTGTTTCCATCACCTGAAATTTAGTTCAACAAACATTAAATGCCTAATACATGCAGAGCACTGTGGTAGGTGTTGAGGTAGATATAAAAATAATGACAATGTGGCCGCACCTTCGCAGACACTCCTCCCCATCCTAGTCCTGGCCAATGCCTGCAGACATCCCTCAAGATCCAACTCCAATGTCATCTTCTCCTCTCCTGACCCCCCTAGTCAGAAATGAGCTTTCTATCCTTAGATTTCACATATCACCTTGCTTCTAATACTTTTATATACTAATCATGCTTTATTTTACATTATGGTTATTTTTACACTTTCCTTATCTTCCTCTACCATACCACAAGCTCATTCAGTACAGGAATTCTTTCTTATTCATTGTGTATTATTCCTAACCACCACCTCCACCACCTCCAGCACTCAGAACTATGCTTTGCACACAGTTGGCACTTATTAGATCACAGAATCAAGGAATCGGAAAGCTGGAAGGTACCTAAAAGAGCATTTTGTCTAACCTTGTTTTACAGAGGAGTTGGGGGGGGGGGGGAGAGTGAATGACTTGCCTAAGGTTCCATAGAGAGCAACTGACTAGATTCAGTGCTCCTCCCTCTCTACCATGTTGCCCACATGAATGTATAAGAATAGTAATAATTATTTTCACAATTATAATAATAGCATTTGTATAGCAAGTTAGTATTCTCCACGCACTTCGCAAATATCTCATTTGATCCACACAACAATCCTGAGAAGTAAATGCCATTATTATCCCCTTTTCATTTGAACTCAGATCTTCCTGACTCCAAGTCTGGCACTCTACCCATGGTCTCACCGGCTGCCACTGCCACAGAGGGAGAAATTACTTTCCTGTAGTCACATGTTACTGTTGTTGTTCAGGTGTTTCCATCATATCTGGCTCTTCATGACCACATGTTGGGGTTTTCTTGGTAAATGTACTAGAGTGATTTCCCATTTTCTTCTCCAGTTTATTTCACAGATGAGGAAACTGAGGCAAAGAGGGTTAAGTGACTTACCCAGGGTCACATAGCTACTAAGTGTCTGAGGCCAGATTTGAACTCAGGAAGATGAGTCTTCTGGCATTCTATCCACTGAGTCATCTAACTGCCTCAAACATGGTGCCTTGTCACATGGCAGCAGTGCTAAAATTTACACATAGGTCTCTAACCTCAAGTCCAGAGTCTATTTTCATTAAAAAATGTGTACTGAATTCAATGATGTCCTTCATGAAGTATGTGTGAAAATAAAGGGAAGGAAGAGAAAAGGGGATACGCTATATAAACATGGAAGATCTGTAAGCCACAAAGAAAGAACGGGTCCTAGGAGACTACTCTGATGCTACGTCTGTAGATAAAAGTTACTTTAGTTCAAGCTTTAGTCTCTAATCTAATCGCTGAGTCCCCATCCCCATATATCAAGGCACATAGAGTTTCCGGTACAGCTAAGCTCTACCTAATCAGACCAGGCTAAAACTGCTTTCTCTGATGCAGATGAATGTCATCTGGGAGCCAATGGACTCACATCTCTCAGTTATGCGGTACATGCTTAATGCCAATGAGAATACCTCAGGCTTTCCCATTACTGGCTAAGGTACCAGTTAATGGAGTTTTTAATCTTTCTCCCTAAATATTTGGTGAATAAATGAGCAAGTGGTTTGATGAAGGTAGAATATAGTCCTAGGGCCTAGAGCAGATTTTTGAAAATAATTACCCCAGAGTGGACTGAACTAGAGTAAGTATAGGGTGGCCAAAGACTTGAATGGCTCTCTTGGACTGTGGTGTCAGAAAATTTGCCTTAATGACCTAGGCCTTAGGCTCTTGGATGGATACCACACTACAGGGCAAGCTGCTTGCCCTCTCTCTCTCTCTCTCTCTGTATACATGTACATATATATATATATATATATATACATATATACATACATGCATATATACACATATGCATGTATATACACACATCGGTGTATATGTATATATGTGTGTATATGTACATATATACATACATGCATATACACATATACATGTATATATACATATCTGTGTATACATATATATACATATGTATATACACACATGCATCTCCTTGTGGATTCAGGGTTTCAGGATGGGGAGGAGAGGGAGTGGATTAATTCCTCCTCTCATTGCTTCTGGGCAAACCCAAATAGTGCCCCCCACACACATACCCCAAGGAGAAAAAGAAGCAAAAAGAAGCAGAGAAGGGGAGATAAAGATAGAAATGGCAGAGGTATTGAGAAGGACATTCTGGAACAAATTTTATGTTCTCAGAAGATGCCGAAAGAAGTTCAAGTCAGAGCATCATAGAATATTAGAGCTGGAAGGGAGAGAAGAGTGCAGAATACAGAATGTTAGCACTAGAGGGAAGCTTAGTGGGATCAGCTCCCCCAACTCCCTTACTTTATAGAGGGGGTAATTGAGGCTTAGATATGGAAGTGATTTTTTCACCTTGGTTACACAGTCAGTAAACGGCAAAGCCCTTATTTTCTGATTTTCTTCAGCAGTCCTGTTTTCACTCTAATGAATTGACTTCCCTCAAATAACTGGATCACTATTTCACCTGGTGCTCCAGACCTCAAGCCCTATCAACAGCATACCAGCAAGACTTTGGAGCCCACAGCATTTCTGGCTAATCTAGGCTCATCAGTATCTAACTGCCATCAACCAGATGCCCTTTAGGGCCTGCTACTGCCATAATCAATAAGGTTGTTCTTAGCATTTGGAGATCTCTTTTATCTGATAAAGGGTAGTAACCTGACTCAAAGAGTGAAATTCTATTCAGAATGATTGAGGGGAAGGCCAGGATGATTCGTCAAAAAAAAAAAAAGATTTGAAAAGGACCCACATGTACAAAGATATTTATAGCAGTACTTTTTGTCATGGTCAAGAACTGGAAATTGAGGGGATACCTATCAATTGGTGAATGGCTGAACAAGTTGTGGTATATGAATGTAATGGAATACTATGAATGGAATGCTATATATTATGTATATTGTGTAATGGAATTACATAATTATGTATACTGTATAATGTATATTATGTAATTATGTATACTATGTAATACAATGATATAAGAAATGAGGAATAGGCGGACTTCAGAAAAACCTGGAAAGGCTTATATGAACTGATGCTGAGTGAGGGGAACAGAACCAGGAGAAGCCTGTACATAGCAACAACCATAGTGTGTGATGACTGATTTTCATAGACTTGGCCCTTCCTAGCAATGCAAGGACCTACAACAACTCCAAAGGACTCAAGATGGAAAATGCCATTCATATCCAGAGAAAGAACTATGGTGTCTGAATGCAGAACAAAGTAGACTATTTTCTTTTTTGTTTTGTTTTGTTTTCTTTCTCATAGTTCCTTTCATTTGTTCTAATTCTTCTATACAACGTGACTAATGTGAAAATATGTTTAAGAGGAATGTATATGTACAGCCTGTATCAGATTGCATGCTGTCTTGGGGAGGGGGAAGAAAGGGAGGGGGAGGGGAGAGAGAGGAAGAAAATCAAAAACTTATGGAAATGAATATTGAAAACTAAAAAAAAATTTTTTTAATTTTTTTAAAAGACTTCAATTACAAGAGATCTTTAAAGAAATACAATTTCTTTAATCAATTCTATTTTTTTATTAATCATCATGGTGGATGTGAGAACTAAAATATAGGTTTGGGTTCTTTTAGAAATTAAAAAGTTGTATTAATCTTTTTAAAAGACCTACATTATATAATAACATAATATAAATGCAAAAGATTTTAACATAGGAAAACATATTTCTAGATCTAGAAAAATAACATTTGTAACTGATATTTATACGACACTTAAAGAGTTGCAAAGTATAGAGACCGAAGGAATGTTGACAGAGTTCTTACTTCTTGAATCTCTAGTGTGAAAGGCAATGACTTTTAGGCCGCAGTGTATCATAGAAAGAACCCTAGACTTTGGAATCAGAAGGCCTGCCACTCCAGTCTGAAAAACATGGACAAATTACTTTATCTTTCTCCACCTCAATTTCCTTACCTGTAACATGGAGATAATAATATCGATGCTACTTCCTCCATAGGATTGTTTGGAGCAAAGTAGCTTATAAACTGTAAAGTATTCTTATTATTTTTTAAAGTGAGTCTTTTTCTTTTGGACCTGGAGCTGTGATTTAATTGGTATATGGAACTTCTAGTGAGGAAATTCCTTCTACCAATATAGATGAGCATGTGCTCTGCAATTTCTGTTATTATTATCGGGGGCCATGAGATCTTCGGTGACTTCCCCAAGTTCCCAGAGACAGTATGTTAACACAGGAGGACGGACCTGACCCTAGGTCTTTGGATTCTTTGGCCACTTCTCTAAACACTATACCATACTACCTTTCAAACGATTATTGCTGTTGTTATTTTCCAGTCATGTCCAACTCTTCGTGGCTCCATTGGGGTTTTCTTGGCAAAGATACAAGAGTACTCTCCTATTTCCTTCTCTAGCTCATTTTATAGATGAGGAAACTGAGGCAAACAGTCCAGTGTCACACAGCCAGTATGTACCTGAGGCTGGATTTGAACTCATAAAGGTGTCATCCTGACTCTGGGCTCTGCACTCTGTGCATGGTGGTGCCACCTAGCGGCCCTTCAAGTTGCTGTTATCATGACCCAAAAGCAGTATAATAGTGAACATAGGGCTGCCCTTGGAGTCTGGAAGAACTGGGTCCACATTCTGCCTTTGATACTTGTTAGCTGTGGAACTCTCTGTGCCTCAGTTTTCTCATTTGTAAAAATGAGGGGTTTGAACTAGATGACCTCTAAAGTTCCCTCTAGTTCTAAATCTGTGATACTAACATATAAAACTCATGTGAAAATCTAGATTTACACAAAAGATAAATTAAGAGATTGATTGATTTATAGAAAGAAAAATTCACAGTAGGATTCCTTTAAATAGAGCGCTCCCCGAGTGCATTTTGAATGATTCAGCTTACAAAAATTTGATTTACACTCATCTATTCAGTAGCAAATGTATTTTGGAAAAGCAAAGCATAGCTATAAATCTTTGAAAATCTACAGATGAAAGAATCATTTCTAATTCATTCCTGAATACAAATCATGGGCACCATATCTGAGCTACTGAAACTCTGCAATTAGCAGGGTTCATATTAATGAGGTTTCCCTGTCATTTCAAGAGGATCCTTGGCAGAGATACTAAATTGAAACCCACTCTTGTTAATCTTTGTCATCTCATGGCTTCCAGGTAACCCATGTCAAGGACAGAGGGTTCAAGACTTTGACACAGAGGAGACAGGGAAGTAGAAGAAACTTTGAGCTCTAGGATATGATAGGAATAAGGAAGAAACAGTATCCTATTCTCATCAGGAGGATAAAGAGGTACCAGGATTTGTACCTGGCTCAAAGAGAGACACATCCTTGTGGCCAGCAACTCCCTCCAGAAGGGTATGGAGGTGGCCATATGCAAATGTGACATAATGAATCAGAAGGCATGCTTTCTTCTTTGGGTTGGTATGTGAGATGGGATGAAGAACTTCTCAAGACTTAACAAATCTGACAATACACTACCCAGTGCTAATGAATCATAGTGGGAAAAGTCAAACTACCCAAAAGAATGAGGAAGAGATAGGTCTATGAGAATTATGAAGTCTTGGGAAAGAGACTAAAAAGACTGGGGGCAAGTAACAGGTTGTGTTTGCATCACAACTTCAAAATGATGGTACGGACTTTAGGGAAGAAAGACTGATGTGGGAACCCAGAAGATGATGTCATCTTATAAGATTATCTTCATGGACCTTAGTTTATGATCCTGTGATTTGATGAGCACATATACTGAAAGCCTGAGTTTGTGGAAATTTCCAGTTCATATCATGGGCATGTGGACGTGAAAGACCATTAAGTGTAGAGTCAGAGTTTGGAAATTCTGGGGAAAGTGTTAGCTCTTTTTTTAAAAAAAAAATTATTATTGTTGCATTTAAGGTTCTGAACTATCTTCCTCTCTCCCCCACCCCATACTAGAGAAGGCCACTATTTGATGCAGATTTATAAATATATGTAAAACCTTACTTCTGTTTATCAATTCTTTCCCTGCAGTTGATAGCGTCTCCCTTTACAGGTCCTTTATAGTTGTTATGAGTATTTACGGTACTCAGAATAACTTGGTTGTTCACAATTATTCTTCAAACGATATTGTTACTGTATATGACATTCTCTTGGTTCTCCTCACTTACTTTACATTATTTCATGCAAGTCTTTCCATATTTTTCTAAAATCAATCAGCTCATCATTTCTTACAGCACAGTAGTATTCTGTCACAATCATACCACCACTTGTTTAGCCATTCTCCAACTGATAGGCATCCCCTCAATTTCCAGTTCTTTGACACTACAAAGAAAGCTGCTATAAATATTTTAAAATATAAAGGTTCTTTTCCTTTTTCCCTGATCACCTTAGGAAATAGACCTAATAGTGGTACTGCTGCATCAAAGGTATACAGTTTGATTAGTCTTTGGGCATAATTCCAGATTGCTTTCCAAAATGGCTGGTTCAATTCACACTTCCACCAACAGTGTATTAATGTCCCAATTTTTCCACATCCCCTCCAACATTTGTAATTTTCCCTTTCTATCGTTTTAGCCAATCTGATAGGTGTGAGATGGAAATGTTAGCCCTTAAAGCAGACATCTGAGAGTCCTTGAAGTAAGAAATCAAGCATCTTAACATATGTTGAGTCACATCGATGCCTCTGAATCCTGGGGACTAGTATGTAGAGGGGATGCTAATGGCTAATCATCTTGCTTGAAGCCTTCTTTTGTTTCATCTCTCCGAAAGGCAGAAATCTAATTCCTATGCGCATTGCCTTGGTGCGATATGCCTCGAGCCCTGATTACCTTGTCTGAGGGACCATATTCTCCCATTTGGAGATGCCATCTGGGGGAAGGAAAGGAATTATGGTGATAAATACAAATGAGAGTTCTGTATTTCCATCTGGCCCATCTTTATTGCTTTCTGTCTTCAAGTGTTTATGCTAATGCAGTGTTTCATTTAATTAAGATATCAAGGTGGTAGCTGATTAATTAATTTATAACCATGCTTATTATTAATGTTGTCTATAGATATTACTCAGAATGTTCAGAGAATGTTCAGGTATAAATAAACATTCTTGCATTTTACTGGTAGCAATCTAGTGATTAACAGTATATTATTAATATCACTTATTCACTCTACAAATATCTATTAAGGGCCTACTGTGTGCAAGGTACTTGTACCTGGAGCTAGGTATAAACTTCTGTCCTTGACAAGTTTACAGTTTAGAAAAGAGGAAAAGAATGTACACATATTACCATGATACAAATTAGAATATGTGTATAAGAAGAATAAAAAATGCTCTATGATTGGATGATGGAATGAAAATAGAAAAGAATGGGATGAGAAAGCTCTTAGAGGAGATGGCATCGGAATTGGGTCTTTATGGACAAGTATTAACATTAAAATATAACCCTAAGGGGTCTCAGGAAGCTGGGTCTAATTGGCCACAGAAATCTGAAGGAAAGTGAAAAATTAAATAAATTATCTAGCATTTTCAAATAGTCTGATGTTTAGTCTTGTATAAACCAAAGAGCTGCACATCTGCTTGAAATTTACCATTTTCTTCTAGGTCTTTGTCTTTATGCAGACCTGGCTCTGCTAGACTCTAAATTTGTGCCCAGGTACAATGGTACTTCAACTACACCCCCTAGAAAAATGATGTCTATTCTATGTTTAAACTCTCTTCTCTTTCAGCTTTTGAAAATTCTGTTTTTAAAAATGTTTCACAAACTTTCTGAGGAGCACATTCTAGGGCAGGGGCAAGGAACCTGCAGTCTTGAGGCCACATGCAGCCCTCCAGGTCCTCCAGTGTGACCCTTGGAATGAATCCAAACTTCATAGAACAAATCCAAAAGGATCTGTGAAGTTTGGATTCAGTCCAAGCATCACATTGGAGGACCCGGAGGGCTACATGTGGCCTTGAGGCCATAGTTCCCCACCTCTGTTCTAGGTGAAAAAGTTCTTCTACACATCTGACCTGAATCTCCCTTGCTTCAGTTGGAGGTAATTTCTTACTCTGCCTTCAGAGGGGATAGGGGGCAGATGGTCAGCATCTTCCTTAAAATAACCTTTCAGAAGCTTGACAATTAGTGAGTCAGACCCTCAATCTTTTTGTCTTCAGACTAAATCATTCCAATTAGTCTACCCTTTCTTCAAAGGTCCTATTTAACAACACTTTCATCATTTTCATTGCTCTTTTCTGGACCCTTTCCATTTTTCTGTGTGCAGAGCCCCAAATTGCATGTAGCACTCTAGTGATTAATCAATTCTAAGTAAGAAATTCACTGCTAAACTCTTGCACACAATTCCAATGAATGCCATATTGCCTTCCAATAATTACATTATACTAAGGAGTCACGTTCAGCTTAGTGTTCACTATGAGCCCTGTTTTTCTCCCACTGTAGTTTTGGCTTTTCTTTATAGAGTGGCCCCCTGCCTTCCCACACATGTACTTCTAATACAGGCTTCAGGGAGGAAGCAACATTAAAACTGTACATTAAACAATGGACCTACCTTCAAATCAGGATTAATAATATCTCTACAGGAAAATATATTCTGAGTTCCAAACAATGAATTTATGAATGAACTTTTGGAATATACATATAGGGATACCCAATCAATTTCATCCCACATATTGAATCTGCACAGCTTGCTTTCTCTCTTTTCTCAAAGATCAGCATTATTGTTATATAGATGCTTCCCCAAACTCATCTCTGGGCATGACCCTCCTAAGAAGTTCCAAACCTACATTTCTAACTGCTTACAGAGCATCTCCACTTGAATGTCTCGCCAAAGTCAATGCCAACAAGACTAAATGTCAGTTATCTTAGCTTTCCCCTAAACCAGCTCTACCTCCTGAATTTCCTTGTTCTGCTAATGGTACTACCTACTATCTCAGTCACCCAGATTCTAAACCTTGGAGTCACCTGTGATTTGGGTCCCTCCATCACACCCTGCCCCCAATTCTAATGAGATACCAAGTTCTATTGATTCTTTCCTTACTCCCTCACATCTATTCCTTCCTTAACATCCCCATGGCCATCACCCTGCCCAGACCCTTATCACATTATGCCTAGACTGCCTCAATAACCTTAAAACATCTTTCCCTGCCTCCAATTCCTCTTCTTGGCACTCTCTGCTGCAAACTGTAGCTCAGTTAATCTTCCTAAAACATCACTTGATGATGTCATCGATGACATGATAATGTCACTCCACTGCTGAAAAATCCCCAATAGCTCCCCATTGTCTTCATGATAAAGATCAATCTCTTTCACCTGGCATTGAAGTCACTCCACAATATAGCCCGAGCCGGATTTCCTGCCTTTTCTCCCACTACAAAGTTTCATTAGAATTCAGAAAAGGAAGACATCTCTTCCAACTGAGAGGCCGAAGGAAGATGTCGTGGAGGAGGGGTCATTTGAATTGAGTCTTGAGTGCTAAACCTAAATCATAGCAAAGCATTTTTCCTATGAATAACTGTGTTGAGTTGCAAACTGACTTACAAATGAAAACTGCTGTCTCAGAATGCCTGTCCCATGATTTATATATCGATGTTCATTAGCAACTCTGGCAGACTTTTTGGACAACTGGGAGTAGCTGTGATGGGCCATCTCCTCTACCATGTTTTTTCTTACTGAAATCCCCCTTTTTTTTCAAGGTCCAGGTCTGGTGCCACATTCTCTATGAAGACTTCTTTTCTATGTTCATTTCTCTCTCTCTTTTCCTTCCCTCTAGGTCTACCCCTTTCTTCCCTTTTTCTTCCCCCTATCCTATCATTTTTATCTTTCTCAATTAACTTCCCACTGGAACCTCTAACTGTGTCTCTGGGATTCTGGACTCTGATAAATGAACTCCTTTCTTTTCTTACCCCAAATCAAGCCTTATGTCACTTCCTGGTCATTTCCAAACAATGCCACCATGTGCACTGTTATTTAGTTATTTGTCAGGTCCAACTCTTTGTGAATCCATTTGTTTTTTGGGTTTTGTTTTATTTTTTGTTTTTAGCAAAGATACAGGAGTGGTTTGTCCTTCCCTTCTCCAGATCGATTTACAGATAAGGAACTGAGGTAAACAGAGCTAAGTGACTTGTCCAGGGTAACACAAATAGTATGTGTCTGAGGCCATATTTGAATCTCACCTCAGACACTTGACACTCACTAGCTGGGTGACCTTGGGCAAATCACTTAACCCCAATTGCCTCATCCTGGGTTATCTCTAGTCATCCTGATGAACATCTGGTCACTGGACTCAGATGGCTCTGGAGGAGAAGTGAGGCTGGTGACCTGCACAGCCCTCACGCACTCAAAACAAAGTGAAGTGCAAGTCATGTCATCATTTCTCTGATGGCATGGTCTCCTTTGGCAACGAAGGATGAACACATTTTTGAAATCATGATGATGAGCCTTTGTGATTCCAAGCCCAGTGCTCTATCCACTGCACCACCTAGATGTCCACCACCTTTGTGTAGCCTCATTCTTTTCCCTACTTTCTAGCTCCCCTTCATGTTTTATCATCCCCCATCAGAATTTGAGCTCTTTAAAGGCAAGGATTACACTGTTTTCCCTCTTTGTATTTCTAGAACTAGCATAGTGCCCAGCATGGACCCTTTAATATCTGTTGAATTAATAGCATTGCATGCTGTTATGTAGATCTTCAAGTCTTGGGTTCAAATCCCAGTTCTGCTATTCTTCTACTTGTGTGACTCTGGGACAAAACACTTGCCCTCTGAGGACAAGAAGAGATTGGATGAGAGGATCTCTAAAATCCCTGACTTTGAAGTGAATTAGAGTATCTGAGATATCAAGGGAAGTAATGTCAGTAAAGCACTTTGCCATCCTTAAAGCACTATGCAAATGTCATCAATTTTTATTATTATTATAAGTGTAAGCTATTTTCATTCATAAATCCCAACCTCAGCAAGAGAGATATTTGAGATACTAGGCGACCTTTGGGTACGGACACTTATTTATTTGTTTGTCTATTTGTTCATTCATCTATCTATTTATTTGTGGCATAATTTAAGAGAATGGAGACATGGGATATGATTTCAAAACTGCCTGTAAAGGGAGGCAGGCAGGCCCGGAGCTTAAACTAACTAAATTAAAAACAACCTCCCTTCAGAGTCCCTCTATCCAACTACCCAAGTTAAATAGCTCTTCATTTCAAGAGATGGATAGAGCTATTGCACATCTTTCTGATGATAACAACTGACATGCATGTGTGTATGCATGAAGGTATACATACACATCTGTACACGTGTGCATGCATTCATAATTTTATGATTTAGAAAGTACTGTCCTCACACTATGAGGCTGGAAATATTTAAGTCCTTATTTTACAGATGAGGAAACTGAAGCCAGGAGAATTAAGGGACTTTGAATACATGTTTTCTGACTCTCAGTCCAGAGCTCTTTAATAATAATAGCTGGCACTGATTTAGTGTTTTAATATTTGCAAAGCATTTTTACAAACAGCATTAATTAAAGCTTCACAACAACACTGTGAAGTAGGTACTTCAAAGACACAAGGGAAAACTTGTATTAACTGATTCAGAGTGAAGTAAGCAGAACCCAAAGAATACCTTATAGAATAACAAATATAATATTTAAAATTTTACTAAGTACTTTCCTTAATAAACCTGTGAGGTAGGTATGTTAATCTCTGTTTTACAGAGGGAGTGAAGTTCACAGGAGTTAAGTGACATGCCCATCAGTCATAGAGCTAATAAGTGTCCAAACCAAGATTTGAAGCTAGTTCTCCTGATACCAAATTCAGTAATTATTCTACTACTCCTCTACACTGCCTTCCCCAGATACCCTGAGTCTCTATAGCACTGGACTCTAAATGAATTAGTGGGGATAGGACTGATTTTGGCAGAAATTGAAGTATGCAATGCTTGTCTTTACTCCATGATCACGTGTTGAATCCTTGACCTACAAGAACTTGCACTTCACTGTTCAAAGTACCTCAGTCCTCTGTCTGATCCCCAATGCCACACACATATACTCACTCCCAAAACTTCACCATAGAATACAGACTATTAGAGCTAGAGGGAACTTGTAGGTTCATCTAATCTAACTCCCTCATCTTTCCCAGTGACTTGTCCAAAGTCATATTTCCAATGAGTGGAAGATCTCAGAATACAGTCTCTTGGCTCCTAGTTTATTAGCATTCTGAACTCCTTCCTTAGGGTAAGCCTGCTCTCTGGTAAGTGACTGTTGGTGGCAATAGCTTCAGCAGTCAACAAACTTTCTTTCAGCTATGGTTAAATGATTACTATATACAATATATTCTGTTAAGCACACTGTAGTGTGGAGTCACAGACCCTGGATTGAGATTCCAGATACATGGCACAGTTCTTGCCCTCAAGTAGCTTACAAACATATAGATTATATGTAAGTAAGGTATGTCAAATTAATATGCGACCTCTTCAGGTAATCAATCAACCAGCAGGTGTTCAGTACATGCCTACTATGTGTCAGGGCCTGAGTTAGGTGCTGGGGATACAAAAATAAAGAATGAAATAATTCCTACTTTCAAGTAATTTAAATTCTAATGGTAGAGTAAGAATAAGTAAGATCAAATACAAATAAATACAAAATCATTCATTAGAAGGTGGTTTGGGGGTAGATACTAGCATGTAGGGGGATCAGGAAAAGTTTCATGCAGAAGTTGCTAATTGAACTGTGTCTTAAGAAGAAGGACTCTGAACTGAGTCAAATTTATAAGGATATAAGTCATTTCCCAATTGATAAATGGTCAAAGGAGATGAACAGGCAATTTTCGGAGGAAGAAATTAGAGTTATCTATAGTTATATGAAAAAAATGCTCTAAATCCCATTACTGTTTAAAGAAAGGCAAATCAAAATAACTCTGAGGTACCACATCACACTGTAAGATTGGCTAACATGACAAAACAGGAAAATTATAAAGCTGGAGAAAATGTGGGAAAGTTGGAGCACTAATGTTGGTGGGGTTGGGAAATGATCCAACCATTTTGGAAGGCAATTTGTAACTATGCCCAAAGGGTTATAAAATATGCATACCCTTTGACCCAGTAATACTACTTCTAGGGCTGTATCCCAAAGAGATCACAAAAATGGAAAAAGGACCCCCACAGCTCTTTCTGTGGTGGCAAAGAATTGGAAATTGAGGGGATGCCCATCAACGGGGGAAAGACTGTACAAGTTGTGCTATATGAATGTAATGGAATACTATTTTGCTATAAGAAATGAACAGACAGACTTCAGAAAAACCTGAAAAGACTTACATGGACTGATGCTGAGTGAAATAAGCAGAACCAGGAGAACATTGTACACAGTAACAGCCCCAGTGTGTGAAGACTGATTTTGATAGACTTAGCCCTTCTCAGCAATGCAAGGACCTAAAACAATTCCAAAGGACTCATGATGGAAAATGCCAACCACATCCAGAGAAAGAACTACAAAGTCTGAATGCAGATCAAAGAAGACTTTTTCTCTCTCTTTTTTGTTTTGGTTTGATTCTTCTTCCTTGTGGTTCATTCCATTGGTTATAATTCTTCGTACAACATGTGAAAATATGTTTAATAGGAATGTATAGGTAGATCCTATATCAGATTGCATGCTGTCTTGGGGAGAGTGGAGGGGAGGGAGGGGGAAAAAATTAAAACTCAAAAGCTTGTGGAACTGAATGTTGAAATCTAAAAATCAATCAATCAGTTAATTAATTAAACAAAGAATAGCCAAAGAAGAAGAACTCTGAGGGGGAGGTGAGAAAGGAGTGCTTTCAAGGAAGGGATGCCATAACCCAGTTAGAATAAACCCTAATTCTAGCCATGGGATTGCAGGGAGGAGTGGGAGCCTGATGGAAGAACTCTAGCTAGGGATGTCTTATTTAAGCACCCTCCCCCTTCATATTGTGGAGGCAGTTGTGTAGGGAGGGCCCCCTAAAACTTTTACTTTCTAAGTGAACAATTCTCAAAGGGAGAAAAAACTGGGGCTGTTTAGTGCCTAAAGCTTCCAAAGTAAGGATCAGGGAAGTTTTCAGTTAATTTTATCCCAAGACCTTCTCCCCCACATCCACACTCCCATATTCATCAAAATATCAGGAGAGGAATAAGAAGTTATTCTTCTCCCTGAGGAAGGTTCTTCTATGGCATCCCTCATAAAGACTTCTAATTGCCAAGACTGCCCCTTAGTTCTGAGGAGTTAAGAAGGTAGCAAGTGTGTGCTGGGGTCACCCCAAATTGGCTCCCAAGAGCTGACTGTTAAATTTTCAACATAAGCACTTCCACTTCAGGGCTTGATTTATTATTTTCTTGATTGTCTGTACTTAAGTGATGCAGAAAATGTTAATAAGACAGATTAAACTTCAAATTTATGCTATGACTATATCCCCTTCTTCATCCCCAAAGCTGGTTGTTAAACATTTACCAGCACACTCCTGTTGAGAAGGGGACTCTGTTTTCAAAGTGTAAGATGAGAAAATCGAAAAGGAAGAGAAGAGGGGATTTGGATTTTACTTTGGAGGAAAATGGAACTGTTGAAGAGTATATTGAGTGGAGAAGTGATATTCTATCTACAGAGTGCCAACTCAGCATAATTCTTTAGTAGATTAATCCAGAGCATGCACAGTGGTGACACCATGGTACAACTGTCTTGGCAGATAGGCTGAAGCAGGTTGAGGGTAACTGACAGACCTTCAACCCATCAGTGAGTTAGAGGGATATCTACCCCAAATGTGAAGATTTCCTCTGGCAGAATGGGTGAATGAGGACAATTTGTTTGAATGGCCACGAAGGCAGCTGAAGCAATAGACCTTGGTCAGACATTGAAGGTACCAAGGTCACTCACTACATCCTGGGCTGTCGGCAGTTGTCTTGACTTTTGTCCTGCTGCTGAATCCCAGTGGTCCTGGAAGAGAGTGAGGCTGATGATATTGTGCAACTCTGCCTCACTTAAATCTAATTCGTGCACGAGTCAAGACATGACCCATGATGTCACTGGTCCTCTTAGACAGTGATGAACAACAACTCATCATTTCTTTGGATTAGCTCTAATGCCTCATATCTAATATTGCATAAGGCTGTAAGTATCATTCTTTACCCATCTTGTTTATGTTACAAGGAAGGAAACTGAGGATAAGAAATCTCCCCCAGAGTTGTATAGAAAGTAAGTCCTTGAGCCCAGATTTGGGGCCAAATCTCCTGACAACACATCCAGCTATCTTTCAGGCACTCTGGTACAGTTACATTAGGCAAACATATTTCAGACTACTAGGGATACTGAGGCTAAGGGATTAATGTACTGGAATTATCCTAATGGAGTCCCAAAATGAACTTTATCCTTCATGGAAACTTCAAGGTTGATCTGCCTCAGGATAGGGAGGGGTGAAGTGTTGTCTCCTGGGAAATTCATCTATATGTAGGAATCTCCAGTGCTCAGTTGTGTCTGGGAAAATTTCCAGATATTGCTTCAAGTGATAGGAGGTAGTGGGAGAAGTGCCTACCTTCAAGATATAAAGCAAGGGCCCATGAGGATGTTTCTGTAGCTTGGTGGATTACTTCTGGATCCAAACATGCTTCACAAGAGTTATGAGTCAGCTTCATTCAGCACCCCCTTCTAGCATTCCATATCTTATTTTCTCCTTAAGACTGTCATCTCAGGGTTTATTTTTTCCCCTTCCATCTCTGTCCTCAGAAAGGAATTGATTTTTTCTGCCATCCTATGAGAATTTTTCTTCCAAGAGACACCTGTGCCTGCAGTTTATCATTCTGGAAAGTATAATTCCTCTGGAGGTGCCCTCCCTGCATACTGTACTGAGCCCCAAGCAGCTTCTGCTAGGCTAGAAGGGTCTTTGTAGGACTGAGGTGGCAAGAGGTGCAGCTCAGCCCCAGCTCTCGAAGTGAACAAGATCAATTCTTCATTTCTTTTTCTGACATGGCAAATACCAAAACCTCTTCAGGTGACTGTTTCCAGGTACTAGAGTCAAGGAAGAAATTCAGGAATGGAGAACTGGATCAAGGTGTAAGGAAGTAAGGAAAAGAGTAGGAGCAGTAAAGGAGAGAAAACATCAAGAATTGGCTTCTACCCCTACCATCAAGCTAACATTTCCCAAGCACCTGCGATGTGCCAAATACTGTGCTAAGCACCGGACAGGACGAGGTGACGGTGGGGTGGGGGTTGAGTGTAAAAGAAAGGTATAAAAACTAATCCCTGATCCCAAGGAGCTCACAGTCTAATGGGAGAGACAACATGCAAACAACTATGTAGAAACAAGAAGAGGACAAGATAAAATGGAGCTAAATTAGTGAAAGAAAGGCACTAGTATTAAGAGGGACCAGGAAAGGTTTCTTGTAGCAGTTGGATTTTAGCCAAGTCTGGAAGTAGTAGGCTTTCAAGCTAGGAGATACATTAGAGATCCTAGCCCAGGGGTGGGGAACCTGTGGCCTCGAGGCCACATGCGGACTTCTAAGTCCTTGGGTACAGTCTTTTGACTGAGTCCAAGTTTTGTAGAGCAAATTCTTTTATAAAGAGGATTTGTTCTGTAAAGTCTAACCTACTTGTTTCTAATGTGAGCTTGACCTTAGGGTTCCCCTGTTCCTTTCAACAACCAATGATGAGATCTCATGAGTCATATGTCATATGTCATCTTATGAGTCATAGAAGGGATCTTAGAGGTAATCTAGTCCAACCCTCTTACTTTATAGATGAGAAAACCAAGGTCCAGAAAGCTAAAATGACTTGCCAAGGTCATACAGGGTCAGGCTTTGACCCCAGGTCTTCTGACTCCAAATACCAGCACTTTTTCCATGTAATCTTTCAAAAATTTTATCGTCTGATAAATAAAGACCAAACTGAGAAGAAAATTTGGTACGATGGAGAAAAAACGAATTTAGAAGTCAGAAACTTCAATCTGAATTCCAGTTCTGTTGTTTACAAGCTGTATATTTTGTTTATTCATTTTTTAAAATGAGCAGGTTAGACTAAATATTCACTAAAGTCCTTTCCAGGTCTAAATCTTTCACCTGGCATTCAGCTTCACCCCCATGATCTGGCCCTAACTTTCTTTCCAGCCTCATCTCACCCAAGTGCCCCTCACTTGCTATCTGCTCTCATAAAACTGGATCATAAACTAACTCAGTCTGATTGCCAGTAAAAATGTGGTACTTTCCTGTTTTTCTCTATGTTTAGTTTATACTGTTCCCTATGCCTCAAGTGGCTTCCCCTGAACCTGTCCACTTCCATCTCCACCTCTTCACATCCCACTCATTCTTCAAGACCTAAATTAAAAGCTGCCTCCTTTAGGAAGCCTTCATTCACCTCTCCTTCCCCCAGACTGGTAGTGAGCTCTCTCCATCTGATCACACAGCCCTTTATACCCTCTCGAGAATAATTTTCTTTTCTAATATCAGTTCTGTTTATTTACGTGCATGTTTTCTTCCTTCCCACTATATTTTAAGTTCCTCAAACATAGGAACTCTCTCTTATTTATCTTTGCATTCTCCCACAGCCCCCCAACTTATACAATTAGTAAAGTACTCTTGCACATAGTAAACACTTGATATATGCTTGCTGAATGAGATCACTGGAGTGACGTGAACAAACTGAGAAACAAACAAAATGCTTTACAGGCACAAAAGACCAGAGTTAGCATTTCCTACTACTTCATAGATACAGAGAAGGTAAGGAATTCAATGACTCATTTCTGGTCTTATTCCTTGTGAAATGAGTTTTTATTGTATTTCTTTTTAAACAAAAGGAAGTTAATTCCTTCTCACGTATTTGGAGCCCTCTGAGTAATACTCATTTTTAATCCTTCAGAGACCATAGAGTTCTTTGACTTAGAGCTAAATAATAACACTGGTCAAATAAGCATATTTAAAATAGCCCTTTTTTTTTTAAAGAAAGAAGGTTGGGCATCATTAAAAGAACCTTGCAACTTCCCAAAGGCAATTCAACCTGCTTTCTTCCCCTTTTCAACTTTGGGCTCATCATTATCTGTTTGTAGTGTCTGACCAAGATCTATGTCTATGTCTGTATGTCAATATCTCTATCATTAACGTCTTGAGCATAATAGGTTGTCCATCTAACTACATATTTGAACAAAACATACTGAAAGAAATGGAGAGGCTCAAGATGAGTGTGAGTAGACAACAACCCACACAAACAAGGGACTACAAAGAAGATATTGAATAAAAGATGCCATCAAAGAAATGTATGAGCTAACCATAAGGCAAGGATGAGGGATAGCTGGTGGACAGTTCATGTGATCCATTGGTATCCTTATGAAATTAAAAGGAAGCAAAGAAGGTTCAGAAGGTTGGCTGAATCCCTTTGTGACTCTCTTGTGGGTGGACATAGACAAGAGTCCTATGGGATGGGCAGGCATGGGTTTTGATATGCATTTCTAGAAGGAACAGCCACATCAATAAGATCACAGAACCATTTGAGTAGTTGAACATTTATACTTTGAGCCTCTAAAGCCACAAAGCAAGTAGCTCATTCCTAAATTACAAGCCCCAGTAAGGGATATTGAACTCCTTTAAGTATCTGGGCAAATCACTTTACTTCCCTGATGTTCAATTTGCTCACTTGAAAACAAAAAGAGGTAGTGACTTTAAGTGACTTCAAAGACTTCATTGCCTGGTGAGCCCTCACAGAACCCTATGTTGAGTAGATGGTATTTTGTTAACTTTAATGAATCACTCTGAGAAAGCCACATAGATTCTTTACCTTCATTTCATCTACAAAAAAAACCAAAACAAACTTGGAACAGATGATCTTGTAGGGTCTTTCTATTTCCATATAAAAGTCCTACTTGGATGCCATATTGTGGTATGGTGGCACCTTAGGTTTGTGAAGGCTGAAACCAGGAGACCACAAGTTCTGACAAGTCTTAGACATGCTTTCTAGTCTTCAAGTATACCCACAGTGATGGGCTGTGTTTATTCTCTGAGGACTAGCATATTTAAATTCACAAAGGCTAATTACCCTGCATACTGGATGCTATACAATTAATTCTTTGATTATAGTAGCCCATGAAACAAAGAAATACACAAAATGGTCCTCAGTTCAACTATGTCGATACCTCCCGATACTGGGAGAGTGGTAGAAAAGGGAGCAGAGAGTACTCAAAATCATATTGTTTTTAGACCATCTATAAACATTAATTTACTTATTGGTTCTCTAAAAATCAAATCTCAGTCCAATGACTAAGTAAAACATACTTACAGGAAGAACTGAATTACAAAAAATTGGCATTCTAGGTATTTAAAAAAATCAGAAGATATAAGGAAGTTGCAGCCAAGTGGAAAAACAGATCTCAGATTGTCCTTGGAGAGGCCAATAAAGCAGTTGGGGGAGTTGGTTTTATTGTGCATCCAAAGGCAACAAGGAATACTATTTGGTCATCTTGCCTTGCAGTGCTCATGATGCGCACAAACAAGAAGACCATTATGAAGATAATTACAACGTAGGCACCAACATCTGTTGTAGAAGATGAGAAGGTAGGACATGCCATGAAAAAAATCAATAAAATCCTCCAAAGTAAATCAACATATACTTTGATACTTATTGATTTCATTTCAAAAATGGGCATGGGGCAGATTATGAAAAACTCATAGAAAATACACAGTTTAGGATTAAGAAACAAAAAGAGGGCAAGGGCTTATAAATTATACATAATACCATGAACACTTTCTTTAAGAAGAGTTATAAGGCCCTAGAAATGCTGAGCAACAAATAGCATCCCTGGATGACCATTTAATGTGTATGCAGCAGAGGGAACTCTTTTTCTCTTGCTTCATTGAATTAAATGGCCTCTGAGGTCCTTTCCATCTCTGAGATTCTGTTTTTTAAAAAAAGACAAGGGAAATTAACAGATCTTAACATAGAAAATGGCTGGTCATCAATGTGGGAGGCTGGCAGAGTGTCTAGAACATAGTAGGTGTTTAACAAATGATCACTAATTGACTCATCTCTGCCAACCCATTACTGATCTTCCTTGGAAATTTCTATAGGAGTCTCAGGATCTGGCTCCCATAGCTTGAACCTGATTCTTAGATGCTGTCTAAATGTTCCTTTTCTTTTCCCACATTCTAGGAAGGTAGAATGATCAGAAATAAGGCAGAGTCCTTGTGCTGGCCACCCTAGGAAGGCTCTCTGATTGTATAAGAAATACTCATGGAGTTTTGCACCCAAACTCAGTCTATCGGGGAACAAGACTAAAAATAATAGGAAAAGGTACAGAAAGGGAACTCCTGAGAAACAGTCTTTAATGTGATTTCTGCTACTTCATCTGTGCTGAGTCTGCCTTTGCCTTTTCACTAAAGAAGCAGCATCCCCAACTTAGTGCCAACCAACCTAAATTCTAGAAAACTAGAAAAACCAGATCCTTGACCCTCTGAAAAAGGGACCAAACAAAACATGAAATCTTAATAAGTCATCCAGGTTCACCATCCAACCAAAGTAAAAACCACATCCCTGCCCAATGGTCACTCATCATCCATCTGAATCTCTCATATCACCTGGTATCAAATACAAACTCCTCTGGCATCGGAAATCCCCCTACCTCTCAACGGACCCAAGCCTAGTTTTCTGTACTGTATTACTTTATAAAGCAACCTGCCTTGGTGACTTCCTACTCCCTAGTCTATAACTTCTGGAGTTCATTTCTTATGTTTTTTTTTTTAAATTAGGGTAACATTTACCTATTTCTAGCTTTTTGACACCTGATTTCTTAGTGATCACCATCACATCTTTCTGCTCTGGATCATGATTCCTCATGGCCTAGAGACCTGAAGTAATATAAGTTTGCTCACCATCTCGGGCTACAATTACCTCATTATGATGTTTTTCTTCTCTTTTTCAGCTTGAAGATTATTCTGCTTAATGAATAAAAGATCCAAGAGAAATTTTTCTATATATCACTTCCTTAAGCAGTGGACCTTTCTTATTTTTGTAAAAAAAATGAACTACCTCATTAGTTTTGTCTAGAAAATATTTCACAATCCTTTCCTTATTTTGGGATTTAGCCTTCTTAATTATTAATCTGTATTAATTCTATTCTATTAATTCCATACCATGTTTGGGGGTTATATATTCCTCCTGCCATCTTTTATATTTACTTTTAAAAGTCTAGCTCATCAGAGAGCTCCTTATGCAATCACATCAGTGTCTTCAGGTATTTAGTTTATTTTTGAGATCATTTGTGATGACATTCCTGCAGAAGTACCATATCCTAATAATCTGAGAGCTGTTGGCCAAATGGCATGGATCCCAGGGCCTATTCCTAGCATGGCTGAGACCCAATGAGAAGTCACTTTCCTTTCCAGATTATTAATTTTCATATTCAATTAGCATCCCATCACTGTTCCTCAAAGAATCATAGAAGGTCAGAGCTGGACAGGAATTTACAAACCGACTAGTCAAATCTCTTGATTTTATAGATGCAACTGAGGCTGTAGGAGATAAATGAGCTTCTATAAAATCACACAGCTAGTTAGGAGTAATGCTGGGGTTGAAATCCAAGTCTGTAAAGAGGATTCTGATAACTTTTCAACTAAGACTTCATTGCTTTCTGATTATTTGAAAGGGAGCTGTAATAAAGTTCCTCCTCACCCCACTCTACCCCAGTCTTAGCTTCATTCAAAAGGTCTTGAAAAAAGGGAGCAGCAGTGGACCACTTGACTGTATTGAGGTGATATAGAGGGCTGAACCATTTCAGGTCAAAATCAGCTTGTCCTATAAAAAGTAGCAGCATCTTCAGTGATTATTAAATCTGGCAAAGACATTTTTAATGCATAAGACAATTTTGCCTGCAGTCCTTGTGGGGAGCTGAAGAACACCACATAGAGACTACAGCAAAAGGGAAGTGAACTGCATGTGATCTGAGTAGACCAGAAATACTGGGAAGGACAGAGGGAAAAAATCAAACTAACCAGAATTTGTTTTCTTTCAGGAGGGCTCTCTTTTGGGGAGCTCTCTTCTTTCTGGTGGAGTCTCCTGCAATTGTCTCTCTTAGGGTCTCTTTTTTGGCAGTAGCAGGTCAGAGGCCTCATCACTCTCTTCCTCTATTTTATGGAGAACTCACATGGGGCAGGTGATCACATGGTGGTCAGAAGAAGCAATACAAGGACACTCTCAAGGTCTCTCTCAAGAACTCTGGATTTGACTGTGCAACATGGGAGACACTGGCACAGGACCACTCAGCGTGGTGTGCCCACATCAGAAAGGGTGCTGTGCTGTGTGGGAAAAGTAGAATTGAGACAGCACAAAGGAAATGTAGGATGTGCAAATTTGGAGTACCTACCCCCAGAATTTATACGGACTATCTGTGCCCAACCTGTGGTAGAGCATTCCAAGCTCGTATTGGTCTGATCAATCACAGTTGGACACACTGAAATTTCACTTTATCATGGTGATGTCATTTTGGTCCTCTTTGAAAACGAAGGACAACAACCACAGAAGTTATAATTCCCTATTTCCTCTAGCCTTGGTTTGGTGCTACTTAGTTCAGTGACCTCATGTCAAATAAGTCAGCCAAGGAGGCATTGGGACAGATAAGCTAATTCAAACTTATTTGCAGGAATGCACATGCTCGTACATTTATCTTTAATGGTATGATTAAGAACTAGAGTATATGGTAGCTAGGTGGTCCACTGGATAGAGCCCTGGGTCTGGAGTCAGGAAGACTCACATTCATGAGTTCAAATCTGGCCTCAGATACTTACTGACTGTGTTACCTTAGGTAAGTCATTTAACTCTGTTTGCCTCTCTTTCTCATCTATGAAATGAGCTGGAGAAGGAAATGGCAAATTGCCTTAGTATCTTTGTCCAGAAAACTCCAAATGGGGTCACAAAGAGTTGGACATGACTAAAAATCACTGAACTACAACAACAAATCAGCATTTACTTGTCATAGATTTAAATGTATGTTCTGAGTTGGACGTTTTCCTCAAAGTTCAAATGCTTTTAAATCCTCATAAAGTGTCCTTTTCTCACTCATGAAAATTGTGTCTGTTTTATTGCATAAGACTCAAGCATACCAGCGCTTTATTGTCCATTGGCTAAAAGATTTCTAAAGCTGATGACCAGGAAAGAGAATTAATAAAGGCCTGAAATCCTTTCCCAGGGTTCCGTTCATAATAGATGATGGAGGAAGCTGAAAAATAATAGAATATTTATAATAATCATTCCATCCAATCCAACGGGTGTTAATTAAGTGCCTACTATGCTCAAGATACTGGAGAGGAAAATAAAAAACAAAAACTGAAGAAGTGTTGTTCCCAGTCCAGTGTTCTTTCCACTCTGCTGGCCAAATGTTAGCAAAGATGAATAGGGCCTTGTGGGAGTGCTTGGAGATATGAGAAGCAAAAGGGATGTCCCACACATAAGCATAAGCCAATTAATATTCCTAGGAAAGGAATTCCCTGGCAGGGAATTGGCCATATTTGTAACATAACGTATATCATGCGGGCAGGCTTGTGGGCAATGTATGATGTTTTCGGGTTTTTTTCACGAGCTTTTAAAGTATTTCAAAGAGAGAACAAGGCAAGCAGACACATTGTACATTCCAAATTTCTTGAGCTGGCAGATTTCTCAAGACTTCAAATAAAGGTTGAGCACCTTCCAGGTGAAAAACCCAGGGAATTTTACAAATATTAACTTATTTGTTATCACAAAATAATCATCTAAGGCTTTCAGGCTCCTGGGAACAGAGGAAAAAGGGCTGCTGCCAGTGAAAAGAATCTCTGAAGTAAACAAAATTTCAATCAACAGAAAATGTCCTCCAAGGGGTCTTTAAACTTCACAGCCATCTGTGGGCAACAAAACAGTCATGTAAGGTGGGGGGAGAGAGGGGGAGAGAGGAGGAAAGTAGCATCTGGAGGAGAGAACAGCAACTCCAAAGATATAAAGAGAGGAACTCCCTAGTCTAAGACACAGTTTCCTGCTCATTGGTAGGCTG
Organism: Notamacropus eugenii; assembly: GCF_028372415.1. Classification (NCBI taxonomy): domain Eukaryota; kingdom Metazoa; phylum Chordata; class Mammalia; order Diprotodontia; family Macropodidae; genus Notamacropus; species Notamacropus eugenii. Next base: position 45,697,911 of record NC_092872.1, read on the forward strand.
GTAGTTGCCTTCAGGTGGAGGTAAGGAAGAAGAAGGAGGGGGAAAACTAGGAAGCTAAATCACATGCAAATAGAATATTCTATGGGTATCATACCCCAAGGGGAAGGTTTAAAATATGAGGATAGATCTGGATAGCACCATAAGGCAAGGGAAAAGTATGTAGGTATGCATTATGTATATACACAAATATATATAGATGCACATAGGTATATATTTATGCATGCATATTGTATATATACACACACTCATATATATGTGTATATATGTATATATATAATATATATATATGAAATCTAATTTCCATGTTAATAAAGACTGAGATATTCTGGAAAAAAAGGCTTAGGTACAACATGAGAATGATCACATCTCATCCAGGTGGGGAATTGAAAGAGATAATTCAGAACTGAAAATAAAATTGAATATTTAAAAAATTAACTATGTAAGTTTGCTTTGTATATGTCCATTTCATCTAAAATGGACTCAGGAAAAGGTGGGAAAAGATCTGCTTCTAAGAGAAGACATTTTGTATTTCCCTACCACATGGGTGGAAGTAGCCTCTTCAGTTGACTGTATATCTGCTACAGGCTATGTCTTTTAAAATTGCCAGATTAAAAGACTCTTTCTTTTCCCCTTGTGGTATCCAGAGATGGTGAAGGTCATGTTCACCCAAAGCATGGGTGCTGTGAACTATGTGGGAGGGAATGGGCTACCTTTCTCTCTTCCCTCCTTTTTACCCTTCAGGCCCAAGAGTTGGGCTTGGGGTATTGCTTTGGTCTGCTCGGTTCGTCGTTTTCAGTTCTAGTGGAATCCCTGCTGGACCAGGATTTAAGGCAGAATGACCTTGAAGCCACGCATCCACGCCAGACTAACAAGAAAGTACTGAGAAGTCAGTTTACATAAGCTTTAGCGGACCTTTGGACTTGGAGCTTAGTGGGACTGCTTTTAGAAACTGAGCTAAATTGTCAACCTAATACCCCTTCTTTCCTCAGGGTATTGGAGATGACTGGATGATTGATTGGGGATGGGTCCCAGATTATACCCCTAGGTATTCGGGAAAATGTCTGTATTTTTATTCTTGTTATACCTTTGAAGTAAATATTGCTTTGTAAGATTGCTAAATGGTGAAATCCAAATGGGATGCAGGAAATCCCTATGATTAGAGAGAACCACCATTGGTGGATTCTGGAACAAGGAGACTAGACACCTCCAATACCCCTTAAGGGATATTACAGAACCCTGGGGAGAGGTGAAATGTATTATTACACTTGACCTTTAGGTAGTGGGTGCAAGAGTAATTGTGGTTAAATTTTTTTAAAAGAAATACAGTTATAAAAATATTTTTTAATGAAATTCATGGACCCCAGGTTAAGAACCCTGACTCTAGGTAGCTCATTATTTTCAGGGAGACACTGTGGATAGTAGAAAAAGGCCTGAACTGGGAGTCAGAAAAACAGGATTCTGGTCATGAGCCTGACAATAATTTATAGTATCACTTTGGGACAAGTGATTTCAACACTTGGAGTCTCAGTTTCCTTCATCTGTAAAACGAAAAGTTTGGACTAGAACACAGCTAAGGTTCATTCCAGCTCTAACAAGAATGCTAAATGACATTTTAGTGCTTTATATACATTTCAGCCTAGTCTCACAACTTATTAGGTAGGTACTTATAGGCACTATTATCTAAGAAACAGAAAACAGAGAAATTAAGTGTCCAACCCATGGTCACGTATCAGGAGGTGAGACTGACATCAGGACTCCGGACTGTAGGTCTACTGCTCTGTTCTCTACTATGGCTGCCTCAGTGAAGGAGGCATGAAACTTTGGCAGCAGCCATTACTGCTGCTAATAGCCACAACAGCAGAACTAACAGCTAGCACTTATATAGTACCTACTATGTGTCAGGAACTGCACTAAGCATTTATAAATATTATATCACTGGATCCTCACAATACTCTAAGAGATAGATGCTATTATTACCCTCATTTAACTACAAATGAGGAAACTCTAGCAGACAGAAATGCAATGACTTACCCAGGATCACACAGCTAGCTAAGTGTTTGAGATTGAATTTGAATTCAGGTCTTCTTGACTCTGGGATAGCTAGGTGGTGTTGTGGATAGAGTACTGGACCTGGAGTCAGGAAGACCCCAAGTTCAAATATGATCTCAGATATTTACTAGCTGTGTAACCTTGGGCAATATTTACTAGCTGTGTGACTTTGGGCAAGTCACTTAACCCTCTTTGCCCCAGTTTCCTCATCTGTACAATGAGCTGAAGAAGGAAATGTCAAGCCACTTCAGTCATCTTTGCCAAGAAAACCCCAAAAATGGCAGCAGATACAACTCAACAACAACTTCTTGGCTCAAGGCCCAGTGCTCTGTCCATTGCATTATCTAGCTGTGCCCAAAAGGATAAAATGAATGTTGGGCATTTTCCTATAGTTCTTCTATTTCCCGTATCTCCTTTTGGGTCTTCCTTTATCCCTTTCCTTCCATACCCTCAATCCATGTATTTCTATAGTTAGAATAAGTCATGAGGATCAGGAGAATTTCTGGGATAACTAGGAACCTTTAAGCATCTAGATTTTTAGGTTCTCTTAGAAGTCACAGAATTGAGAGCTGAAAGAGAACCTCAAGTCTAATGCCCTCATTTTACAGAAAAAGAAGTTCAATTACTTGTCCTAGTTCAAAGAGGAGCAAATGAAAGAAAAAGGTGTTGATCTAGGTCCTCAAAATCAAAACATAGTGTTATTTCCATAAGGAGTCAACTACTCTATCATCTTTATTGCTGTGATCCAAGGAATGCAAAGCCAGCCCATCTATCCATCCATTCTTCCCACCCTTTCTTCCTCCCTCCATCCATTCCTCCATCTGTCTGTCTGTCTATCTATCTTATCTATCTAAAGGGGCAGAAGGGGAGATTTGGATATAGGGTGTCCATACCATCATCATGTGACAAAAGGGAAAGAAGGAGTAGAATGAGGAAAGTGGAGCAAAGAGAGCAAACAGGAACAGATAATAAGATCCAAGTAAGGGAAGGATGAAATGAAAGGGATAGCCAAGATGAACACTGAAAACCAAACTGTGAAGGAATCCAAGAGTCAGTCAGGAGCACACAAAGCTCCCAGGATGATCCTAAAGAAGAAATAGGTTGCTATGTAGATGTAGCATAATTCTCCACAGCTTCCTTTGCATGGTGCAGATAGGGATTTACTCACATCTCTCATACCTTTTTAAATAATAAAATAAATTATTGATATCTTTTAAAAAAATCACCTACATTCCCCATCTATCCTTCCCTATGCCCTCCCAGATACCCATACTTTATAATTAAGAAATTTAAAAAGAGGAAAATCAGTTCAACAAAACTAACTAATATATTTTAAAAATTGGACATTCTATATAATGCTCTATACTCATAGGACTGAAACCCTGCAAAAGGAGCAGGAGAAGGGACTTCTTATATTTCTTCTTTGGAGCCATTGTTTTTTCCATGTACATGGTTGTAGCTGTCCAGTATGTGTTTTCCTGTGATTCTCAACATTTGTCATATTCGTTATTTATATGTTACTACATTCATGCACCAAAACTTGTTTAGTCATTCCCCAATGGATGGATGCCTACTTTGCTTCCCTTTTCTTGTCTCTAAAAAAAGTGGTGCTATAAATAGTTTGGTACATATGAGGTCTTTCTGTTTGTCACTGACCTCCTTGAAGTATCTGCTTAGAAATGGAATGTCTGGGTGTAGACATTTTAGTAAGTTTATTTGCATAATTCCAAATCACAAATTGCAATGCAGAATAGTTCAATCAATTCAAAATCTCTGTTGCATTATAAAGGCCATGGCATGCTAGAATCTGGGGACTAGATACTAGAACTTTGTCCTTTGGAAATGGCGGCATCAACTGAACATTTAATTCCAGCTTCAACTTGGCTTTTTCCTCACGTGTTATTTATCACCAAGTCTACTAAACAGTCATCTCTCAATGTAAATAACCATTTGTTAGGCACAATTACCCCCACTGGGATGCCAGTCCATGCTTACTCTCTCAGCATGCCAAGGTCTGCAACCTGTGATTGGCAAGGAAACCCCTCCTCTGCCATGTGTTCTGCTTTGTGCCTGATTACATAATGACACTCCAGATAAATTCATATTGAAGGGCCTCAAGCATGACTGAGGCTGTGTTCACGGACTGCATGGCCCTCTCTGTCTTCAAAGAGAGAAGGGAATAGATATATTTTGCATATTTGTACACATGCATTTGTCTCCCTCAATAGACTATAAGTTCCCTGAGGGAACTGACTATTTTCACTTTTGTCTTTTTATACCCAGTGCTTAGCATAGTTTCTGGTACCTAGTTTACTATTTTTACTAGTTTGCTCTGTGGTACTCAAGGACAGTAATAACAAGGAACAGAATGTTATTGTATGCAATTAACACCATTTGGGGAAACTCCTGTAAGGCAAAGGTTAATGAACAACTCCCATATTTGGTAAACACATCAGGGCCAATAAGAATTCCCAATACAAGTACAGCATGTTCTGATAGCAAGAGTAATGGGTTTGGTAGAAAAATCCAAACCTAGCTTCAATAATTATTAGCTGTATAATCTTAAACAAGCCTCTGAACCTCAGATACCTCATCTATAAGATGGAGATAATAATACCTAAGTCACAGAGGTTTTGTCTGCAAAATGTTTTATATATCTTAAATCAATGCAGAAATGTGAGTCAAACATACCCAAAGGTAAGAGAGGCAGTTGTTCATATGGTGAATTTTGACGATCTATCCAAAAATGCCTTCTTTATTGTTAGTCTGAAGTTTTGACCATTTTCATATAATCTAAACCTCATTCAGGATGAATGAATGCAATAAATTTCTTTGTTCCAAGAGAGGGAACCTTAAAGGTTATTTCCCCTGATTTGTGCTGTGGGTGAGCTCTGGGAGAGAGAGATAGCAGCACTAACCAGGTGGCATCAGCATGACTTATTTGGGAGGGGTCATTTACCAAGAAGGTTCACTTATCCAAAATACCCATCCCCCAGAATCAGGAAGGGAGGAAGCAAAATAAAAATTGCCTTAAGGAACCAAAACAGAGATCACACAGTTCACACTAAAGGTCATGCATTCTATGCATAGGAAGGTCCCTCACATCTTCACTCAGCCTATATATACTCTCTTTATACACAAGTCTAACATGATTAATACAACTTCATTATCTGTAAAAAAATTATGTGGAATAAGAAATATACAAGGTGTATTTGGGGAGAATAACTAATGAAGCTTGTTTGAAGCATGGAGGGTGTAAGTGGAAGTAGCATGGGATATAGCTTTATAAGTAGGGTGGAGTCAGATTGACAGAGGCCTTGAATGCTAGTCTAAGAAGCTTTGACTATATTGAGTAGGTGGTAGGTGGTCATTGAAGAGTTTTGTGCAGGGGAGTGAAGGGATGAGATGCATGTTTTAGAAAGGTAACCATGGCAGCTATTTGAAGTGTGGAATGAAGGAGGGAGAAATTGAAAGTGAAGGTTATTGCAATAGTCAGGGAAGAGATATTAAGGGTGGAGGATGGAGTGGTGATAGAAAGGTTGGATCCAAGAGGCATTACAGATTTTGGTTGAATATGAGGGGTCAGAGAAAGAGAAGAATCAAAGATGTTTCTGATGTTATCATCCTGGAGAACTAAGAGGATGTGGTACCCTTACAGAATATTGACTCAGTGTCCTGGGACATAAGATTATGGACCTGAACACAAACTGGATGATCTTTTGTCAGGGATACAGGCAAATTCCTGCATGCTTGAGTAAATTACATCCAAGTTTCTCTTCCAGTTCTAAAATCATGATTTCATTTTATAGCCCTGCTTTTGATTCTAACTAGTCATATGTCTTCACTCTCTTTATCTTAGAAAATGAGAGGTTTAAGCTACATTATCTTCAACTACTAATTCCATGATTTTAACTGAAAAGTAGTCTTCCTAAGTTGGCAACTCAATTACAGTGCAATGTGGTGAGAAGTGTGAAGTACTCTTGCATCTGTGAGTCTCAGTTTTCATGTCTCTGAATGGCCAATATTCTCCCCTACTCTCCAGTTTTGGAAAACTACATTCATTATTCACAATATGCTCTGTGATGGCCCTACAAAAAGTGCCAACCGACCATGGACAGCAACCAGGAGCTGTCTATGGTTCTGAACTGCCAAGCCATCAAGCCTACTCTCCAGTAGCAGGGATTTCTGTTTGTTCATGAACAAGCTAATTTTTTTTTTTAATTTAAAAGAAAAAAAAAAATCTTTCAGTTTGTGACCACTTCAGGGAACCACAGCCCTACCTATTCAAGTGACCAGAAATGATATGCCTCTAAATTCCATCGTATTTGTGGCTGGTTACCTTGACATTACATTCTTTTCAGCCTAGGTAAGTAGTTTCTTCTTCCAAGAGAAGAACCTGGGCTTATGTAATGAGAACGAACTTTTGGATGAACTGCCTTCTCAACAACATTGCTCTCATGGCATCTTGTGACCCACTCTTCTTTTGCTATCCAAGCGTTAAAGAGTGTGGGTGCTTGCTCCTGGTCAGCACCATGGGAAATGACTTAGGGGCCAAGTTCTTATCCTTTCTTTTTTAAACAAAATGGCAAGAAGGCCTAATGCTCTGTGTATACTAACAAGGGTCAGGAGGATTTAGAAACTGTTTCTAAGCTGATCAAGACAAAGATGAAGGATAGAGGCATCATAGATTTAGAACTGACAAGATTTTAAGAAATCATTTGGGGAGTGGCAAAATCGAACTCCTAAAAAGTAAAAGACTCACCTAAAGTTGAATAACAAGTTAATACTAGAGCCAGGACTGTCACTCTTGCTGTTTCTCACACAAAATATTCCATCTCCCATCTCTGTGTTTTTGCATAGACTGCCCCTCATACCTGGAGGGGCAGCTAGGTGGCATCATAGATGGATAGAGCTGGTGTAAGAAACACCTGTATTCAAATTCAGCATCAGACACTAACTAGCCATGTGACCCTGGGCAAATCATTTCCCCTCTGTCTCAGTTTCCAGTAAAATGGAGATAATCATGGCACTTACGCTCACAGTGTTGTGAGGAATCCATGAAATATTTGTAAAGCACTGACTATGAGACTGGAACATGGTAGGTGCATAATAAATGCTTGTTCCCTTCTCCTCACTTCTGCCTCTTAGAATTTCCAGCTTCCTTGAAAGCTCATCTCATGCTCTCCTTCCTACAAGAGGCCTTTCTTGATGCACCAACCATTAGTGCCTCCCCCCAAAATGCACTTGTATTTACTTTGTATCTGTTGCATGTATACTTAGATGTGGGACAACTATGTGGCACAGTGGATAGGGGCACTGGGCTTGGAATCAGAAAGATTTCTCTTCCTGAGTTCAATTCTGGCCTCAGATACTTATTAGCTGTGTGACCCTGGGCAAGTCAATTACCCCTGTTTGCCTCAGTTTCCTCAGCTGTAAAATGAGCTGGAGAAGGCAACAGCAAATCATTCCAGTATTTCTGCCAAGAAAACTTCAATAATGGGGTCATGAAGAGTTGGACACAATTGAAACAACACAACAAAATACTTAAATGCCTACATGTTTTCCCTCTTATAGAATGTAAACTCTTCAAAGGCAAGGACTGTTTCCTTTTTCTCTTCGAACCCCTAGTGCCTAGCGTAGAGTAGGCAATTAACAAATGTTTACTGATTGATGGATGGGCTAGAATCCAACTCTCCTGACTCCAAGTGCAGTGCTCTTCCTACCACACCAAAATGCTTTTCATGAAAAGTGGTCTTAGGTTAGACTTCCTCTGATTGATTAAATACAACAACCCTATGAGTCAAGGGCAGCAGTGTTCTACTTCATGGTAACATAGGTGCAGTTTTTGTTTATTGAGTTAATAAGAGTTTGAGGTTAGACAAGAATTAAAAGGAAAGCTGTCCAAGGAAGTTCAGGCCAGGAGCATTTCTGGCACTGATTAGCAATTATGTTCTTAGTGGATAAGCTCTAGTATAATTCAATTCATCAAACATTTTAACCTCAACAATGACAATAAGACTAAGCATTTATGTAGCTCTTTAGGGTTTGCAAAGCACTGTGCATGTATTGTCTCATTTGATCTTAAAAAACCATCATGTGAAATAGATGCTATTATTACTCCCATTTTACAAGTGAGTAAATTGAGGCACAGAGAGGTTAAGTGACTTGTTTAGGGTCACAGAACTAATAGGTCTCTAAGGCAGGAGACTCAGGGCTTCCTGTTTCCAATCCAGTGCTTTTATCCTTTGCACCACCTAAGGTATGCACCTATGTGTCATACACTTTCTAGGTACTTGGAGTACATAAAGAAAACTGAAACTGTCACTACTGTCAAGGATCTATCAAAAGTTCAGCTTTACTAATTTTCTGACCATTTTGTTTCTGGGTATGCCAAGCTCTGACAGCATTGTTGCATTCTCTAGATGGTAGAGTGACATAGATATAAGGGATCAGGGTAGATATTCCTTCCCCAACACCACTCCCAGCAGTCTATAATCTCAGCCCTTTCTTTGTATTGTATACAAATTTTGTGTGGCCAGTTGCATATTCCTCTTTTAGGAAGATCAAATGTTGTTTCTGTGTTTTCTAGGGAGCCTTCTCATTTAAACTTTTGAGTGTTCATGGAATAAACTTAAGAATTCGGTCTAAGTCAGATAAATCACTGGAGATTTACCTGTAAAGAGAAGTTGCCCCAGGCTCACTTGGTTAGTAAGTCTAAGTTGATTTCCTCCCCTTTATTCAAGAAGAGCTAAAAGGAAGAAAAATAAACATAAGCCCTGGCAATTTAGGCTCTTGCTAAATCTCAAAATTCTGAGAGCACCTGTCTCAGCCAATAGAGGAAGCAATCCAGGGTAGAAACAAAAACTACTGCACACAGACAGCACTGTTCTCAGATTTGAATTTTCATATGCTTTACAGTTCCCTCTTGAATTGGACTTCTCTTCATCCAGTATGTCTGCTGGGAAAAAGAGAATAAAACTACCCAAATAATAACAAGAAGACAACAAGGGGAGACCATTGAATGAACACCAAAACCCCATGGAAAGAGGAAGTGACCTCTCTAGAAAATGTGTAACAATTAATGATCAGTGAAAAGTGATGATTTAATGAGGGCAAATGCATTTTCCTCCACAAACCATAAAGCATTTAGAAATGTAAAAGTTCCGGAACATAAACTCATTTTTAAGGGAAGATTGCAGCCAGATTCTATGCCTCGTTGCCTAAGGAGTACAGCACTAATTCTAAATGAGACATAGAATCACGGGATTTAGAGCTGGAAGAGACCTTGGAGATTACTCTCCTTATTTTAAAGACAAAAATATCGAGGCTCAGTACAGGGCCTCAGTTGCCCAAGACCACCTGTGTAGCAAATAGGCAGATCATGAACTTGATCCTGGTCTTCTGACTCAAAATCCAGCTCACTTTCCACACCATGCTGACTCTTGAGTTCTATAGCCTTCTCCCTTAGAGACTGCTTCGGACATGATTTGGCTGCTGTTTAAATCTATTATGGAATAGTCAGTAATGGAAATGGGGGTAGTGCATGAGAAGGCAATTTAAGAAGCTCCCCCAGCTTACCAGAATGCAAATTACCTAACAGCAGATCACCTGGGAACATCCTAGAAATTAGTTCCTTACTTTATTAATTCTGAAAGTTAGAAAATCAGCACTTTGAGTTTGCCTAGAATATAGGTTACTTACTCCCTCTTTTAACATAAACACACCACAATTTTCTATTTTGTTGTGATTTTTGAATAGAATTTTATTTTTTCTAATTATACATAAGGATAGTTTTCAACATTCATTTTATAAGATTTTGAGATCCACATTTTTCTGCTTCCCTCTCTCCTCTCCCTGCTCCCCAAGATGGCAAGCAATCTGATGGAGTTTATACACGTGCAATCCACACGACAATTTTCAAAAAAGGCATTCTCTGATGCTTTATTATAGCAGGTATGTAACCCTGGGTTTTTGAAGGCCATGTCAGCAGAGCATAACCTCTGTCAGATCCTATGAAACCAGGAAAAAATGTTGATTTATTAGACTTAGTGATGTACTGTTAATCCAAAAAAGTCTGAGGAAGTTCTGAGAGGATCATCGCCAAAAGGCTTCCCATCAGATGATGAATGTTTTTGGCTACAAAGGGTCAGCCACAGAGGAAGGAAGTAGGTGTTGCATCAGTGGTAAGTGGGTTGAACCTACACTACCTCAGACACTATTAGCTCTGTGACCTTTGCCAAGTCATTGAACCTCTCAGACTCAGTTTCCCTATCTGCAAAATGAGGATAAAGATGACATTTATCACATTGGGTTATTCTGATGATCAAAAGAAATAAAGTATTTCAACATAAAGGCACTATATAAATGAGGGGCTGCTGCTGCTGCTGGTGCTGGTGGTAGTAGCAGCAGTGGTAGTAGTAGCACTAATCCACACCATCAAAATCACAGGTCCTTAAAATACTGACATGAGTATATGGCATACAATGGATTCATCAGAGTGGAGCCAGGCAGAACCCTTAGGAAGCTGTTGCAGTATTCTAGGCAAGTATAAATGGGGACCTAGGATGGCACAGTGGCAACAGGAATGAAAGGGAGGGTTAGATTTAAGAGAGGCTGCAGAGGTGAAAGCATCATAGTGTAATCCAAAAAGCCTCGGACTTGGGTTGGGAGTCAGAGAACCTGGTGCAATTTCTGTAATATAGTAAGCATTCAACCAATGCTTATTGGTTGACTGACTGATTGATTTGAGTCCTGGTTTTGCTATTTACTACCTAACTGCCTGGATAAGCCACTTAGCTTTTCAAAGCCTCAGCTTCCTCATCTTTTAAATGAAGGGATTGGACCAGAGGACCTTTAAGACCAAACAATCAGAAAGCATTTATTAAGCTCCTCTTATGTGCCAGACTCTTTGCTAGGTTCAGAGGATATAAAAACCAACATGAAACAGTCCCCGACCTCAGGGGGATTACATTCTATCAAAGGAGACAATATATACAGTAGGCATATATAAAACTTACATGCAAAATAAAGATAAAAGGTGAGAAGGTTGGGAATGAAGAAAGGCATTCTGTAGAGGGTTCAAAAGCTGAGTCTTGAAGGAAACTAGGTATTCTCAGAAAAGATAGAGGTAAAGAGGTGGATTTCAGGTATGGAAAGTAGATGTCCAGTGCAAAGATGAAGCAATGGGAAACAAACCAACGCTACATATGACAAACAGCAGAAAGGGCAGCTTGACAATATCAAGTTGGGGGAGGCAAAGAATGTACAACAAGGCTGGAAAGGTAGCTTGGAGGCAAGTCATGAAGAGCTTTAAATAACAAACAAAAGAACCTGGATTTCTTCCTATAGGTAATAGTGAGCCACAAGGATTATTGATGGGGGTGACATGGCCAAACCTTTGGCATTCAAGTCCCCTCCAGCTACAAATCTATGGTCCTATGGTCCTATGAATAAGAGTTGGCAATGAACTGGAATGTGGGAGAGGGAAGGGTCATAGATAAGGCTGAGGTTTTGAGCGAGAATGACAAGACAGACATACTGAGCAGCTAGGTGGTACAGTGGATAGAGCATTGGAGCTGCAGTCAGGAAGTCCTGAATTCAAATTTGGCTTCAGGTACTTGGGGAAAGTCACTTAACCTCTCCACCTCAGTCTCTTCATCTATAAAATGGAAGTAATAATAGCACCTAACTGCCAGAGTTGTTGTTGCAAAGATAAACTGAGATAATAATTGTAAAATGCTTTGTAAATCTTTAAGTACTATATAAACCCTAGCTGTTATTCCTTTTGCTACCATATATATATGGTATGTATGTATTGCCCCATATATATATATATATATATGTACTTCACCCCTCTCCACTGAAGATTTTTCAGCAGCACAGCAACAGTTTCAGAGTTCTACTAAAGGAAAGATAAGTCTGAAGTTGGTACATAGAATATATTGAAATGATGAGAGGTTGGAGGCAGGGGAACCAATTAGAAACTTGTTGCAATAACCCAAGTGTAATGGAGGCCTGGCCCATGGGGGCTCCATCTTCAAAGCTTCCACTGTTTGCTCTACCTGCCGCCAGCTTACGTGAAAAGCCATGGCGAAATGTATCAGAAAGGCTCTGCTCCCTGATTCAGAACATGTGAAGACATTTTATAACCTGCTCTGGTCAACTAAATATATGGTGAAGAGAGACTTTTGATTGGCTACTGGTCTGGAACTGAATTAAATTCAAAAGGCATTAACTGGACAAAGCAAGGTTTTTGCTTTTCCCAAATGGCTGCACTGGAAAATGTCATGTTGTAAGTTTCTGGATGGGAAGAGGACTCTCCCACCTTGAAGCCAACATGTGGCCTGTGAATATGAGCTTCTGTTCCTTGCCTCTTTGGATTCGTTCTTTCTTTTTGAGGGGTGAAGAGGTATTGGAGATCTTGTGAGCTTGACCTTGTGAGCTTCAAAAGCAATGACCTTGTAAGGTTCAAAAGGTCAGAATGGTGAGCCACCAGAGGCCTGGGAGTCTTTGCCAGATTTTACAACACAGCTGAGGCAATATGGAATGAAGTGCTAAGCTACCTCATTGACCCAGGATAGCTCTATGACAGCCAAGATCAGACTACAACAATTTATCCATTAAATTTGGTACAGAAACTGGTTTAAATTAGAGTTCATTCTCCACAGGGCCAAAGTAGTATTTAGGAGAGAATATGAAATATTTGTGCTTTGCTCTCCCCATATTTTTTCAGGAAATATCCCTCAGAAAAACTAATTGATGTCAACTGGTTAAATTAAATTCGGCACTAGAGAACACCATTTAATAATGGGGAGAACACAACCAGGGTCTCTGATTGATAGCATTAGAGAAGAAATATCCCTCAATGCACTGAGGGAGAGAAGCAGCAGTCCTCATTGCTCTGGGTGACGTAACTCAGGAGTGTACGTTGTGTAACTTTTTTTTTGCTTACACAAGCATGAAATGATCAGTTCCTGGACAAGGCAAGTAGCAGTGAGGCTGGAAAGAAGGGAAAATCTTTAATTGTGGGATATAGAATATATCTGCACTGGAGTTCAAAGAAAGAAGACCTCAGCATCAGCTGGAGCATTCAGGAAAAATGAGATGAGATTTAAGTTGGACCTTGAAACTCAGTTTCCCCATCTTAAAAGAGAATATTAGACTAGAGTTCCTTGCAGGTGTATGGGTGGGATAAAGAGTCAATATTCATGTAAAGAGGATTGAATCAGGGGTAAGGACACCTGGGTTTCTGGTCCCAGCTTTGCTATTTACATGTTGCATCACCCTAGTTGAGTTGTTTCCTTTCTTTGGGACTCATTTTCGGTGTAGGTTTAAAAAAAGTGGGTTGGAGTAAGGGATTTAAAGTGCAAAGACTTGGTTTCATATCTGGGACTAGTTTTTACTTATGCAACCTTGGGCCATTAATTTCACCTGCCAGCTCTCAGTTTCTTTCTCTGGGAAATGAGAGTTGGGCTTTATGACCACCAAGGTTGCTTCCATCTCTCACAGTTTCTGATTGAATGAATCTTCTGAGCTTCTGAAATCTGCCAGCTGTAAGCCAGTTCTATCCCCGGCCCAGCCTTCAGTCACAAGACCCTTTCCTTGTGATTTGCTTTAAATTAATGATGTAGCCATTTTTCATGCTTACTTTTCCTTTAATTAGTCCTGTTTAGTACCTGGGGCTTCGTTTTTATTATCTGAGTTAATGTACAGCTTTGGCGTTGCCTAATTCTTTTTTGGAGTTCTCTCCTGGACATTTTGACTCACTTTAGGCAGAGAAGTCAGCACAGGAGAAAAAAAAATCCTTGTTTGCCTTCCTCTTCAACAGAAGTGGGGGAGGAAGACACCTGTTTTGACTGCTGTACTATGGGAGCTTATTGGCAGAGAGGAGAGAACATGAAATTCACAGCTGGAAGGTGGGGACTGGGGGAATTAGGAAACCTGGGAATGATGTTTGGGCTAGTTTGCTCTTAACAGAGGAGTAAGGGTAAAGGAGGGGGTAGGATAGAAAAGAGGAGAAATGAGGAGGGGAGGGAAGGAGGAATAAGGGAAAAAAATAAAGGGAAAGGCAGAAAAAGGAGAGAGGAAGGATAAACAGACAAGGCAGGCATATGGGAAAGAAGGAGACAGTAAAGGGATTAGATAGGAGAGAAAGAAAGAGAAAGCCAGATGGAGGAGGGAGATGGGGAGGCAGGCAAAGGGGAAGGGAGAAGAGGTAGGCAGTGGGGGAATGGCAATGAAAATGGTGGGGAGGGAAGCAGTTGGTAGTGAAGGGGAAGAGGAAGGGAGACAGTGAAGGGGAAGGGGGAAGCAGTGAGTGTAGAGGGCAGGCAGCAGGGATTGGGAGGGAGAAGAGTGGAGACAGGAGATGAAAGTATAGAAGTCTTGTACTAGGAAATCCTGCTATATTCTGCCTGGGGGTAGAGCTATGAGCAAAAGGGAAAATGAATCATTTAGCTTTTCGGATCTTCAGTTTCCTCCTCCATAAATATTCTTGATCCCTTTCCCTTCTATCTTTCTCAAGCCTAAAAAATCTACACTTGACCCTACTATCTCCTAAAGCTATCATTCTATCCTTCTCCATTTTATAGCCAGCTCCTAGAGAAAGCTGTCTACACTTATTCCATCCATGTCCTCCCTTCTTCTCAAATCGTAGACTCTGGCTTCTGACTGACTCAACTGAAACCACTCTTTCTCCAAGGTCACCAGTAACCACAGTCTTTTTCTCAGTTCTCATTCTTCTTGATGTCTCTGAAGCATTTCACAATAGCCCACCCCCTCCTCTTAGATGTCCTCTCTTCCTATTCTGGACCATCAAATATGTCTCATCCAATACATGAGTATACCTCAAGGCTGTCTCAGGCCTTTCTTCTCCCCCATCTTCCCCTCTCTCTCTCTACCTACCCCTATCTGGATCTACTATCATCTCCATGCAGGTGTCTTTCTGACGTAAATATCCAGTCCTAGTTTCTCTCCTAAGTTCCAGGTCTCCACTATGAACTGCCTATTGGATTTTTAGAATTAAATGTCTCATAGGTGTCTGAAATTTAACATGGCCCAAACTGGACTACCATCCTTTCCCAAAATGACCTCTTTGCTTCCTATCTCTGATATGTCTTTTAGGGGCTCCATCATTGTTCGAGTCACTTGGATTGATAAACTTGGAGTGATCTTTGATTTTCCCTTTCTCACCCATATCCTTTATCCAATAAGTTGACAGATCTTATTTACTTCCACAACAACATTTCTCATGCCTGTCCACTTTTCTCCACTCATGTCATAGCTGCTCTAATTCAGACCTCATCATCTCTCACCTGGCCTAATGCAATATCTCCCTAATTGTTCTCCTTGCCACAAATCTCTCCACTGTACAATCCATCTTCCACGCAGCTACCAAATTGATATCTGCAGGGCAGGCAAGCCAGCTGACACCCAGAGGGAAAGACAAGAAGCAGCATTGCTAGGTAAGTCTGACCACCACCACCACCACCACCACCACCACTACCACCTTGACCACCATCTCCCCTCCAACTCTGATTGAGATAGCCCAGAACCTAAAGTCCAAGAGTCTTAGAATTAACAGTGCCCCACAAACCACTAAGACCTGCTTCCTACACAGCCCCTACAGTCATTATCGAGAGGCAGAATACTCATGGAGTGAAGGTACATGTTCTCCATCTCCACCAGCATCAACTGCTGACCAACTGGCAACAACAGGCAGACAGGAGGAGCCCTTGGAGTGAAAGCGCCACTGTCCTAGACTACCAGTCCTGCTTCCAGTCCTATCTTGACAGCCATCATTTGAGGATGCCATTCCTGTGGAGAAGGGTCCAGCCATCCCCAGCAACTGTCCACTAATGGCCACATGCAGGACAGGTAAATCAGTCTAGCAGAAGCAGCAACAGAAGGCAGCATGTGCCAAGCAAGTTATACCACCACCAACCACCTTGGAAACCTTGTCCCTTCAGAGCCTGAAGGAGACAGGCCAGGACTCTGAACTCAAAAATCCTGTGAGCAGCATAGCATCCAGTCCCAGTGACCTTGGCCATCACCCTAGGAAGCAACTTCTGAGCCTTCACTCAGCATCAGTTCATATAAGTCTTTCCAAGTTTTTCTGAAGTCTGCCTGTTCATCATTTCTTATGGAACAATAGTATTCCACTACATTCATATACCACAACGTGTTCAGCCATTCCCCAATTGATGGGCATCCCCTCAATTTCCAGTTCTTTGCCACCACAAAAAGAACTGCTATAAATATTTTTGTACATGTGGGTCCTTTTCCCATTTTTTGTGATTTCTTTGGGATATAGCCCTAGAAGCGGTATTGCAGGATCAAAGGGTATGCACATTTTATAGCCCTTTGGGCATAGTTCCAAATTGCTCTCCAGAATGACTGGATCAGGTCACAGCTCCACCAACAATGAATTAGTGTTCCAACTTTCCCACATCTTCTCCAACATTTATCAGTTTCCTGGTTAGCCAATCTTATAGGTGTGATGTGCTACCCCAGAGTTTTGATTTGCATCTCTCTAATCAATAGTGATTGAAAGCATTTTTTCATATGACTATAAATAGTTTTAATTTCTTCCTCTGAAAACTTTCTCTTCATATCCTTTGACCATTTATCAATTGGGTAATGACTGGCATTCTTTCAAATTTGACTCAGTTCTTTATATATTTTAGAATTGAGGTCTTTATCAGAGACATTAATTGTGAAAATTCTTTCCCAGTTTTCTGCTTCCCTCCTAATCTTGATTCATTGGCTTTGTTTATGCAACAACTTTTCAATTTTATGTAATCAAAATTACCTATTTTGCATTTCATAATGTTCTCTATCTTTTGTTTGGCCATAAATTTTTCAATTCTCCATAAATCTTACAAGTAAACCATTCCTTGACCACCCTAATTTGTTTATAGTATCAGCCTTTATACTTAGATTGTGTATCCATTTGGCCTTTATTTTGGTATACTGCATCAGATGCTGCTCTATGCCCAGTTTTTGCCATAGCATTCTCCAGTTTTCCCAGCAGTTTTTGTCAAATACTGAATTCTTATCCCAGAAGCTGGGGTCTTTGGGTTTTTCAAACAGTACATTGCTATCACTCATTCATATTTTTAAAACACTTATCTGAGACATCAAGTTATTCCCTGCAAAAGAAACTTCTGGGCCTTTCCTAAAACCCATACTGCTTTGTTTTAACCTTTAAAGTCCTTCACGATCTGGCACTAACCTATCTCTCCAGGCCTATCATGAATTATTTTTCATTGCTGCCCTTCATTTATCCTAAGTTCCAGCCTGACTTGGCTGCTTGCTGTTCACCATACATGATACTCCTTCTCTTGCCTCTTTATCTTTGCACACACTGTGCTCTGCCCCTCCCCTGCCTCAAAAGCACTTCTTTCCAATAACAGCCCATTAGAATCCCTAGTTTCTATCCAAGACTCAGCTCAAGAGACCTGTCACGATTCCTCTAAGCCGTGATACCTCCCTCTGATACCATTGTATTACCTTTGTATAACTGCATAAGTATCTTGTATTCACTTTTGTGCATACCTGTTGTTGTACAAGCCCAACTATATATAAAATGTAAAATCCTTGAGCATAAGGGCTGTTTTGTTGTTCTGCTTTGCAACCCCAGCACCTAACAGAGAAGTTGGCATATAAGAAATACCTAACAAACGTCTGCTGAATTAATGGATGAAAAAAGGTTGAATTTTCAGCTCCTGGGAAGCAGATTTAGGCATGAAAGTGACTAGACATCCTCAGGAAAAAGAAGCATAAATGTCTTCATGTCAAGTCATGACCACCTGTTGAGTACGCTGTTGAGAAGACTCCTTTCAAACATATAGATCCTGCCATCCCAGAGATTTTTTTTTTTGATGCTGGGAGGACAAAGGGGTTAAGAAGGAAGCAAGCTACATGGGCAAGCAGAGCAGAAACAGAGAAGGAAAGGGGTGCAGGGAGAAGGCCTATGCAAAGTAGTTACTGGAGCCCAAGAGGAGGTGTGGATGTCAGAAGAAGTTTATTTATTCACCAGATTAGGCTAGAGTGGACTAAGTAAGAGAGAGTTGGGGTTTGAGTGACAGAAGCTGAGGGAGCCAAAACTGGAAGAGAAATAAGAACTTGAGGGCAACAGGCCAGGAGCAGGAAATTAAATAATAATCAGGAAGGAAAAGAGCCCAGGTCTGTAGCAAGGGGGTTTGTGTCATAGCTGGGAGAAAGAGAGGATAGGCTTAGGATATGTTAAAGGGGGCTTAGTAAAGAGATGCAAGGAGAAGGATCAGAGGAGGGAGGGTTCTCAAATTGCAGTGAACTGTTTGCAAAGTTGTTTCAATAGGAAGAAAAGCAGTTATGAAGAATAGTCCTTCCTTCCTCAGAACTTAGTTGGGGAGCTGTTTATGGATTGAACATGTATTATGTATAATCCTGTAATGTGATCCTGGGTAGAACTATGCCAATGGAGTATAGTTGTAGCCCTTTGAAGGGGTCTGACCATAATAAAGACAACTGGGCTGAGGAAGAGGGCAGGGAGCTCTGAAAAGATGGCTGGCATAGTTCAAGGTAGAAGTAGTGCAGCCAAAAAATAATGTTACTCTTGAAGTCAAAGGACCTAGGTTTGAATCCTGCATCTGCCACCATTTTCCTGTTTGAAATTCAGCAAGTCTCTTTACCTCTTCATACCTCAGTTTTCTTTTCTATAAAATGAATATAATGTGAATAATAATATATAATTGAATAATGAATATAAGTGAATAATATAATACATGTAATAAATGAATAATAAAATGTCTTAGATTAATGGTTCCCAAATATTTTGGTCTCAGGCCTTCTTTACTCTACCAAATAACCAAGGTCCTCAAAGAGTTTTTGCTTCTGTGAGTTATATCTATTGATGTTTATCAAATTAGAAATTCAAATGTCTTAGTATTATTATGAAAATAATTTAGACGTCTTAAAAAGAGTCTCAGGGACTCCCAGGGGTCTCTAGACCACACTTTGAGAATCACTGACCCAGATGATCTTTAAAGCTCAACTGGGCTAAATCTCTGATCCTATGACAACTGTAGATGGTACTGGCATAGAATGTCATTCTAGAAGAGGTGTGAGTGTAGCCCAACTACATCTAAAATCTACCATGTTTCCATCACCTCTTCCCAAACACTCCTGATGAAGGTGAACTCTCCTACTCAAGGAAGTCTATTTCACCTTTGGACACCTCCTACTGATATTTCTGTCACCCTGAATTATATATTTAACTATTTCTTGCCAGCAAAAATGTTCTTTAAAGCTTTGAAAACCCATTTGTGACAAGGTCTACGAAGGGAATGGAGGTACAGTGAGAAAAGGTGTTGAAGGGTGAGGCTACTTCTCTGAGATCTGTGGACCAATTCTTTGGTCACAGTGAATGCTTACTTCTATTTACCCAGACTTTGCCTGTCCTAAATTCCAAGGAAATATTTTTTCAAGCATTCACTGAAGAGCTAAGAGAGTATAGTGAGAGGGGAGAGGAAACATGCCTGTTTGGGAATTGTTACTTTGTACCATTACATATGGTACTTTGTACCATTACCAGTAAACTGCTGTTACTTCTATTTGAATGAAGAACATTAGCATTGAACCACACTGAAAAAAATCTAAAATCTGGAATATAGGAAGAGGGGAAGCAGGAAATTAATCTTGCCATGATACCCTAGAACTAAATTCTGATTAGATCACAAAAAAATGAGAAAAGGGGAATCAGGTAAGAAATGAACTTAGACACATGCCAGATAAATGAATTTTGTCACCATCACCAAGGAGTAAGCTAAGCCAAATCTGATGCAGTGGAAAGTCCACTGGCTGAGAAGTTAGAAGACCTGGATTCTAATCCTGGAGTCCTGGTTCTGCTTATAACTTGTTTTGTGGCTCTGGGCAAATCACTTTCCTTCAGTATCCCAAGTTCTTCATAAGTAAAAAAAAAAAAGTGCTTTACTAGATAGTCCCCACGGTCTGTTCCAGGTCCAGAATTCTGTGTGCTTTGTTCTAAGGTCCCTCAGATGTTTGGTGTTTGTGTTGTAAGGTCCTTCTCAGCTCTAATATTCTGAGTTTTACAACTGTGAAATCATGAAAACTGAAATTCCTGCTGAAGACCAAGCAAAGACAGAGCCTCAGCATTCTGTCAGGAAGCACTATTCTAAGAATTCAGCCCAAGAATTCAGCATTACAAGACCTAAGTCTATAACTAGAGATGAGGACCAAAATAAGAAATTTCACTTATGCTTGCACAACTCAAAGAGCCTACAAACACACTTTATGCTTGCACAACTCAAACAGTCTACAAACACACTTGGAGGCAACAATCTAAAATTTCAAACTGAAGATTTGGCTTAGCTTACTCCTTGGTGATGTTGATAAAATTCATTTATCTTCCTAGCATCAAGGCACATCATTAAAGGAGACTTCCTTAGCAAATTCCATGTTTGTGAAATCCCATCATCTTGCCTCTGGCTAAAAGAGCTTACTTTACATCTGTAAAGTATTTTATAGTTTGTAAAGCATTTGTGTGTCTCTTGCCTCATTCAATCTCCACCATAACCTTGTGAGGAAGCAAGTCTTATCATATCTGTTCAGCAGATGAGCAAATGGAGATTCAGAAAGGTGAAGAGACTTGCACAAATGTTACGCAAGCCACAAAGCCCACTGGAATGGGACTGTCTCTTCACTATAGGAGATCAATGTCCCATGATCGTGTGAGGGACAAGACAGAATTGGAAAGAGAGAGAAAAGAGTTCTGAGGGGTTCTTTTAGCTTCTAAAGAGAAAATATCCAATGTCAGTCTTCCTTAAGATTGCTGGAAGATGCAGACACAAGAAGAACTTTATCCTTAGGTTGCCATACTAGAGACTTCAGGAAATTTTCTTCTTAGGTGAGATCTCAGACTCTTTCTTTTGGCTGACCACTCCTTGAATATATTTTGTTTAGTAATATTTAGTAATATGCTCCTGTGTATACTTTCTCTCATGTCTATTTTGTCATTGACTTGGATAAATGGATTTTGTTGCTCATCACTATGTGTGTTCACTGTGGAATGGTACTTGGTGGTAAGGGAGCCAAGCCTTAACTACAAAACTTGGGGTCCCTCTTTCCCATTAATGAATGGCAATCAGGAGTTGAACCTTAAAGTTACTTCCCATAGAGTAACACTATGTTAGGGAATAGATAGATATAATTCCAGCCTATTACACCCTCCTCTCTCTAGAGAACAGAATGGACAGTCTCTAGTCCAAAATTCCTGCCTCTTCTCCTGGCAGGAATTAAAGTATCCCTTGGAGAAAAGTGGAGAGGGTTGGGAAGAGACACTAAAGATGACCCCTCGTGAGCCAGCCATCTTGAGAAAGCAACATCACAAAAGGAAACCTAGGGGCTGGGATGACATTCAAATGCAGGTTTTCTGACTCTTGAGTCCAGTGCACTTTCTAATACAGCTGAGTTCAGGAATCAGGTACATTGCTGTCCAGTAAGGGGAGAAATGGTGGAGTTATCTTTAGCCTGAGGGAAAACAGTAAGTTCAGATACATAAAAGCATTTCAGCATAAAGAAGGGAAAAGATGAGAAATGTTTTGAGGTCAAAACTGGTTCTGCCTTTGGACCCACTTGGTTACGTTCACCAAAATGAAAGGGCAGGGAATTACCTCATCCTGCTAATAGAGCTCAGGGATTAATTTCCCAGTTAAAACAATTTTCCCCTCTTTTTTTCTTGAGATTTCACACTTCCTAAAATTTAGAGCTTCTGATTGTCTTGTTTAGAATATCTAGCTGCCTTGTCCATATGTCATAGCTAAACAAATACAGATGAATACAAAGTCCCAGATCCTAGTCCCCTGGGTTCTTCATTCAGAGGATAAAAGACAAAAACTTTTAATGACACCTACATAGTGGGTGGTTTTGATGGGGGAGGAGGAAGAGGACAAGGGTTAAAAAAACCAGTACCAAATACCCTAGGACACTGGTCTGTCAAAAGCACTAACTGAAGCAGGGACATGGGAACACTCCTTGCTCCCCATTGCCCAGGGCCTCCCTCTACCTCCTTCAAGGTTCATTCATTCCATATCTACCACCCAGTCAAAATTCTAGTAACTTGTCTACCAACCTCCAGACTACTCTCCTTTCCTCAATGACTTTTTTTTATTGTTTTATTTATTTATTTTTAAAAATTAAAACAATTTAATTTTTTCCCCAGTTATATGTCTAGAAAATTTTTAGCATGCATTTTTATAAGACTTCCTCAATGACCTTAATGTCTGGCTCCTAGGCTCTCTCTTCTCTCCAACTCCTGCCTTCATATTTGGAGACTTCCACATATATAGTGATACTCTGTCAAACACCTTTACCTTGACATACTGATTGGCTGATTTTAGGCCTAGGATTAAGCAAGAAGAGATGTTGGATGGGGGATATGAGAGAACCTTTTCAGAATATGTGAGGAAAGGACAGGGGCTACAGTGAAGAATAGGTATGATGCCTGGGTAGAATAAGGCTTGATCAACATAGAGGGCCAAGACTGGAGATAACAGGATATGCAGGGTCAGGATAGAGAAGGAATTAGAGAAGTCTTAACCTGAAACCCAAGAGCAAGATGTGACTAGACAGTTTCCTTAATATGTAATTTCAGAACCCACTGAAGCTTTTCTCACTCTCCCCTTCTTTTTCTACATCTCCCTCAGTCACATCATTTGGTGTCTGCCCAGGGTTGTGCTGGTTGAATGTTTAACAACCAACTATAAGAAAAAAAAATGTATGCACAACACACTTTTAAAGTGTAATCAGCATTATTAACATTTTCTCCAACACTTGCTAAAGCTTAGATAATCAACAAAACAAATAAATTGAGCCCTGATTTGTAACCTTTGCTGATTTCTGAGATGTAAATGCTCATCCTGAAAATTTAATAGGCTTTCAAGAGTCAGTACAAATTGGCTCCAGCACACCCCCTGTGTCTCTCTTTCTCCCTTTGTATTTCTCTAAAGTCCCTTTTGTCTTGGTCAGGCCTCATGTGGGTGTCACCAAGGAGATCAAAATACTTGAGATGCTGCTCACTGGTTTAAGCAGAAATATCCTGAATCTCTCATGGACTTTGCCCTGATCTGATCTGTTTGGAAGGGTCTAACCCTGTTTCAAAAGATCATCCCTCCCATCTCTGGACTTGTAAGAAGAAAAGATGTCTAAGAGCTAGGGAGATGAAAGTAGCAGAAGGGCTGCAACTGTGACGAGCAGACACAGACACTACTGTATCAATGCAATATGGATAAATCATGATGAAGCATGTGGGAGTGGAGCCTGTGCTACTTTCTTTTTCTCCCCCTTCCCTTTCTCTTACCTAAGAGGGTGAATACTTGCTCTTAAAACTGATATCTCTCTGGGGCTTGCAAGGAACTTTGTTTAAAAATTTGTTTCTAAATATTTTTTTGTGGTTTAAAAAAATTACTTTGTTCTCTTAAACTGGCAAATATGCTAAAGTTGTTGATGCAAGTTGCTAAAGGACGTGTGTTCTTATTTGATCTACTCATTTCTGGCTGGGGGCTCAGAGTTATATGAGAAATTTGTTCATTCATTTTTATAAGCTCCCAGGGCAAAAGGTATATATCCACTGGGCTTTCTGTGGGCAAGTGAGTCTGCAACGGTGACTAGGAAGCCTACTAGGACAACGAGGCTGTTTTTGCCCTTACGTTGGCCCAAGAGAGGAGGGGCCGAGAGAGTGGCTATAAAATCACATCCCAAGGAGAAGAATAGAAAGCCCAGCCAAAGGTTTATATGTTTGTCAAGGTGGGAGAGAAGAAGTAAAGTGACCTGTTCAGTAATGGTGGCTCTGCAAGTCACCACTAGGAATTATGCATCTATTCATGGCCAGTTGTTTCATTTCATAGCTATCTCTTCTCCCTCCATGTCTCTCCTTCCCAGTTTGTACCTCTGTTTTTTCTCTCTTATTCCCTTTCCATCTCCTTTCTGTATCTTCACTAACATGATATGAAGCTAACATGTTGTTGTTTTTTGACTAAAGTTTCCTATTCGGTTTCTTCTGCAAAGCAGATGAGATGAATTTTATGTTTTGTTAAGAAAAAAAGCCTCTGGTAAAATTTTTTACTAGTGATTTCTTATGGTATGGAGGTAACCTTCCGTTCCCAAAGGGCATGTCAATGGGACACAAGTTCTGAGAGATTCTATCAATGGGCAGGCAAATCAGAGAGGAACATTGCCAGAGGCTTGACACCCCCCCCCCAGGTGATGTTACTTTAGAGATGCCTCCTCCAGAACCCATGGGGCCTTCTCTCTCTCTCTGTCTCTCTGTCTCTCTCTCTGTCTGTCTTTCTCTCACAAACACACACACACACACACACACACACAGAGAGAGAGAGAGAGAGAGAGAGAGAGAAGATAGGGGTTTTGTTCTTCATTGTGGAGGAAATACCCATCCCAATGAAATAGCATATCTTTAAAGTATTGAGGGTGAAAAAAAAATAAGCTGTTCCTTACTTGTATAGGTTCCTCAAATGCTTTTCCCCACTGTGTCAAAGGCCTTTAGAAGAATAACAGGTTTTCCAATCCTGCAAAAGACACTGAGGAATAGATGTGGGGAAAACCAATAGGAAGTCTTTCTTACTGGCACCGGGGTACAATAGTACAGTATGTCAGACACCAGCTTAATTGGGTTTGCACTCATTTGACGTCACTATGCCTATTTGCATAGAGTATTGTTGGCTACTGAACAAATACATTCCCAGAAATAAAACCTACACTCAGAGATGAGAAGGCAAACATTTCTCTGTGTGTTGGGAATAGATTTCCCCTGATCAGTAAACACAAATGACTGGAAACAATCTTTAGCAAACCAACCTGGCTGCCCCCCATCCTAGACAATTAGATTAATTGCCAGATTTTCATCCTGAAACTTTTAAAGTTATCAGGAATTAAAATCTGTCTCCTGAACTCCAATAAAAGAATCACATAAGGGGAATGTAGCACAAAAAAGGGTATATTTAACTCAGCAATTATCAAGATAAAAGACCAGTGAACCCTGAAGAAGAGATGTCTCCAATTTGGAACTAGGGAAAGAACTGACTGTGTTTTGTCTATTTGTGTTTTTTTTTTAATAACCAATTAGTGTAATTGATTAGAGACAGTATTATGTAGCAAAAAGAACAATGCACTTGGAAATATAAGATCTGGGTCTGAGTCTGAGCTTCTTGTGACCGAAGGTCAATGACAAGTGAGGCCTCAAAGTACTCATTTATAAAACAGGGATAATGATAATTGCATTACCTTATGCCTGCAACACTGGACTACTTCAAAGCTTAAGCATGACATGGTAGTGACTGGGTTTCTAAAAGACTATGCTGATGGAACAGCCCATCAGTTTGGACAGGATCTGAATTACAGACTCAGACTGAGTACCTGTCATCTGATAATTCAAAGACGATCATTGCCAGAAGGTTGAACACCATATGATGATTTCTGAGGAATCAAAGGAACTCATGAAACTATCTACTTAGGCAGGAAGGGATTGGAATATGCATTGGTAGATGCAGAGTACTCCCTGTGAAATCACAGATACTTTGAAGTGCAGTACAACAGAGAAAGAGCTTAATTTAAATTCAGGTACTTGGGTTCAAATCTTGGTCTTGTCATTTTATTACCTATGTGACCCCTACAAGTCTTTTCAGATCTCTAGAACTCAGTTTCCTTAGTTATAAAATAAAGAAGTTGGATTCACATGTGAGAGTGGAACTAAGGTTCCTTTCAACTCTAAATCTGTGCTCCTATGATCCTAAAATATGCTCTATGGTTTTATGTGGATGTGAGGAAAGTGCTTTGTAAAAAATCTGAGCTATTTTTTTAATTTTTATTGGAACTATCTGTCAATCAGGACATGGCTTCCATCGCAGGGTTGCTATTACCTTTTCTCTTTCCCACAGTACCAAACCATATGCCAAGTCTTGGCTGGTTGACTTGAAAATGAATGTTCCTGGCTGTGGTATGAAGTGGATCAATGGAGAAAATATGGAAGTTTCAGAGCCAATACCTCTTCTTTTTTTGAAAATGTGACTCAAAGCCTGTGTCCTTGCTTTCTAACCTCATGGCATCTCTCAAAGTTGACTTCTTTTGTCCACTCACACAGCTTGTCATCTTAGTTCAGGCCCTCTTCACTTCTCACTTAGGTTATTACAAAGCCTCCTGAATAACTTGCCTACCCTACTCAGCTCAGCTCTCTGGTCCACCCTATGCATTGTTACTCAAGTGATTTTCCTTAAAAAGAAATCTGATCATGGCAACCCACTCTACTTATCAATACTTATCAATCAGTGGCTTCCTTTTGCCTCTAGGATAAAACATAAACTCCTGTTCAGCTTTTATGCCCTATACAACCTGGCCCCAAATTACGTTTAAGGGTTCTTCAGTCATTCCTCTCTATCCTGAACTCAGAGATTTGGTCAAACTGAATTTTTCCCTGTTCCTCTATCCCACACATTGTATTCCTTACTCTGTGCATTTGGACTAGTCATCCCACATACCTGGAAGGCAAGTACCCTCCTGGTCTTCACCTCAGAGTCCCTTTCTTTTAAGGTAAAGTTCAAGAATTTTCTTCATGCAGCCTTTTCTGATCCCTGCCAAATGCTCACCCTCCTAAACTACCTTGTATCAAACTACTTTTAATTACACTGAGCTACTATTAACTTTATATTTATGCTATATGTATATATTAATGCACTTGTCTCCTCCATTAAAATATAAGCTCCTTGAGAGAAGGAATTGTACTATTCATTGTACTTGTATCCCCAGAGTCTAAAACAGTTCCTGGAACATTGTAAAGGCTAAATAAGGATTTGATTGGTTGACTGATGTCCTGCTGGTGGTGGTTCAGTAGAATGGATCGATCCTTATGAAGGACAGTACTTTATTCTCTTCCTCCAAGCCAAAATGTCACAAAACAGCAATGCATGGAGAACAGAAGAGATGGATGTATCTAACCTTTCCTTCCCTATGGAGTGTATGGGAACAGCACACCATTCCAAGGGATTCAGGTCTGTCACCATACATATTTTATTTACTTATGATATTACTCCTTGAAGGGGATGATCCTCATGTTAGGAATATGGCCAAGAGGAGCAATATCCCCTTTACCCTCCTTTTGGAAGAGCTCAGGATAGGACTGATACAAGGAAGGAGTAAGGCAGAGGTTGAGCTCGTAAAAGACTCAAGACTATGTCTGGTATGGGGTGGGGTGGGGGAGCTGGGGAGATAGGCAGAGAGATTTCAAGCAGAGGCTAAGCTTGTCAGAAGACTGTCTATGCCAGATAATTATTTGTGCCCTCCAACTCTACTTGGTACCATTTTTGTTACCTGCAGTCTAAGTTCCATCAAGATTGGTGCTCATGAGGAAGAAAAGGAAATTAAAGCTGGAGCAACCAATTGCTTCTGTATTAGGGACTTTTCTTTACTGTTATTGCTCCTTCTCTTTCAGCTCCCCAAAATTTCCTGTTTGCTATTTGTATGGACTTTAACTCCTCCCTTTCTCTGTCTTTGGTCTCTGTCTTTTTGCTTCATTTGTTTATCTGATCTCTGACTCCACAAAAGTCAAAGGTAACTAGGATTTGTTCCGCACCTCCATGCCTGACTCCTCAGTTGGTGTTTTTAACCCACTGCTGCCCTAGACTCCATGTGAGTAGAGGCAGTGAGGCACAGAGGCAGAAAGGATTGGTTGTTGTCAAATTTATTCAGAGACATTTGGCCTTGTACAAACAGCATTATCAGTGGGCACAGTCGACTTTTTCCAGTGTAGGCAGCCATCAAGAAAGGAAAACAAAGAAATGAACTTAGTCCCAGAGCCAATAAAAGAACTAAACCTGAGATGCTTTGTGCAACCAAGTGAAGGATCTGGGCAAATTACTCTTACTGCTTTACTCAAATTTTCCATCTCCTAACAATCTCTTTCTTCCCATTTATAGCCTCTCACCCTCAAACAACCTCCTTTTGCTCATTTTAACTCATAGAACCTCAAGTTCCTTGGCAGCAAAACAAGGGAATTCAGATTCAGTGGTCTCTGTGGCAGAAGCAAGGTCCCTGCCATGCAGGCTAAAGGAACTTCCCTAAATGCAATGAACCCATTTGGGAGACTTAATTAGTCCTGAGGATGTAGGTGTGGACTATTACTATATGTTCCTCACAAAATCATCAGGAGCACTATACCAATCAAACTACCAAAAACTATTTCATAGAGCTAGAAAAAATAATAACAAAATTGATCTGGAAGAACAAAAGGTTGAGAATATCAAGGGAATTAAATGAAAAGAAATGCAAGGGAAAGTAGCCTAGCTGTACCAGATCTTAAATTGTATTATAAAGCAGCAATCATCAAAACTACTTGATACTGGCTAAGAAACAGAGTGGTGGATCAGTGGAATAGGTTAAGTACAAAAACGCAGTAGTAAATGACTATAGTAATCTACTGTTTGATAAGCCCAAAGACTTC
This sequence comes from Notamacropus eugenii, assembly GCF_028372415.1. Classification (NCBI taxonomy): domain Eukaryota; kingdom Metazoa; phylum Chordata; class Mammalia; order Diprotodontia; family Macropodidae; genus Notamacropus; species Notamacropus eugenii. Next base: position 45,726,466 of record NC_092872.1, read on the forward strand.
AACTTCTGGGATGAGAACTCACTATTTAATACAAACTGATGGGAAAACTGGAAAACAGTATGGCAGAAACAGGAATAGACCAACATCTTATACCATATACCAAGATACAGTCAAAATGGGTACACAATTTAAATATAAAGGGTGACATTACAAGCAAACTAGGAGAGCAAGGAATAGTTTACTTGTAAGGTTTATGGAAAAGGGAAGAATTTATGACTAAACAAGAGATAGAGAACATTATGAAATGGAAAATGGATAATTTTGATTACATTAAATTGGCTCAAAGCCAATGCAACCTAGATTAGAATGGATGCAGAAAGTTGCAAAACAATTTTTACAGCCAGTGTCTCTGATAAAGGCCTTATTTCTAAAATATATAGAGAACTGAGTTGAATTTATAAGAATACAAGTCAATCCCCAATTGATAAATGATCAAAGGATATGAACAGGCAATTTTTAGATGAAGTAGTCATATGAAAAAATGCTTTAAATCATTACTGATTAGAGAAATGCAAATCAAAAAAACTCTGAAGTTCCATATCACACCTATCAGATTGGCTAACATGATGAAATAGGAAAATGATAAATGTTGGAGAAAATGTGGGAAAATTGGAACACTAATGTATTGCTGGTGGAGTTGTGAACTGATCCAACCATTCTAGCAAACAATTTGGAACTATGCCCAAAGGGCTATAAAACTACATACCCTTTGACACAGCAATACCACTTCTAGGTCTGACTCCCAAAGAGATCATAAAAATGGGAAAAACATCTAGATGTACAGCATCTCTTTTTGTGGTAGCCAAGAACTGGAAATTGAGGGGCTGCTCATCAATTGGGGAATGGTTGAACAAGTTGTGGTATATGAATGTAATGGAATGCTATTGTGCTATAAGAAATGATGAGCAGGCAGACTTCAGAAAAACCTGGAAAGACTTAATGAACTGATGCTGAGTGAAATAAGCAGAATCAGGAGAACACTGTACACAGTAACAACTACAGTGTGTGATGATTGATTTTGATAGACTTAGCTCTTCTTAGCAATGCAAGGATCTAAGACAACTCCCAAATACTCATGATGGAAAATGCTATCCACATTCAGAAAAAGAACTATGGAATCTTAATGCAGATCAGAGCATACTATTTGCTCTCTTTTTTGTTTGTTTGTTTTGTTTCTTCTTTTTCATGGTTCCTCCCATTGGTTCTAATTCTTTACAACATGACTATATGAAAATGTGCTTCATATGAATGCAAACATAGAGCCACTGTCTTGGGGAGGGGAGTCAGAAGGGAGGGGGAGAAAATTTAGAACTTAAAATCTTATGGAAGTGAATGTTGAAAACAAAAAATAAATTAATTAAAATTAAAAAAAAAAAAGAAACATCAGGAACTCTTCCCTGGCAAATGTTGAGACAGGAGAGGTACAACCTAATTAATCAGTGCTACGTCTTTCCATGTTCTGGTTAGGTAAACCTCCTTTTGTTGAATACTGGATGGTCTATGAATATATCATTTCATTGTAATCCTTAACCTGAATTTTGAGACTGGCCTTAGTCAGGCCTTACCCTTTTTTCATTTAAGATGATGCTCAAGCACCATGATCTATACAAAGCCTTTTCTTATCTCCACCCTCCCCCTCTACTGCTAGTGACCTCTTTCCCAATCTACCCTGTATTTAATTACTTTGTATATATTTGTATTTATCCATTTTATATTTGTGTGTGTGTTGTTGTCTCCCTCTTTAGAACATAAGCTTTTTGTGAGAATAGATTGTTTCATTCTTTGCAATTATATCCCCAGGGTCTAGCACATTCCCTGACACATAATAGGTGTTTAATAAATACTTGTTGGTTGATTATAGATCTCACCTACTATGACTCAACAACACTCTATTATATCCAGGCACAAATAGCTCTAATATTAAAAATAGATGCCATTTATACAGCACTCCATTTCACTTGATGTTACAACTCTATGAAGTAAGAACTATTGTCCTCATTTTTCCAGATGGGGAAACCAAGGCTGGGAAAAGTGAATTAATCTACAAGTATTTATTAAACACAAAACAGTCCCTGCCTCAAGAAGGTCACATTCTAAAGGGGAAGACAAGATATACATATGTAAGTATACATGAGATACACACATAAAGAGCTAAAATGTGACATTGGGAGAACGTACCAGCAAAAGCTGAATGCAGAAGTTGGTGAGTGTTTAAGGTGAATCACGAAGAAATTCTGAGATCCCTAAGAGGTAGAAGTGGGAGGGAATACATTCCAAACCTGGGGCGTGCAAAGACACAGAAAAAGGAGATGTAGTATCATGCATGAGGGACAGCAAAGAAATGAATCTGGCTGGATTGTTGTGTGTAATAAGGCTGGAAAGGGCAAGGTTGTGAAGAGCCTTAAATGTCAAACACACGAGTGTATATCTGATCCTGTAGGTAATAGGGAGCCAGTGGAGTTAATTAAGTTTGGGGGTTGGGGGTGGGGGGAAGGGAGGCATGGATACCTTTGCTTTAGGAAAATCTCTTCGGTGGCTGTGTGGATTGCAATGGAGACAGATTTCCAGGAGACAGACCAATTAGGAGGCTACTATGTAGTTCAGGCTGGAGCTGATAAGGGCTTTAACTAAGGTGATGGCTGTGTGAGTGGAGAAGAGATAAATGCAAAAGATGTCTGGAAGGTAGAAGCAATAAGATTTGGCATAATGTGACTCACCACATGTAGCTAGTGAATGCCAAAGATGGGATTCAAAGCCACATCTTTCCTGATTCTAGATCCTGAGCTCTTTCTTCTACATCCTTGAAAAGCCTCTTGAAAAGGTATCTGTGGAAGTCACTACAATCCTTCTAGTCACCAAGCTCAGAGCCATCATCAACTCTTCTTCTGCCTCAGTCTCACACCTGATATCCAATCACTTGCTAAGTCCTATTTTTTATACTGACCATATCTCTTGCCTCCATTTCTTTCTTTCTACACACAAGGCCAATACCACAAGTCTCATTATTACTTACCTGAAGTAAGAGAAAGGAGATGGATATCAGGAAAGCCAATTTAGCAGGGCCATAGTGTGTAATAATTTATCATCCTGCCTAAAGTTTCTCCTTTCTCAAATCCATCCTTCGCAGAGGTGCCAGACTGATATAATCAGCATTTTGCCACCCCAAAGGCACGGCTATACAATCAGATGAGAGAGCAGGTTGCTGTCTGCTGGCTGGTTGGTTTACCCAGCAATCCTTAAGTTTAAATGGTCTGGGATTTAATTTAGGACAGAATTCATCAATCAACAAGCACTCATGAAGTACTTACTATGTGCTAGGCATTTTGCAAAAAGTTGGAATAAAAAGAAAAAGTCCTGCCCTCAAGGAGCTTCTATTCTAAGATAGGAAGAGAGATACATATCAGAGAATATGCAGTAACTACAGAGTAGATGGCAGGGAACTTGAGAGGGCATGGCAGTAGCATCTGGGGAGAAAGGTCTCCTAATAGAAGAGGCCCTTGAGCTGAACTTGAAAGGATATCAGGGATTCTAAGAGCCATGGATTTTTTTGAGAGAGAATATCCCTGGCATGTCTAAAGGATCCTGAGACAGGAACTGGAATTTTAAATGTCAGACAAAAGACTTTACATTTGAACCGAGAAGCAATAAGGTACCACTGAATTTTGCTGAGTTAGGAGATAGGGGGAGTAACATGGTCAGACCCATGCTTTATCAAGACTGCTTTGGAAATTGTGTGTAAAAGATATTTTGGAGTGGAGAGAGAAGTGAGGTCAGGACCAGGAGGCTACTGCAACAGTCCAGGCAAGAAATGAGGAGTCTGAACTAGAGCAGAGTCTGTGCAAGTGGAGAAATGCGGACTTAGTCAAGTCATGTCATAGAGAGAAATCACAAGCTTTCCATCCAGTTGGATATATGAGGTAAGCAAGAGGAGTTGTGGATGACCCTGAGGTTTGGAACCTATATGACTGGGACAGGGATAATGGAAAGTAACCTGAGATGGGATGGCAGGAGCATCTGAGGAGAAAAGTCTCTTGGAAGAGAGACAAGGAAGCACCTTCTTTGTATTTTCCCAATCTTCTTATGGTCCATTTCCCTCTACATCCTCTTGTATCCCACCAGACTAGCTCAAACATGATACTCCTGTTCTTGTCTCTGTATCAGCCTTATCTCCAGTATTAGCTCTTCTATGAGACCTTTCTCCCTAGCTGCTACTGCCATTTCCTCTATAGCAATAGCAAAGTACAAAAGAAAGGAGAGTTGTTCTGTTTCCAGCATGTTGAATTTGAGATATCTATGGGACACGTAGGTCTAAATGTCCAATAGGAAATGGGTGATGCAGGACTGTGGCTCAGGAGGAACTAGGACTAGGCATATAGATCTGAAAATGATCTGCATAGAGATAATAACTGAATCCATAGGAGATGATGAGGTCACCGAGTGAGAAAGTATAGGGAGAAAAAGAGTGTCAACACAGACCCTTGTAGTATCCACAGGTAGTAGGTAAGGTATGAATGAAAATCCAGCAAAAGTGTGAGAAAAATTAGTCAGACAGGTGGGAGGAGGAGTAAGGTTTTCTGTGATTTTTAAAGAGAAAGGATGTTAGCTTGCTTGTGGCCAAGGTGGCGTTGTCATGGTGCTTTTGGAGCAGAGCTATCAGAGCTGAGAGCTGTTTTGGTGTGGTGTGGAGGCAATGATCAGGAGAAAAGATGGTGGATGTGAGCTCTGGACTGGTCTGGGCCTGCAGTGCTGACCAAGGGTAAGCCGAGAGGCTGAAGGGATGTTCCTCTTCCCTGTCCTTTCTTCCCTCCAGAGAAAAAGTGAATTTTGTTGCTTGTCAGTTCTCTTCTTCGGTTTTCTCATTCCCCTCCCCAGTCATTTCAGTCAGAGTTGAGTTTTGATTTCCTTATTTAATTTTATGTTTATGCTAGCTAAACCGGCTGTTGCTTATAAAATAAACACCTGTTGGCTAACAAAACCTGGAGCTGTTGTTATTATTGAACATACAGAGAGAAACTGAGAGATGAGGAAATGTCTGTTTCAAAGATGGGAGATATTTTCTTGTTCAGCTGAGTTGGAGGTGGAGCTACGCAGAGAGAGGTGCGGCTATTATGTTCTGTGAGTCTTGCAGAAGTCCCCAAGAACAATTTGGAGTTACCAACAGAACCTTTTCTTTCCTTAATCCTATGCTGTTGAGACAGGTTATGCTTCCCTCTGAGAGGTTTACAGAGGTAGGTTTTCTGTATGCACATATATGCCTAGTCCCTAGAAGGAAAAAGGGAATGAGAACTTCTGTAGGTGCCATTGGTCTGAGCTTCCTCTGCTTGGTTACCATAGCAACACTACCATAGCAACATAGCAATGCTGTTAAGGCCCTGAGGCTTCTGAAACTTGGGGCTGGAAAGCCATGAACTCACTCACAAGCTCTCTCTGCTGGTTCTGTTGATAACCTTGTAACACAGGTCTAACCATGTCCTTTTTCGGGGCCCCCAAATGCTTCTAGGATAAAACACTAATGCCTCTATTTGCTTTTAAAGCCATTCACAATCTGACTCCAGCCCATCTTTCTAGGTTTACTTCATTTCACCCACCTGCATGGTTTTAGTCAAACCAACCTACTGCATTTCTCATAAGACATTCTATCTTCTATTTTTGTGTCTTTGCACTGAAACTCCCCCATGCCTGGAAAGTCCTCCCTCCTTGAATCTCTAGTCTGTTAATTTGTTTGCAATGGTCAGTCCAAGTACCATCTCCTACAGAAAACTTACTGGGATCATCCCAATTGCTTGTGATGTCCCCACAGCACTTAACTTTGTAATGACTTTGTACGTTATCTTGGAGCTTCTTTTCTGAGTACTTATTGGTTCACCTTCAAATGAATATAAGTTCCGTGAGGACAAGGACTGTTATTTTGTCTTTATATCTCTGGGGCCTGACACATAGCAAGCATTGAATAAATAAATGAATGAATGGAATTCATTCAGAATCACAGAATGTTAGAGCTTTAATCTAGAGCTTAATGGGAGATCATCTAATGCAATCTCCTCATTTTGTAGATAAGGAAACTGAGGCCCATAAATGGAAGCAATTTTCCCAAGGTCACACAATTCATCAACTTAATTACATTCAACAGATATCTAAGTGCCTACAAGCAAGGAACTATGCTGGGCATGAGATACAAAGACAAAAATGAACCACTCGCTTTGCTAAACACACTAACATTTTCCTGGGGTGGGGTGTGGAGGAGATAAAACATGTATACAAGAAATTTAATTTGGAAAATATACAAAATAATTTCAAGAGCAAAAGAACTAATGAGAAGGGTATTAAAGACTCAATTAGCAGGTAACACTTAAGAACTGGGCTTTAAGGGATTCTATCAGGTAAAGGAAAGGAGGGTGTGAGTTCCAGACATGAAACATGTACAAAGGTATGGGGATAAGAAATGGAGTATCATGTAATGGAAATAGCCAGTGTGACTAGAATAGGAGGTGATGAAGTGGAGTAATATGAAATTAGATGAGAAAGGTGGGAGCCTTTATAGTTTATAACTGTCAAGCTAAGGATTTTGCATTTTGTTCTAAAGGCAATAGGGAGACATTGAAGATTTTGGAGGAGGGGGACGGCATAGTCAGATCAGTTTTAGAAATCTCAACTTTGGCACCTGTGTGGAGGATGACCTGATGAGGAAAGAGATTGAAGGCAAGGTGTGAATGGGAGAATTTCACCATGGCAGCAGGTGGTTTTTATCTAAGGATGTGGCTCTAGTCCCTACTACACATTGATGCCAACCTGGCATGGCAGGTTTAAGGCCAGCTCTTGGTACTACAGGTTGGGACTGGATAGGGTTCCAGTCAAGCTGACTCAATTGGTGGAGATAAGGAAAAGTTGATATTGCAGGATCCAGTCAACTGTAAGAACAGGGAGAAGGGGAACAGTGGAAATTCCTTCTAAATAGAACTCCTCAAAAGGCAAATCTCTCTTTAATTAGAAACTTCTTTTCTGACACTTCAGGTACTATCTGGAAGTTTCTACTCTAACTAGACATTTTGGAACAAGTGGGTGATGTTGATATACACACTGATTGATAAGATAACACCCCCAGAGACATTTTTCTATCACAAGGTGACTTTGATGGCTCTCATTTCTTTTCTCCAGAACTTCCCAAGGAATAGACTCACCAATTTTTTTCATTCTGGTCCCACCTACTCTTCTACTGGGCCCATTGCAGAGCAGGATAAAGTTTTCCAGCTCTGTCCTACCCTGATGTGTCCAAAGCAAGCACAAAGACTGCTTTAGATTTCCTTCCTCCCTCAATTTACTTTCTTTCCCTTCCTTCCTTCCTTTCCTTCTTTCTTTCTTTCCTTCTTTCTTTTCTTCCTGTCAGCCATCTTTGTTTTTTCCTTCTTCTTCCTCCCCTCTTCCTCCCTCTCTTCCTTCCCTTTTCTCCCTCCCTCCCTTCTTCCCTTCCTTTCTGTCAACTGGTTCTTCCCATCTCACCCAAAGAATCTGCATTTGAATTCCAGCTTTGTTACTTCTGAGAGACCTTCTTGTATAACGGACAGAGTGCTGAACTTAGAGAGAGGAAGACCTAGAGTCAAATCCTGCCCCAGATATTTACTAGCTTTGAGACAAACAAGCACTTAACCTGTCTGAACCTTAATTCTCCCATCCATCAAATGGAGATGACAATAGATCTATCCCACAGCAGTGAGATAGAATATGTATTGTAAACCTTAAAGAGATATATAAATGTGAGCGATTACTGTTGCTTCCTATCTTTGTGACTTTGTTCAAATTACCTCTCCACACATCAGGTGATAGAAGTCAGAGAGTTCTTGGCCTTACATCTCAGCTTTAATACTTATTAGCTATATTAGCATTGGTCCAGTAGCACCTGAAGACCTCTAAGGTTTCTTCCCACCAAATCTCTGATCCCAAGTCACTTCCTTTTCTGAGCCTGTTTCCTCTTCTGCAAAATAGAGAAGCTAATACTTCTATCTGAGATCTCACAGAGTTCTTGTGAGGAAAGAACTCTGGAAACCTTACATTGCCATATAAATGGGAGCTACTGATTTCTCTACCTTTTTTTTCCCGTCCACAGACCCTGTAGAAGCTAGATTGGGACAATAGATAGATATTAAGTAGTCTCTAATGGGCCCCACAAATGTTCAAATAACAATTTTGAACATGCCAAAGGATGTAGGTGTTTCTGAGGTTGCCACTTTACAATACAACAACACCTTATTTGCACTCTAACATCATCCTTAGTTCCCATTCAGTAAGTACTGCTTTTCAATTGTTTTTCCTCTTTGATTAAATATTATGCTCCATGTTACTAATTTGTGGTGTAAGTGGTGTAAGTTCTGGTTTGTCCTTGGCTAAATCTCCGTTGCCTTCCTAACAGTTTTTTTTTGGTCCCTTGCTGTTTTGATGGCTCCGGTGGTATGCTCACAACAAACCCAGTTTTAATAGTATGTGAAAAATGGTATTAGCCTGCTATTCATCCGCAGACTCAGTCCTCTGGTACCTGCACGGACACTTCTCCAGATACATTTGCAGTTATCCAATTTCCAATCCGTGATGGTCCCCATAACTCAAGTCAACTTGAATTTATTTTTCAGACACTGTATTTAATAAAATGTTCACTAAAACCCAGCAAGAGCACAGTTCTTTTTAAGTAATCTTTTATTTCCATCACAAAATATCCTTTTAAAATAACAGTACTTAGGATATTCTATTGCTGACTTTTAAGGAGGTCCTATCATTTCCTTGGAATGATATCATTTTCTCCCAAAATGTACGATCCATTATTTTTTTCACCTTATACTGACATTAGATGATGTTCTAATCAAGAATTTTCAAAGTAATTTTTTTCTTTGATTATGAGATAAGTTCTGTTTTCCCTCTGGGATAGGGGTGGGGAACCTGAGGCCTCGAGGCCACATGTGGCTCTCTAAGCCCTCAAGTACAGCCCTTTGACTGAATCCAAACTTCACCAAACAAATCCCCTTCATAAAAGGATTTGTTCCTTTTATTGGACTCAGTCAAAAGGTCACAGCCAAGGACCTAGAAGGCCACATGTGGCCTCGAGGGTGCAGGTTCCCCATCTCTGCTCTAGGATCTTGGGAAGGCACAGAGGATAATGATTATAGTTAACAATGGTCACATTTATGTAATACAATTGACAAAGTGCTTTACTAGAAACATCATTTCAAAGCAAATAGTGGTGGTCTTAATATAGCCCCACTTTGCAGATGAAGAAACCAGTTCTCAGAGTGATGGCGTGACTTGTCCATAGTCACATGGATAATAAGTGGCTGAATCAATAATTGATTGACTCCAAGTCACTGTTCTTCCCAATTACATCAGGCTACATTTCTAATCAACTCAACCTATTCTTTTCCAGACCTTGGCTGTACTGTGTGCTGGTCTCTAGGGGAGAGACGGTGACTGCTGACCAATGAATCTGGCAGCTTCCCCCTCTAACCCAGACTTATCTTTCTTGGAGGTAAAATGGGGAAACCCATTGTGAAACTGTAGGGACTAATTCCGAGGCACCCTGGGAACCTTGGGAGTGAAATAGGTGAATAAAAGTCTATTAAGTGCCAAATTTTAAATGGAAATATTTTGTGACGAAAATGAGAAATTAGCAAGAAAGAACTGTATTCTCTTTAGATCACAGGTGATCATTAGAATTGCTTCATTGTAAAGAAGTCATTCATTCATCCCTCAAGCATTTATTAAGCATTTGCTATGTTCCAAGCACTGTATTCTGGGGATACAAAAGCCAAAACAAACTAGTCCCTGAATTCAGAGAACTTTTATTTTACTGGGAGAAAACAAATGAATACAGATAAATACAATCAAAATATATATAAGGTAAAAATGCAAGAGAATTTCAGGGCAGGTGGAACCAGGAGGGTGCTAGCAAGTGGATGGAATTTAAGACTGGTTGCTGTTGGAGGTGGCATTGGAGCTAAGCTCTGAAGGAAGTGAGGGATTCAAAGAAGAGGGGAAAAGAGAGTCCATCCCAGGTATAGAGTCAGCTTGTGCCAAGACATAGAGACTCTATATTTTGGGACTTGTTTTGTAGCAGCAGCAGAGATAGAATACTGTGTTTGGGAAGCAGTGCCATTGGAGTGGAATTGAGAGTGTGCAAAGGTCAATCCAAAAAGATTTATTGAAAGGAGGAGTTTGCATTTTATCCTAGAGGTAATGTGGGAACTTCTGGAATAAGGAGATGACATAGTTGGCCTTGTGCTTTAGGAATGCCAATACTGCAGCTGGGGGAGGATGGATTCAGGTAGGGAAAATGACTTGAAGCAAGGAAACCAAAGAGGAGACATTGACTCTCCAGGTGAGAAGCCATGGGGGTCTGAACTAGGGTGATGGTTGCATGAATGGAGAGAAGACAGATGCAGGGGATGTTGTAGAGGCAGAATCAACAAAATTTGACAATTGATGGGATATGAAGGGTGAAGAAGGGTGAGGAGTTGAGGATGACTCGAAAACTGAAAGACTGGGAGGCTGGAAGGACAGTTGCTTCCTCAACAGAAATTAAGAAGTTAGGAAAAGAGGAAATTGGGAGAAGAAAGATAATGAGTTCTATTTTTGACTTGTTGACTTTGAGATTCTTATCAGGAATTCAACTGGAAATATTCAATAGACAGTTGGTGACATGAGATCAGAGCTCAGGGGAGATGAATTCTAATTATGTCACTTTAGGAGTCAAAAGATTAGAGCTGGAAGAGACCTTTCTCATTTTACAGTTGTGGTAACTGAGGCAAATAGAGATAAAGTGACTTGCCCAAGTTCACACAGCTAGTAAATGTCTGAGATGACATTTAAACCTAGATCTTTTTTAACCTAAGTCCAAATCTCTCCACTACTCCATCAGACAGAATCCATTGTTGCTACTGAGATCAGCAAGAGAAATAGTTTTGAGAAAGGGGAGAAAACAGCCCAAGAAAGAACCCTGAGCTACAGCTATCACCAAAAGTAGGATATGGACACTAATCTAGCAAAAGACACTGAAAAGGATAAGCCAGATACATAAAAGAAGAACCAGGTCAGAGCAGTCTCAGGAAAACCAATGGAAGAGGAGCTGTCCAATGTTGCACAAAGGTGGAGAAGGATGAGGACTGAAACTGGATTTAGCAATTAAGACATAATTGATAAATTTGGAAAGAATAGTTTCTGTTGTGGGATGAGGTCAGATGCCAAACTGCAAGGGAGTGAAAAGAGTAAAGAAAATGTAGGCGATGAGTGCAAAGAGCTTTTTTTCCCCCTAGGAAGTGGGCTATAAAAAAACAGAAAGAGATATAGGATGGTAACTTGAGCTGATGGAAAAACTAATCATGAAGAGATCATGAAAACCGGAATGGGAAGTGGGGGGGGTGGATTTCAAGAGCAAGCTGTGTGTTTTTAATACACTATCTTGTTTTTTCCAGTTTATTTACTGTTACTAGTAACATTTAATGTTAAATATTTGTAACATTTAATTAGTAATATTACCAGTAACAAGGGTTACTAAACTAATGGCATAGTAGTCAAGTACAACCTATGGAAGTACAATATTGAGCCATTAGATCAAAGGACACTATGAGCAGAGTACAACTGGATGTCATCAAGACATATGAAAGTGTCTTATAATATCCTTGTGGATAAGGCAGACATAGAATTGGATGATTTTATAGTTTGGGTTCAGAAATGACTGACAACACTCAAAGGGTCTTAATCAATGTTCCAATGTCACCTAGACCCTGGAGGATTTAGTAGGGTCTGCGGAAGGTTCCGTCCTTGGTCTTGTTCTGGTCCATAGTTTCTCAGTGACTTTGATGAAGGTACTGATACTATGCTTATTAACTTAGTGGGTGACATGAAACTGATAGAATGAATAAATAATAAAAATACATAGCACTCACATAGTGCTTTAAGATACTCTTTTACATGTGTTACCTTCTTTGATCATCACAATAACTCTTCAAGGTAGGTGCTACTTTTAGTTCTATTTTGCAAATGAAGAAACTGAGACACAAAGAGTTTACATGACTAAGCCAAAGTCACACAGGTTCTAAGTGTCTGAAGCTGGATTTGAACCCATTTTCCTGACTCCAAGTCTATCATTCTACCTGCTATGCCACTTAGTTAACTGAATTAGCCAGAATTCATATCCAACAGATGAGAGCCTAGAATAATGGCCCAAATCTTCCAAGACGAAATTTGATAGGGAGAAATATAAAGAATTGTGTTTGATTTAAGCAATCAAAATAGTTCATCGTTAAAAAGACAATAACTAAGGAGTCCAGTGGATTGCAAAATCAATCAGTGAGCACTTCGACATGGTGGTTCAAAGAGATAGTCTAGTTTTCGAAGTCATGAAAATGATGATCCTCCTCTCTCTGCCCCTAACAGAATACATCTGGAACGTTCTTTTATTTCTGAGTATTACATTTTATAAAAGATACTGACATCATAGAATAAGTCTGTTTGGAGTAGAGAAACAAGAATGTACACAGAAATGGAAACTGTGCCTTCAACAAAGCATCTGTTGAAGGAACTAGGAGCGGCTAGTCTGGAGAAGAAGCCTTGGGGTTGTGGGATTGGAGTTGCTCTTCTCAAATATCAGAGAAGATGGCTGAACCATCTCTTTTGCATCCAGATATTAATGGTTCAGAACTTATCATCTCAGATAACACATTTGTCATTGTCACAAACTATTTGTTCTTCATAGCCTCAGGGGACAGAACTAGGGATGGGTGGAAACTAAAGAGAGTTAGATTTGGCTTAACATAACTAGCAAGGACACAAATCTTCACCACTATGGCAGGACTGTGTCCCTTCTTCTGCTTAGCTATCACTGGTGCTTCCTTGAGGAATATTTCTGATCCTTTCTCCAGCATTAGAGAGACCTTAAGATAATTTGCATGGTCCTGGCTTAGCTCCCACAGAGTAAAACAAATAATGAGAAGGTAAACAGGGAGCCACAAAGAAGAAGTACCCCCAACACTCAAGATTCAGCAGAAGAATTCATTCACATTATATGGAAAACACCCAGCTCAAAGTGGGGGGAGGGGGAGGGAAGCACAGAGGAGCAGTTCATTCTAGCTTGACTAAGAGGCAGAAATGGGGACTTTGGGTGCAGCAGGACAAGAAGATCTCACTCAACAGGTGAGATCTGAGTGAAAGAGTAGAAAGTTACAAATGGCGTAGAGGCATTTGGACCTAGTCTTGCCTGAAGGAGCTGAAAACTTTCCAAATAGCCTAAAGACATTTTTGTCCTGGATATTTTATTCCATAAGTATAATCCCTCCACATGCCAGCTGTGTGAGAGCTGGCAGCATCTCTGAGGCAGGACAGCAAACAGCAGGAAGCAGCTACAGGCAGTGAGAAGAGACACAACACTGAACAACCCCCAGCCACTGTGGTGATCAATTGCAGGAAGATGGAGGAACAGTGATGTGATGGACCATGACCTCTTGAGGATGGATGAATGATCATGGCAGCGAGGTTAAAAAATAAAGGAATGATGGAAGTCGTCTCTCCTCCTGCCCATGCCCTTTCCTCTCCCTTCTCTTTCCTTTCTGTCATTCCCTCTGTCTCTCTCCCTTCTCCTATACCTCTCCCTTTCTCTTCTTTCTTTTTATCTCCCACCTCTCTGTCCCTTCCTCTCTTCCTCTCCTTCCTTCATTCCCTTGCTACCTCTCTCCTGTTTTTCTGTCTCTTTCTTTTTCCCAATTCATGTCCTCTCTCCTTCATCCTCCTTCCCTCTCTTCTCTCTCTCTCCTTTTATATGTGCCCCCCTCTTCCTTCCCCTCCCTCTCTCCTTTCTTTCTCTTCTCCCTCATCATCTTCCTCAGTAGTGGTTAGGCCATCTGAAAATAATGTGCAAATTATCATGGAATTTCTATGATCTGGGGAAAGCACCAGAACCAAGTGGGGGAGGGGCTAACAGTTGTACTACAAAGAAACAGGGAGGGACAACACTGCCACAGTGGTAGAGAATCGTGTCTCTTCTATGACAAGAAAAAAGTATTAAAAGATATTTTTAAATGGAATGAGATGCTTCAAGAAATACTGAATTCCCCCATCACTAGAGGTCCTCAAAAAGATTACTACTTAAGGGAATTACTGTGGACACAATTTGTGTCTCAATTGTGACTCAAAGGTCATTTCTGTGACTTCCATTGTCACTATAATTCTGTGATTCTCTAAGCATCTTACCAAATGCAGAAGGGCAGCTAAGTGGTGCAGTGGATAGAGCACCAGTGCAGGAGTCAGGAGGACCCAAGTTCAAATCTCACCTCAGACACTTGACACTCACTGGCTGTGTGACCTTGGGCAAGTCACTTAACCCCAATTGCCTCATCCTGGGTCATCTCCAGTCATCCTGATGAATATCTGGCCACTGGATTCAGACGGCTCTGGAGGAGAAGTGAGGCTGGTGACCTGCTCAGTCCTCCCTCAATCAAAACAAAGTCAAGTGTAAGTTATGTCATTATTTCTCTGATGCCATAGTCTTCTTTGGCAACAAATGATGAACACACACCAAATGCAGAGCATATAGGGTTGGGAAAGAGCAAACTGTGCCAGTGCTAGAGCAGAAGGATCTCCCCAAAAGACCTCCCAGGACTTTTGTCCACTGGTTTCCAGCTGTGGGGAATGCAATGACAGGTATCCTGTCTCCCCCTCCCCAAATCTTTCTTCTATTTCATTTTCCTTGTCTTTCCAAATGTAATTTCCACTTCTTATTAAGAGCTTGTTAATTTTGTTCTGTATTGGGAAGTAAGAAGTCCAGGGACATATAGTTCCTATCTCCAGAAGGCCAGTTTAGTCTTGACCCAGCCCCATAGTCAGGCATTTGGTCTAGGAGGCAGAAGGGGATGCTAATAGAGGAAAATGTCCTTCTGCAGCTTTCACCACAGCAGGAGCAGCTGAAAAATGGAGCTGCTAATTGGGCCAGTGCTTCTGTTAGGTTAGTGAGAGGTGAAGAGAGAGCATGGCATGGTGGACAGAGAAAGCTGGCCTTGGGATAGGGAAGGTCTGGATTCAAGTCTCATTGTGTTGCATACATGGAGGGTGAAGTGACTTCCCATTGACTTCGAGATTTCTGAATCCCTAGGTTGCATAAGTGTAAAGATGCTCGGAGGAGAGAAAAAAATTCAGATAGGAAAACAGACAAAGAATTACTTTTAAGTAAATGTGTAAGAGGCAATGCACGATCTTCTGAAAAGATAACAGGAGTCCCAGAGCCAAATACTCAGGGAATTCAGCTACTGGACATGTTGATACATGTGTCTACACCCCCCGAGACTGCTAAGAGCAGGCTTCCCTGGTGAGACCATTCTCCCTCTCTCCTTCTCCAAAGTCTTTTTGCATTTACACAGTACAAAAGACTCAGCCAATCAGAAGTCAGTTTGCCCTCTACATAAACGGAACAAAGAGGACCAGGGACTCACTACTCTCCCCAACCAGGGTCAAGGGAGTATTACGTAAAAAGAAATGGAGACTGAAAGATACGAGGCAGTTATGTCCCTGATAACTGCCCTTGAGCCTCCTTCCCCTACACCATCAGTGTGTGTGTGCACGCACACACGTGTGCATGCGTGTGCAGGTGCTGGGTGTTTTCAGGATTATCTATATTACTCAGGATTCATGGCTCCTGCTGCTCCAGTATGAGAAGCAAGCAATGATGAATCAGAGAAGTCACAGCTGGTCTAGCATGGCTGGTCTGAATTATACCAATGGAGCAGATTTTTTGCTTCCAAGAGCCATAGTCCAATCATATGTATATATATATATATATATATATATATATATATATATATATATATATATATACACATACATACACACAGATATATATGTACACACACATACACATATATACAAATATACACATATACATATACATATATATATGTATATATACACACACATATGTATGATGGTACTAATAACTATATATGTTATGAAAACATAGGCAAAAAAATCAAGAGGATGAGATAAAAAAAAAGAAATTATATTTGATCTTAGGGTCAATAGGAAGCCACTAGAATTTACCTAGTAGTAAAGCAACATGGTTAGAGCTGTGAGGAAAATGACTCTGGGAGCCCTATGGCAGATGGATTGGATCGGGGAGAGAGTTAAGATAGAGCAATCAATTAAGAGACTAGGACAATAGTTCAAATGAAAGGTGATTAGTTCCTGAACTAGAGTGTCTGTTATTTGAGTAGAGAAGGGAACACATGAAAGAAATGTTCTAGAGAAAGAAATGTCAAGATTTGGCAACTTATTGGATGTGTGTGTGTGTGTGTGTATGTGTGTGTGTTTGTCCTTCATTGCCGAAGAAGACCATGCCATCAGAGGAATGATGACATGACTTGCACTTGACTTTGGTTTTTTTTTGAGTGAGGGAGGGCTGTGCAGGTCACCAGCCTCACTTCTCTTCCAGAGCCATCTGAATCCAGTGACCAGATATTCATCAGGATGACTGGAGATGACCCAGGATGAGGCAATTGGGGTTAAGTGACTTGCCCAAGGTCACACAGCTAGTGAGTGTCAAGTGTCTGAGGTGAGATTTGAACTCAGGTCCTCTTGACTCCTGCACTGGTGTTATATCCACTGTACCACCTAGCTGCCCCTATTGAATATGTGCTGAGAGTAAGAATAAGGAGCTGAGGACAAGACTGATTTTCAACCTAGATGACTAGAATGCTTTTGGAACCTTTGATAGAAATAGGAATGTTCAGAAGAGTAGGTTTGGGGGAGACAGATAATGTAATGAGATATGTGATTCAGATGGCAATTGAATTGTATGCCTCTTAATACTGGGTGACTCACTCTGCCCACTGAAAAATGACATGGGGGCTGGACTCTTATTCATCAGCCACTGCACTGGTGCAAAGAACATGCCCCACCAAGGGACACCTGCCACAGCCTCACAGTGACTTAGCAGGCAGACTGTAAGTACGTTGTGGAAGGATGAGGAATTTTTCCTATGCAGTTGCTGGTGTGGGTGTCTGGGAGAAGTTATGTTATAAGTGCTCTGAAGGGCCTATGAGCTTGTATAGCCAGAAGAGACCTACAGAAATAAAGTGTGGAGTGGTAGAATATAGGGCCATACTGATGAAGAGGATGGTGTGTCCATGTTGAAGACAAGTCCCTTAATTGGTTATCCCAGGGAGGGTAGGATGTCATTTCCAATCAGTTGATCACAGATCCCTTGGGAACATGCCAAGTCCCCCCCCCCCCCCCCCCCCCCCCCGCCTTACAGACTACTGTCCAAGACAAGAGTCTTTAGAGGTAAAGGACAATGCAGCACCCTGGAATTGTGAGTCTGATCCAAAACATCACACAACACTCTGGTGGACCTTGAGGACCTTAAAGTGCTGTTTTGTGAGGCCGTTACAGGTAGGAACAATACAGCTTATAGTGACAACAACTAAAATTGATAGATTGCTTTAAGGTTTGCTGAGTATTTTAAATACCTAATTTCATTTGATCCTTACTACAGTCACAAGACAGGTGCTATTGTTATCCCCATTTTACAGACAGGGAAACTTGAAGTAGTAAAAAGAGAATTGCCCTGTAAGTCATAATATTTGGATTCTAATTCAAGTTTTCCCACAAACTTGGCAGTGTGACATTGGGCAAATCAATTCCCCTTTCTAAACTCCAGTTTTCTCATCAGTAGAAGGTTGAACCGGGTGACCTCCAAGCTCCTTTTCCATCTCTGTCCATCTTTTCTTCTGTAAGCTACTGCTGTCTCAAAGTAGAAACTTGACCCCCTCCCTTGAAGCGACTCACCCCCGATTCTCCAATTGTTCTGCCTTTGCCTCAGTTTCCCGAGGTTCTTCTGAACTGGGGAATACCCTCTCTGCAGTCACCCCAGACCAGACCCACATCCTCCCTTGACTCTTTGATCCTCAATGCTCATTACCTAGAGAAGTAGAGAGTGAGTCTCCCGCTGACTGGCAGATGTGTAAACATTCCTGGGGCTTCTTCATGCCCTTTACAATCATTTGCTATATTTAAGCTGTTGTCACTTCCTAAACTTTTTAACTTCCTTATTTTTCCTGTTGAAGCAGACAAAACACTCAGAAGCTTAGCTATTTTCGAATCATCACTAATTGCATCTCCTGTCTTCTCAAGTAGTATATCTTTTTTCTAGTGTTTATTTTCTTCCAGACACATTTATAAAATTCTATCTTACTCCTACTTGCCCTTTTGGTCTCATTTAACCATCTGCTTGGTGTGTATATCTGGGGTTTCTTTTTCTTGTAGCCTTAGTATATTGTCATATTCTTGACTAAAGAGGAAATATGATCAGAAGACAAAATATCAAGAGTCAGGGTGGGAGTCGAAAAACCACATGAAACCTGGAAAGGTGCTTACCTTCTTTGCCACCTGATCACTTGATCTAAAGAATGGAAATAACAGTACTCATGCAACCACTTCACATGGTTTGTGTGAGATGAAAATCTCTAAGTGCTATAGAAATACCCACTATTATGACTTCCCCACTCTTTCCTCACAGGACTAGGATGAAGGCTCTTTTTGCCTGTTGTCCTTTTTCAGAGGAACCAAAGTGTCCTTAGAGACTTATTTAAAGAAAAAAAATGGACTGAGGTATGAAAACTATGGAAAAGAGTTTTAGGGAGAAGGATTCTTTGGCACAGAACTCTCCACTCAAAGGCCATGATGTACAGTGAGCTTGGGATGAAGCTAAATGAACATTTTGTCCAACATTTTCACATACAAAGGTATAACCATCACATTCCAGTTGCTTTTTTTTCTCATATTCAAAAACTAGAAATGTCCTTTACCTGACAGCACAGTGAAGACAGCAGCAAAGGCGTTGAGCTTGAGCCCATCTATGACGTTACTGGAGTGGAAGAGCTCTAGACACATGAGACTGAATCCAACAACCAAGAGAAGGATGTATAAGACTTCTGAAACCACAGACAACCAAAGCACACCTGCAACATACAAGGGCAGAAGAACAAGCCTCGTCAGTGACCTCTTATTTCACAGCTGGAATGTTAGGAGCACAGAATCTTGGCTACCCAAGACCTCCTCCTTCCCCATCTTCCCCAACCACCCTCCTGGGATTTCAAAACTGTATTGAACCTCACAAAACCCAACAAAAACAAGCCCCAAACCAAAAACCAAAACCTCTGAGCAAGATGGGGAGTACTGATGGAGAGATCAACCTTCTGGTATAAGGAGAAATATCAAGTTAGCTATCACTAACACCTTCTTTCCCCCCTGCCCCAGGTCAGAAAGTATTATATACAAGTCACTCAGACAAATGCCTCAGAGAGGGAAGGGCTAGTCCTCATCATCCCATGTCTCTCCAATCAGAAAGGGACAAACCTTAGACTATTTATAATAACTCACCCCCTCCAAAGAGGAAGGGTTAGTCCCTAAGTCACCCAAAACTAATGCTTCAGACAAAGAGGGACCAGCCCTCAGCCATGCAGAACTAACTATCATAGGGAAGAACAGCCCTCAACCCCCACACCACAAAGGAGGAGAGATCAGTATTAGATAAAGTGAAACTTCCTAAAGCAACTCCCTCTCCTCCACCACCACCACCATCCCAATCCCCTGCCCCACAAACAAGGAAGGGACCCAGACCAATTCTCTTAGAACCAATCCCCCAAACAGGTAAGTATCAGTCTCAGATCACTCAAACCAGCATTCCAAAGGGACAGAGATCACCCTTAGGTTGCTCAGAGCTAATTCTCCCAAACAGAAGAACCAGCTATCGTGTCACCTTGAACTTGTTCCCTTCACTGGGAGATCCCAGTCACAATGCACCCAGAACCATCCCTGAAACATGAAGGGCTAACCCCAAGTCACAAAATCACTTACTGCAGAATTTCTGAGTTGGAAGATTCCTGAGTGGCCAACCTATACCTGAAAAGAAGAATCCTCTTAACAACCGAACAGCCCATCAAATACTTCCAAATAGTGATTAGATCTCTTTTCAATGTTTTCTACACCAAGCTAAGTGTGTCTAGTTGCTTCAGCTGATTCTCCTGTAACACGGACTCAAGGTCCTTTAACATTCCTTTGGACACTGTCTAGTTTGTCAATAAACTTCGTAAAATGTGGCCCCTGAAGAACTCAGTACTGCAGATGTGGCCTGATCAAGGAAGAGGACAGGAGGTTTATTAGACTCTCACGCCTCTCACTGCAGCTTAAGATCATGTTGGATTTCTTTTTTTATATGAAAATTTCTTTATTTTATTGATGAAACCTACAAATCAAAGAACATTTGAATAGAGATCCCAGAGAGAACTTTTACGAATGCTTTATGGTTCGTATTTAAAAAACAAACAAGCAAACAACAAAGAAATCTGAAAGAATTCACATCAGAGTAGAATTGAAATGCATTATCGTTCACTGATAAGAACATGGAGGATTTTCTTCATAAAATGGACTCCCATGAACCCAAAACACATCCATAAAAGAGTTGTCATATTATGAATAATGATGATTGGATAGTTCTTTGGGTCTGATTTGTACTTTTGGTGGGGCTCAATAATTTGTCAGTAACTCTGAAGGCTCACGATCTCCATGTAGGTACTTTCTTCTGGCCATGGAGACCATAGCCCATCTGTGCTTGCTCCACTTTTGTGACTCTCATCCATGCCTACCATAAATCCATCATAGAGCTTTCTTCCTGCTCTTTTGACATTGTATCTAGAACAATGGAGTCTTTAGGCTGTTTGTGGGCCATCCTTCACTCTTGCTATGTGACTGACCTGTAGTTTTTTCCTGCTCATGCTTTTCCTTGACATCCCTCATGCTGCTTCCTCCTCTGCAATGAGTGGCAGCTTGCTGCATGTTTATCATAGTCTGGACAACCATTATTGCTCATCCTCTCTATTTTTATAATAAGATTGGACTCAGCACAGTGCCTGACACATGGTAGATGGTTAATAAAGGCTTGATGACTTCACTGTATTTGGATCTTATTTAGGAGGCAATGTTGCAATGAACACAATGCCACCCACAAAGAGGAGCTTCTGGAGGACCTCACAATTTTTAGGGATTCCTTCTCACTCTTGGACTCTAAATTGGATCAGGTCCTCCAAGATGACTACCTTTGGCAAACATACATCTCCCTATTTTATACCTCAATTGATTTTAATAATCGCTGAAAAAATTTATATTTTGACTTTCAAGGAATCTGACACATGCATATGAATCACTTTGTTGGAAAAGAGCTTTTAAGTATCTTTTTGCTCTTATCAAATACCTTTTTTTTTTACACTGAGAAAAAAGTACAGTGGGATCTTTTGATTCCTCCTGTCAGTCAATTGGTCTCCATTCCCCAAGAGTCTCCTTTCCCCTCTCTCTTGGACATTCTCCACATGTTTCACAAAGTGATATTCCCAAGTACAAGTCTATTGGTGTGATTCGTCCCTTCAGAAAATTCCAGCAGGTGCCTATTGCCACTGAGAGAAAATGGAAACTCTTCTGTTTGGCAATTAAAGTTTTTCACTAAAGGGCTGTTGACTTCATTTCTGGCTTATTACATATCACTTCCCTTCATCTGTTTGCTCTCTGTTCATTTGCCGTTTACATGCCTTTGCATATACTGTTCTTTTTTAATTTTTTTATTAATTTTATTTATTTTCAGTGTTCTACAATCACTATCATATAACTTAGATTATTTTCCCCTCCTCCTTCCTCCCTCCCTCCCCAAGATGGCATACAATTTTATATAGGTTCCACACATACATTCTGGTTTAATACATTTTCACTATAGTCATGCTGCTTAGAAGAATTAAAATGAATGAGAGAAATCATGTAACAAACCAAAACGTAATACACACACAAAAAAAATGATTGCTACATTCTGCGGTTTAATTCCATAGTTCTTTCTCTGGATGTGGAATCATGTTGACTTTTCTTAGCCACTATTATCACACTGCTGATCTATATTGAGTTTTCAGTTCACTAAAGCACCCAGATCTTTTATCAGGTGAGTGATCCACAAGGTCATAACAATTTTTGTAACAATACTAAGATGTCTTAATTTCTAATGTGGTAGAAGTTAGTAGAAATGATTCACATAAACAAAAACTCTTATGGGGGAAGTGGTCCTTGATAATTTTTAAGAGTATAAAGGGGACTAGGGGGTAAAAAGTTCAAAAATAACCACTGATTACCTCTCCAGAACTTAATCTTGGGCTCCAAAAAGCCTTTTTAAGTAAGTGATCTGAGCACTTGAAAGATTACCCAGATACTTCTGTTCTATTCCTGGCTCACCTGAGGATTTCACTTATCCTTAAACAAGCTCTCTATACCATGATTCCTCCATTTATAAAGTAGCAATAACTTCTGCTACCCTGCCTGCCTCTCAAGAATATTGTGGGGATCACAGAGATTTTATGAGTCAAGTGCACTGAGGAAAACCTGATTCTTTACAAGTGTAGAATCATAGACTGTTTATGTGTGGGAGGAAGGACAGTTTAGTAGTAAGACCACTGGATCTGGTGAAAAGGCAGCCTGGGGTTAAATCCCACCTCCACCATTTACTAGCTATATGACTTCCACTTGACTTCTATGGGCCTCAGTTTCCTCCTCTGTACAATGAAAGGATAAAAGTAGATGACCTGTAAGTTCCCTTCCCACTCTGAAGCTTCCAAGATCATCTCATAATTCAACTTTCACATGTTCCCAAAGCAGATCCCAAGTCCCAGAGACATGAAACTGACATTGGTAGAGCATAAGCTCCTTGAAGGTAAGCACTGTTTGGTCTTTCAATTCCCAGTGCCTAACATACTGCCTGGCACATGGCAAGTACTCAGTAAATGTTTGTCAAATTGAATCAAAAGAAACTTGCCTGAGGTTAGTGGCCAGGCCTCCAGAATTCCAAGTCAACATTCCTATGACTGCCTTCATGCTCCTTTGCCACCTTCCCATCACATAAGAAGCAATGACAAAGCCAGGCCCCTTTAAGACTCTGAGGGACCCAGCCTGCAAGCGTCTGAAGATGCCAGCCAAGTGAACGAGCTGGTAGCAGAGACCTGGCTTTTGTCCTTTGCCTCTTTCTTTTCTTTTTGCCACACACTCACCCATGCATGAAAGGAAGAGTCTAAGTATTGGAAAAACTAGGTAATGCTGAATTCTCAGATCACTTTGGTGTATTTTAAGTGTATAGTCATAATCTGGTTTATAACTAAGACTTCAGAAAATGAAAATGGGAAGCATATAGAATAATTGATCCTTTAGGACATACTTATTAAGTACCTACCGTGTGCCAGGGACTGTGCTAGGTGATGAAGATATAAATTCAAAGAATGAAACAATCACTACCCTCAAGGAGCTTACTTTCTATTTGGGGAGATAGTAAGTTACATATATAAGCATGCACAGAATAAAGACCAATCAATCATTCAACCAATATTTATTAAGAGCTTACTATGTGCCAGGCACTGTGCTCAGTGCTGGGGATACAAAAAAAGGCAAAAGATAGTCCTGACCCTCAAGGAGCTTACAATCCAAGAATAAATACATATTAGTGAATACAAGGTAGTTAGGGAAGGAGGGCACTAGCAGATGGGGGTATATTAGGTACATGGGGTAAGCCTTTAGATTTAAGCTAGGGGGAGGTCTCTGAATAAGGGGCCCACATCCTGAATGGAGCTTAATAACATTAGCTTACTCAGATGGTATTGTCCTTGTTCTAAGGAGTTTAGCAACTGAGGCTGAGAATGTTTTGCCAAGAAAATGGAAGTTCTCAACAGTACTGGAAACTCTAGAAGAATAAAACAGGGAAGGAAGCTTCTGCTACTTCTAGGGCAAGAATCTTTCTGACTTTATTGTTTTATTAACTAAATAAAGCCTACAGGCTTTAAGTTATGAAAGTTTAGCAGAAACCTAGCTGGGGGTTTCAGCTGAGCCGGAAGCTGAAGTCAAGCAAAGCAGTGTCTAGTAGAGATATATCGGGGTGTCAGAGACCGAGTGTTAATAAGGGCAGCATGGGGGTATCACTGCTGTTCCTATGGCTTACGAGGTGTGAGTTATCCCTCACACCCAGAGGCCCTGGCTCCATGTGTTTCCTAGGTGTGTGTCCCAGCGCGTGTCAAATCTCCCCACTCATGCTGGGTGTATTTGTGCAAGAGTGCCTCCAGCAGCTAGGTGGTACAGTGGATAGCGTTCTGGGCCCAGAGTCAGGAAGACTTGAGTTCAAATGTGATCGCAGGCACCTACTAGCTGTGTGTCAGTACACTTCTATTTGTCCCTATTTCTTCACCTGCAAAATGGGGTATAATAACAGCACCTACCTCACAGGGCTGTTGTGAGGATCAAATGAGATAATACATATGAATAATTTAATCCCTATAACTAGACCACTTCAACAACCATCAGAGCTAGAAGGGACCTGAGAACATTGAATATTCAGCTGGAAGGGCTCTTAGAATATATCATGGCAGCATAACACTGGCACTAAGTAGGCTCTTTATAAATGTTTATTCCCTTCCCCTCCCTCTTTCCCCTAATTTTCCCCCTTTACCCTCATTATCCCATTTCATTAAATAACTTTGCTTCGAACTAATTGTGTTCTTTGGCTTACTATTACGGATAATCACACTGGCAGGGACTCCTAAGTTATAGTTCAAGTGTACAGAGCCACAGAGAGTAGTCAATCCATTGGAAGACCTGGAATCCAGATAGCCAAATCCCGCTGATTCCTAAAGCATGTCCTAGGGAGGAGATGCCTCATACTTTCCCAATTGGCTCAGGAATTTAACGTTACAGGGTTGAAGAGGTGGGAGATCACTATTCAAGCGCATTGGGATCTGAAGCTCCTTTCTTTCATCCATGGACATCCTGTATGACCTAACAAATGTGGACTGAATAAGAGCCACGAGCACCAACACTTCTGCCCATCCTGACACAGCCAACCAACATTAGCTGCAATTTCCACCAACATTAAGGGATTTTAAGTCACTGGAAAAATGATTTTTGTGTGTGTGTGTGCATGTAAAAATATCACATCTCCTGGCCACTTCCCTGGATTTCTGCACTAGAATAATGTGCTCCTGGCAACCTAAATTCTGTTAAAACACCCACTGGCACCACATACCCACAGCAGCAGAGACCTCTTGCTGGGCATAGCTCCCATTAGACACTGAAGAGACAATGCCTGAAAAATTCAGGGTCATCCCTGCACCATCCTCATGTGAAGCATGAAATTCAAAGCTGGCACCACCCCCTTCTCCTAATAACAGGATTCTTCCTCTTCAACCACATCCACTCTATGGTGGCTGTCAATGCAGATAGACAAGAGGATAAAAACCAAATAATTCCCTGTGCCTCAGTGGATGATCTCTTTCTTCCACTACAACCCCCCCCCCTTCCTTCTTCTGGGACTATTTGGGGACTTTTGAGACTCCTCCTCCTCTCCCCCTGCCCCCACCCTACTCCAGTTCTCAATATTTCTTTTTCTCCAACTTCCCTTTAAAGATGCTTGCTGTGACTGCCTCCAGAGCTTTCACGAAGCCCATCTTACAAATCTCCTCCTACAAACATGCTCACCCACATCCATGAGTCTCTGCCAAGTGCATCTAACCCTGGATATACTCCATGACACAGTCCTCCTCCTCCTCTCCTTTCCACCCCCTTTGGGACACATTCCATTTCTCTCTCTTCCTTATACATCTTTTCAGTTCCTTATAACTGAACTACTTCAACTTAGGACACTTCAGCACCAAACATCAGAGCCAGAAGGGACCTTAGAACACCAAATATTCAAGCTGGAAGGGCTCTTAGAACATAGCATGCCAGCGCTAGGAGTCTTAGAACCCTGAGTGGCAGAGGTAGAAAGAACCTTAAAAGTAATCTAGTTCAGCTTTCTCATTTTTATAGGTGAGGAAAATGTGCCCCAGAGCGAGGAAGGCTGTCCCCGAATCTTCCTCTATACTATCTTGCTGGGATCTATATTATTTGTTATATAGGATGGCTCTCTGAGAAGGGAGAGACAAGGCATACTGAAGGAAATTTTAGTGATACAAAAAAGATGACAATAAAAATTATTTTTAAAAAAAGAATCATAATTTTCTTTGACCACAGAAATTTCTACCATTTATTAGCAATGGGCTGGAGTATTTCTGCCACAATATTTCTTGCCCTTATTAACAGAACCAGTTAGATGGGATTTGGGAACATGGTGCTCAACAGATTCTTAGTGACATGACTAAGTGCTTTGCTTAGAGAGAAAAAGCCATAGCATTTGTCAGCCTACTTAGCCCAGTCCATAGTGCCTCCATGTTGGGAATCAGTAATAACTGTAACCAGCAGAGCTGAGTGGCTTTCTTTCTGCACCTTCCATAACAGAGCCTGGGCAGGTAAAGACTACCTACCACCCTTTTAGCATTTCCTCTGTTCAGATTTCTAGCAGATCTGGTCTGGGCCTGGGCCCATTTTCAAAATTCTGAGGATTAGGAAATTGTGGAGCTCTGTTTTACGTTAACACCTAGCTGGAAGGGACCTTAGAGGATGCCTAATCTTACCTCTTCATTTTACAGAGCAAAAAACTGAGACCAAGAAAGGAAAAGTGTCACCAAGGATAGCAGAGATAGTTAATCAATCAGCAAGGATCATATATTAAGTACCGACCAAGTCCCAGGCACTGTGTTAGGTGCTGGGAATACAAATGTAAACCTGAAGCTCCCTGTTCTCAATGAGCTTGTATTCCATTGGGGAAGATGAGTGTGTGTGTATATGTACGTGTGGTGTCTTCTGGGTATAATTCAAAAATGGCTTTCCAGCATGGCTGGACCATTTACACCTCCACCAACAGCACATTAAGGTGTCTGACTTCCCACAGTCCTTCCACTAATCAGGATTTTCCCTTTTTGTCATTTTTGACTCCAGATTCCATCAAAGGGCCACACTTGAGGACCTAGAGAGCCACATATGGCCTCAAGGGGACAGGTTCCCCACCCCTGCATGACTATGCCATGACATCTCTCCTTTGTTGCTATGTATTTACATAAATTCTATCTAATATCTCTGATCTCAGTTTTCATCAGAAGAATTTGCTGCAAATATTTTTCCTAATTAATTATTTCTCCTGTGAGTCTAACTGAATTGATTTGGTTTGTGCAAAATCTTTTCAATTACATGAAATCAAAATTGCCTATTTTATCTCTTGTGGTCATTTCTATTCCATCTGATAAAAAAACAAAAATAAAAACCTCTTCCCTTTCCCTCCTTTTGTTTATAATCATACCTAAGTCATTTATCCCTTTGGAGCATAGTATGGCATAAAGCATGAGATGTTTGTTTTAAACTAGTTTCTACCAGACTGCCTTCTAATTTTCCTATCAGTTTTTGTCAAATAGCAAATCCTTATCCTGGTAGTTTAGGTTTACTAAATACTATGCCACTATATTTGATTTCTTCTGGATCTAATGCACCTAATCTGTTCCACTGATCAACTTTTCTACTAGTACAAATAATCTATTGCTTCAAAGTAAATTTTGAGATTTAGTACTAACAGATTCCCTTCCTTACCATTCCCCTTCCCCCCACTATTTTCCTTGAGATTCTTGATCATTTGTTCCTCTAGATGAATTCTGTCACTTTTTTCCTAGTTCAATAAAGTAATGTTGTGGTAATTTGACTAATATGATACTGGATCTGTAAATTAACTTAGCATTATAATTTTTAATATATGTGCATAGGCCAACCATGAGCAATTAATCTCTCTCCAATTATTTAAGGCCTGTATGTGTCTTGGTATCTGGATTCCTAGATATTTTTATATCTTCGAGAGTTATTTTAAATAGAATTTCTTTTTCTATCTCTTCTCGCTAGCTTCCATTGGTAAAAAATAATAATAATGATTTTTTGTGTTTATTTGATTTGTTGTTTAGTTGTTTTCAGTTATGTCCAACTCTTCATGACCCCATTTGGGGTTTCCTTGACAAAGATACTGGAGTGGATTGCCACTTCCTTCTTCAGTTCATTTCACAGACCAGAAACTGAGGCACATAGGGTTAAATGACTTGTATAGGGTCACACAATTAGTGTCTAAGGCCAGATTTGAATCAGTAAGAAGACTTTTTCTAACTCCAGGCCCAGCACTGTATCACTTGGCTGCTCTTTAAAGCTTATTATGTTACTTAGGTTATTAATTGTTTTGGTTAATATTAGTTAAATCTATGGAGTTCTCTAAGTAAAATATCATACCATTTGCAAAGGTAATCATTTTATTTCTTCTGTTCCTATACTTTTTCATTGGATTTCGTCTTTTAGTTCTATTGTGATACTTGGAATTTCTAGACTTACTTAAAATGAGAGTGGTGATAATAGATATCTTTTTTATCTTAACTCTTAATTGCATAATAGAGATCTTTATCATTTATCCATTGCAAATAATGTTAGGTTTGGGATTTATATAAAGCAACTGTTTGCCAAATTAAGGAGAGGTCTATTTATTCTTTTGTTTTTAAAATATCCTTAACATAAATGGATACTGCATTTCATCATTTTTATGTTGACATGATTATATGGTTTTTTATTAATATAGTCTATCACATTTATAATTTCCTAATTTTGATCAATCCTGAATCAACCAATCTTATCATAGTGATTTTTAAATACGTTGCTATATTCTTTTTTGCTAATAATTTATTCAGTTTTTTGCAATATTCATCATTGACAGTGGTCTATAATTTTCTTTCACATTTTTATCTGTCCCCAACTTGATCTTGCCCAAGATTTTATTTGTCTGAAAGATGGAGTTTGGCGGGTTACCATCTTCCTCTATTTTTACAAATTATGTAATAATGTACAGCTAATTATTATTCAAATGTTTGCTAGAATTCACTTGTAAATTCATCTGGCCTTTATTTTCTTTCCTTCAGAGTTCATTTAGGACTTTTTCGCTTGTCTTTTCTACCATTGGATTATTTAAGTTTTCTATTTCTTATTCTATCAATCCGGATATTTTATATTTTAATAAATATTCATTTCACTCATCAGGTTTGTTGGCATATATTTTAGCAAAATAGTTTCTAATAATTTTCTTCATTTCCTTGTCATCCTCTGTGAATTCTTCTTTGTAGTTTTTAAGTATGGTGATTCCTCTCTCCTTTAAAAATCAAATTAGTTAATGGTTCTCTTATTCTTTTTAAAAGTTCCTAATTTTATCAGTTCAATATATTTTTTGCTTTTGGAATTTCTGTTTTTGTGTTTACTCAGGATTTTTTGGCTTGTTATTTTTCTAGGCCTTTTTGTTTTTAGTACCATTCCCCGTTCATTAGTCTCTTCTTTCTTCTCCTGTTGATGAAAATGTTTCAATATAAATTTTCCACTAAGTACTGATTTGGCTGTATCCCAAAAGTTTTAATATGTTGCTTCATTGTTATTTTCTCTGATGAAATTGTCTATTGTTTCTACGATTTGTTCTTTGATCCAGATATGTCTTATGAGAAGTGATCATTTAAGTTTGAATTCTTTTTTTCAAATGCCCTTTATTATAATTTTGTTGTGTTTTGGTCAGTAAAGAAAATGTTTAATATTTTTTCCTTTCTACATTTAAAAAAACCCACACAAGGGACTTTAAGAGGAAGAGTTAAGGTTGGATAGAATTCCAGGCCTGGGGTGATAGTCACTACAAACATACAGAGACAGAAGCCAGAATATCACATGTAAGAAACCTCAAGAAGGTCAATATGACAAAACCACAGAATAATTCCATAGGTAAGGAGAGTACATATAAGAAAGTTGGAGGGGTAAATTGAGGTCAGGTTCCAAAGGGCTTTAAAAGTTTATAATAAAGCTTATTATGGGGTAACTTATAAAGCCAATAGCTTGTATTTGATCCTGGAAGTAATATGGAATTTTTAGAGTTTATTGACTAGAAAAAGTGAAATGGTCAGATTTGAACACTACAAAAACTCCTTTGGCTCCTATGTGGAGAATGAATTGGAGAAGAGAGAGATGTAAAGAAGAGAGGCCAGTTAGAAGGTTTTTGCAATAGTCCAGGCAAAAGGTAGTGATGGTGGTGGCAGAGGTGATGTTCATAGTAGCAATAGCAGTTTGCTATTAAGAGTCATGTTGTCTCATTTGATCCTCACAACAACTCTGGGAGAAAAGTACTTTTATTATATTCATTTTATAGATGAGGAAACTCAGGGAGAAGGAGTTTGAATGACTCACTCCGGATCACACAGATATTAGGTGTCTGATGCAGGATTCAGATTCAGGTCTTCCCGACTCCAAGTCCATCATTATATCCCATTCTATAAACCATGCCACCTATCTTGTCTGATGAGTGTCTTAACTAGGGTGATAGCCATGCATGAAGAGAGCAGAGATGGATATTGGAGACATTTTGCAGGTTGAAGTGGCAAGACTTGGCAATCAACTGGATATGTAGTGTGAGGGAGAGTAAAAAGAAGGGGAAGATGTCAAAATGGTGAACTTGGGCAAGTAGAAGTATGGCAGAAGTAAAAAGGGAACTTTGGAAAGGAGTAAGTTTTGGGGAAAAGATAATAAATTTCAAGATACTTAAGGAATATCCATTTTGAAATATTCAGCAAGAATTTGGGGACAGATCTGCACAGAAATGATACAAAACTTATAGGGACAAATTAAGTCTCCAAGTGAAAGAGTATAAATAAATTAAAGAAAAGAATTGAAGACAGTGACTTGGGGGGTAGGCACAGCCAAGGATTATGATATGGATAATAAACCATTAAAGGAGATGGAGAAGAAGCTGCCAGACAAATAGCAAGAAAACTAAGAGAGTATAATACAGAAAGAAACCTAGAAAGAAGAAAGTATCTAGGAGGAGACAAAAATGTGTTCAAAATGTCAAATGTTGTAGAAATGCCAAAAAAGATAAGGATTAGATTTGACAGTCCAAAGCACTGGTAGCTTTAGAGAGAGTAGTTTCCATTGAATGATGAGATAAAAAGCCAAGTTGTAAGGAAATGAGGAGTGTAAGAAGAGAGGAAGTAGAGGCAGTGGTTATAGACACTTTTTTCTAGCAATTTGGGTGTAAAAGGAAGGAAAGAGAGGGAGAGAGTTTAAAGGAATAATAAGGTCTGGAGGGACTTTGTTTGTTTTTCCTTAGAAATGGAAAGACTTAAAAGTGCTTGTTGACAACAGGGAAGGAACTAGTAGATAGAGTAAAACTGATGATATGGGCAAAGTGGGGGGAATGATCAGAAGGCCAATCTGCTAAAGAAAATAGGATGGGATGGAAATAAGGGTACATATACCGGAGTTGGCTTCAGCTAGGAAAAGGGTCATCAGAGACTGGGAACAGAAGGGGAGAGAATAGGGCATGATATCAAGGGGATTTGAGGGAAGGGGAGAAGAGGAAGCCCATAGTGAATGGTTTCTATTGTCTCAGTAAAGTTTGAGGGAAGGTTCTCAACTAAGAAGGGCAGGATGGTATGGGAGACATGAGGACAAAAGAAGTTTCGAAGAGCTTCTGTGGGAACTGGGATCAAGAATTAATAAGGAAAAATCAAAAAGATTGTTTTACTGTGATGAGGATTAGATTGCATAAGTCGAGATTGGATCACTTAAGTTTATAATAGTGTTATAGCATGCTAACTCACTCGTTTATTTCTATGAACTGGTATAGATTTAAAAAAAAAAGTCGTGACAATGGCTAATCTACTGATGAATCTTCCTGAATTTAGGCTGGTTCTTAGGAAAAAAAGGTCTCCTCCTTGAAACTTTTACATATTGGTAGGTTCTTGTGGAGTCTGTTTCTCCCCTGTTCGAGTCTTTGAAAATTCAGGACCACACCTCCATAGGTGTCAGAGGAGGATTATAAATCACAGAATATTAATGCTAGAAAGGATTTGAGAGGTCATCTAGTTCAAATCCTCCTCACTTTACAGATGAAGTAAATAAAGCCCATGGTAGCTCAGTGATTTGCTCAAGGTCACAGAACTCATGGTTCCAACTAGCTGGGACTACATTGGAGATTTTCTGACTCTAGGCACAGCACTACATTCATTATGCTGCTGTTTCTGTTCAGTTGTATTCAACCCTTCGTAGCTCCATTTGAGACTTTCTTGGCAAAGATACTGGAATGGTTTGCCATGTCCTTCTCCAGTGCAATTTACGGATGAGGAGAGGAGCAGCTAGGTGGTCCAGTAGATAGAGCACCAGTGCAGGAGTCAGGAGGACCTGAGTTCAAATCTCACCTCAGACACTTGACACTCACTAGCTGTGTGACCTTGGGCAAGTCACTTAACCCCAATTGCCTCATCCTGGCTCATCTCCAGTCATCCTGATGAATATCTGGTCACTGGATTCAGATGGTTCTGGAGGAGAAGTGAAGCTGGTGACCTGCACAACCCTCCCTCACTCAAAACAAAGTCAAGTGCAAGTCATGTCATGATTTCCCTGATGGCATGGTGTTCTTCCACAGCAAAGGACCAACACACACTTTTTTTTACAGATGAGGAACTGAGGCAAACAGGATTAAGTGACTTGCCTAGGGTTGCATAGCTAACAAGTGTCTAAGGCCAGATTTGAACTCAAGCAGATGATTTTTCCTGACTCCAGGCATAGCACTCTATTCATTGTGCCACCTAGCTGCCCTAATATTCAATACAGTAAGTTCTTTATAGTCTACAATATACGTACCACAGCATTATACATTAGGAACTACCTGGCTACACATCTGCATGACGTGTTCTAGAAAATGACTTGTCTGGATCAACCCAACCTAACCCCCTCAATCATTCAAGTTTGGAAAGACTGACCTGGCTAATCATAGTCTAGGAGCCATAGCCATGTCTATTTCCCAGTGACCTGTAAGACTTCTCATTGGAAAGGTCAGTCAGGTTAAGACTGTGTATCATCTGAAAACCAGCCTAAGTTCAGGTAGGCTCATCACTAATAGTATGAAGAATTTTCAGCCACTGAAACTCATAAAGACTATCTCCTGAGAAATAGAGAAGATGTGAAACAGGATGCAGCATGATCCAATGGAAAGAGCACTGTCTCCGGTGTCAGGGGACCTGGACTTAAATCCTATCTCTGACACTACCCAAGAGCTTTGGGTTAGTCATCCAAGTTCCCTGTGCCTCGGTTTCCTTATCTATATGCAACCAGCAAGTCCATGACCATGACAGGCAAAATTGGATGGATGTTACTCCTTTCCATTCCCACCTTCCCTCTGAAAAGGGATAGAGCAGACTCCTTCTAAGTCACCTGGGACACTCATGAGATTGGTACAGAGTGTTATCTTCTCTTTGGTAGGTCTGTCTCTGTGTCTCTGTCTCTGTCTATCTCTCTCCTGGTTATTTAATCACTTTCACCCTGTTACACAATTAACTCATGAAACTCATGAAAATAATGACTTTTGGTTCCACTTGGACCCTTTTTTGCTATCACATTGAATTTTTAGTCTATTAAAAGTTACTATAAAGTCATAACAGTCAAGAGCTCCCAGTTTAAACTTTCATTTGTTCAGAGGTCCAAACAACAGAGCTCTCTACTAAAATTTAAATTTTATGTATTTCTAGCTGACCTCTGGCTTCTGCCATTCTCCTTTCCTTGACATGGACTAAATATGCAGATAATTAATATACGTCTTTATAACCAAGCAAGGGTTTTCATATGAAGAAAATGAGAAAAAAGAAACCATTTAGATTAAGAGAAATAAAAAAGAGGATATAATAGTTCCTGTCACTGGACAAGCATGGGAAGGGGAGTTGGATAGAGTAAAGCTTTCAAAACTTCCTTTAGTTTTTGAAGAGGTGATTCTAACCAACACCTCTGATCCAAGTTTTTGCTGCTGTGGTTATTTTGGCCATTTTGCTTATCACAGTGCCCACCCACCCCTATACCTCCACACCACCCTGCCCCCATCACCACCAGTTCTTCTCATTAAGTCCTGAAGGAATGATGATGCTACCTGTCTCCACCACCACCTCTACTGCTTTGTTCATACGGCCCCAGTCCCTTTCTTTCACACTGTTGTCCCGAAGACTGCGTGTCCCTTTTTCAAAACTCCTGGGATTGACTCAAGTTGCTTGTCAGCTAAAAAATTATGATAGTCCAAATATTTTTTGGGTTAAGAGATAACAATTGTCCCTTTGAACTATAAATTCCAAAGTGCCAGTCAGTTCTCAAATCTCAGTTACATACACAATGAGGGAACTGGACTAGGTGACCTCTTAGTTAGTTCTATGATAAACATCAGGAGATAGTGTCCACATTGATGAGATCAGATCATTTGACATACTCAGGTATACACACCATGCTGTCCTACACAATAAACAAGACTAAAGATAAGTCCTACAGTCAAGAACAGGCAGCGTGGTGCTATGAAAAAATACCCTGCATTAGGGAACACCTGAATCTGAGTCCAGGCTTAGTCACTGACTGCAACACTGAGCAAAGCACATTTTCACTACGGACCTTGCTTTGCTCCTCTAACACACGAGGCAGCTGGACTGGATAATCTCTAACATCCTTTTCAGTTCTAACGTTCTATAAATTTAACCTGATTCCATAGATAAAGACATGCAAGAGTTCCTTCCCCCCAAAGCATAATAAATAATATAGTTTTTGCATACACATATACATATACATAAACACACACTCACTCTCTGCTACCTTAAGAATAAAGGCTTTATACGTTCAATTATTTCTTAGGCATTTTTGTTCTTAATCTTAAAAAGAATAAAGAAATGAATTCTGAGAAAATAGAAAGAATAAGTTTATGGAAGGAAATGGGCAGCAGAGACAGAGACAAACAGTTAGGTTCTCTTACTAACAAACTGGGCACCATTGGGAAAGTCACTGCCCTTTTTTAGGTCTCAGGCTCCTTGTCTGGAAAATGAGGATATAGTACTAGGTTCTTGAGTCCATTCCATCTCCAAAATGAATGTATGAAGAGAAACCTGGGTTGTGGTTTAATGGAGCAGCAAGCAGGAGTCACATAAAGGTTATAACAAAGATAACAATTAAAAGACATTTTGGATCTGAGTTCAAATCCTAACTCTGCTGTTTACTACATGTGCGATCTTGAGGTAAGCCACATTACCCATTTCCTCATCTATAAAATGAGAACAGAATGGATGTTGCCTTCCAAGTCTAAATTTATTATCTTCTGAATCCTGCAGTTTGCTCTCTCAAGAAGTATAATTCCCAGACACCCTGTTCTCTTTCTGCGGTTCCCTCCATTTGCTCCTGTGGTAAGGGGTTTCAATGTACAATTTCCCATCCATTAGTGATGGCTGTACAGCCAACACTTTAGGCTAAGACCTATAGCATGACTTCTCTCTTTCATCTTGGAACCATTCAGTCTATAACTTTGACCAACCCTAATTAGCCCATAGGAAACCTATTCCTTTTGAACTAGCTTGTGCAAATGAGACAAAAACCCATTTTTCCTTTTTTAAGAGACTGAAAGTCATCCCCATGAATCAGCACTTTGAGGAGGGAAGAAGCAACAGAGTGTCCTGAAGAAATAGAAATTAACTATAACCTTTGGTGCAAAAGAAAGTCCTGAACTCTAAGGGGTAGGTGGGTGGGTGGGGACCAGAAACAGGTATAAAGGGAGATAAACTATTCCCCCAAGGTTTACAGGGGAGATTGAGGTAGTTTTGGGTAGTAATGGAATATGACCTCCTAGCCAGACTAGTTTGTAAGCAACTTCACAGAAATTTACTCAATATTTCCAGAGTAAATGATTTCTATGCCTGTCATTCATTCTTCTGTTTTCTCCCAAGAGATGGAGGAAATTGCTTCCATAGGCAAGCAGAAAAAGATGGGGGGACTCCTTTACCTATGACAAGCTACATGCTTGGTAGAGGGTAATTCATTGGAACAGACAACCAAAAGCTTGAATGAACAGGCTCCAGTCACTGGTTCTTTCCTATGCAACCCCCAAATTAATTTATGTATAAATGATGAAACCACTATAGTATACCTCCTTTGTATAATGAACATCCATGGACATCTTACTCTGACACCTTATCCTGGAATGAAAGTGACCTAGGATTTTCAAAACCTCCAGAAAAATTCAACAAAGCTGCAAAGACTTCTCATAGGAAGGGACTAGCGATGGGCTTGGTCATATACAAGGCACAAGCTATTTTAAAAGGAATAGACTCCTTTGGGCTAATTAGGGTTGGTCAAGAATATAGACTGAATGGTTCCATGGTGAAAGGGAGAGGTGAAAGTGAGATCCAAAGCTCTTAGACTAAAGTGTGTGCTGACCCCTCACTAAATGGCCAGCCATTAGGCAATGGATTCTTTTTAAGACCCAGAAACTCATGACCACTCTCTGTTAAAGTGTAGAGTAATAATGATTTATACCAGGAGAGGAAGTCCTCATGCTCACACAATCATAGCCCTTTTAAGTATTGGAACACACAATGGATTTAGCTAGATCCTAAGGATTTAAAGATGAAATGAGTCGGTAGTCTGGTAAAAGGAATAAAATGTGTACAATTAATAGTCACACAGGGCAGACTTACCTGCATAGAAGTTTATACAGAGGAGTATGAGAGATTTGGAGAGGGGAGGACCACTTAGAGCCAGGGAATCTTGTAGGATCAGGGAAGAATTTATGAAAGAAACAAAACCTAAGGTGATTGTGGAAGGAAGAAATATCACAGAGGGAAAAGGCAAGGGAGTCCATTCTGGCCATAGGGAATGTCTTGCCAAAGGAACAAGGGAGGGGAGAAGATAGGGTAAATGTAGGGAACAGGGGGTGGTTCAGTTTGGCTGGAGCATAGAGAATGGGAAATATTTCAAGAAGATTAAAGTGAAATAAGAACAGAAAGTGGAATGTTGTCACATTGTAGATAGCCTTAAATGATCCTTAAGGCTAAAGGGTTTATATTTTATGCAGTAAATAAACAGCTATGTTTCCAGGGAGTGCACTCAAAAACAGCCCCCTACTTATCTTGCCCTTCTTGTCTGAGGTTGTTCAAAAAAATGTTTAATGATTGCACAAAGGGCTGATAGTGCATTAGAAACTCTCCTTTATTCATTCAGTTTCAAAAGAAGTTCCTGGTGATCCCCTGGAGTGGGAGAAATGAAATTATTTTTCAGCAAGGTGTGGGCTCTGAGGAGTGATAGCTAATTTGGTTAGCAGCCATTTTTCTGCACTTTCACGAAATAAATTATGACCTTCACTTCTGGAAATTGATGGGTTTGCTTAAGAAGGTAGCTATATACAATTTCCTTTTCTCACTGTCTATGCTAATTGGATGATATCAGTTCCTAATTGGGTGCATCAGAAAAGGACTAAGAAACTGCTGCCATCAAACCTAAACTAGTTAAATGAAATCTTGACTAGCGTTACAGGAGTGTTCTAAATTCATATGTACTATCAAGAAGTAAAAAAAAAATTGAGGAAACAAATACATTTTTAAGCCCCTTTCAACCTAATATGTCAATTCAGTATGTCATAGAATGGTCACCACTGTGGGATTTGTGACCACATAATGTTCACATTAGTTCTATTAAATCATGTAAATAACATTGATGAAGGACATTTACAGTACAGACAACATGACAGCTGCTATTCTCCAAATGTCAACACGTGAAGTTTATAAGCGTGGGAGAACTCCATATCTCAGTCACTCTGTAGATATGCAGGAGTTTATTAGACGAGGCCAGATGAGTCCTAGAATGTGAAATGAAAGAGCTGAAAGGGACCTGAAGAAACAGGGACATGAAATACTGACTTTTAAAGAAACACGGGGCATTATAACATAGAATGTTATGGCTGTAAGGGAACCCTATCAGTCTTTTAGTCTAGCTACCCCATTCTACAGATGAGTAAATTGAAACCCATAAAAAGCAAACCACATACACAAAGTCACAACGCCAGATGGTGGTAGAAATGGGATTAAAATGTAGGTCTCCCAACTCCCAGACCCTTTCATCTTTACCATATTGCTTCACAGTTTATGGTTGCGCTGTTCATTTAGTTTAGAACTCTCCAAACTGTTTGTAATGATGTGCCCTTTCTATATTTGGAGGCTATACATGCAGCAAACTTGGTTATTTGTTCTCATTCAAGGATGAGGAATTTTTGCTGAATTTTAGCTATAAGAAATTATCAAGTGCACTCTGCCATGAAAGTCATCTTCTGATGCTCACAGTGACACTGAGATGACCCTCAATTCAAGGAGGCTTTATAGGGTCTATCAGATTGGAAAGTCTTCAAAAATGGATTCTGGTTGTAGGCTGACTATCCTAGTGAAGTATGGAGAAGCTTGTCTCTAGGAGTCTAACCATAAGGTAACTGGTGCACCTTGGTGGAAGGAATACTCATACCAAAAAAAAATGACAGGTGTTTTGAAGTATGGTATATGCCATATGTGAGTCACTAATTTTCAAAAAATTTAAATATAATAAAATGTCTAGGTAACATTCCAAACATCCAGGAGAGGAATGAATGAAAAGACATTTATGTAATGAGGGACTGGTGTTATATTTAAGAAGCAGTTACTATAGAAGAGTAATCATACTGAGGAGAGAAACATGGAAAAAGCCATTTCCTGGGCTCAAGGAGTTTATATTCCAATAGGAGACAATAACATACATAGGGGAATAGTGACCGGTTTGGGATGTTTTGGTCAGAGAAGTAAGAGAGAAGATGAATACAGTCATAGGGTAAACAATTAAGTCTCCTTCCCAAGAATGTTTAATTTGATTTTTCTTCCCAGAGCTAGAGGTGGAAAGGATGTAGAAGTTATGAGACCAATGGCAGGGCAGGGTAGTTAGTGTTCTAGGTTGGCTATACTGGTGAACCAATCAGAAGCCAAGGGTCCCAAGACTGGAAATGGAGAACTAGGTAGGAGGGAGAGGACAGAAGTAAAAGTACTCCTTTCCTCTAATACCTACAGCTAACTTCTTCCTTGTTGGAAACAAGACTGGATAGAATGGGGAAAAGACCAGTGGAATTTAGCTAGATGCTCAGAAGGAGTCTGGAATGCCCAGTCAGAAATCATCATGTCAAGTGGCTCTATCATTCATGCTCCTTGTGAAAAAAAGTTCAACTGATACAAGAGTCAGTGTGGTGTAATGTAAAGAATCCTGGATCTAGAGGGAATTGAATTTGAGTGTTTTATTCCTTACTAGAACTATAACCTAGAGGAAATGATTTCCACTGCTCTGGGCCTCAGTTTTCTCATCTATAAAACTGGCATAATTAAGGCAGCATAGTGCAGTAGCAAGAACTCTGGATGGGTAGTCCTTGGTGGGAATCTTGGCTGGATGATTTACTACCTCATGTGACTTTGAGCAAGTTGCTTCCCTCCAAGATTTATGTTTCCTCAGTTGTAGGAAGGAGAAGCCAACAAGATGAGCTCCGACATCACTTTCAGCTTTGAAACTATGATCTTGTGATATTACTTCAAATATCCTACCCTCCAAATTCTTCAATTAACTAATTTCCCATAAACTACTCTTCTAGTCCACCATAGCTAAGCACAGAGATGGTCATACTTTTAATCTTGTCATCACCTACAAATGTATCACTTTCATGTTCGTGAATTCTAAGATTCCTTTTTTCTGATCACAATCTGTTGGCATTCTACTTCTCCTTCTGCCTTGGAACTCTAAACACTGATCTCCAATCTCTCTACTCCTCAGATCTTTCCCGGACCCTACACTACCCCTGCATTAACTGCATTCCCTTCCTTTTTCCATCTTGACCCGTTGGTGAACCAGTTCAACTCTACAATGTTCTCTTGAGTCCCTTGCCCATTTATCTTATTGAAGATCCTGCCTTGTCAAACCTCAGGTTAGGATCATTCCCACTACCCACTTTGCCACTCATACATTCCCATTCATATGTTGTGAATATAGCTGGAGAAAACCACAAAATCATGCTGAACAGCTAGGCAGTTCTTTCATGCCTCCCTAATCAATTCACTGTTACATTTACCATAGCAGTTTTTCCAGACTTATCATCACTCCTCAAATCACTCCAAGCTACCCCTCCCTTTCAACCTCTTAGCTGAGAATCATAGCTCATATTTCACCTAAAAAATTGAAGTCTTTCACAGAGAATCTCTTTTCCCCCATTTCTCATCTCATGTCACTTGGACGTCTTACAACACCAGGACCTCCTTCGCTCCTGTCTCATTTAAGCAGGTGACATTTCTACTTGCCAACATAATCTCCTCTAAGTGATTCCATTCCATTCTGTCTTCTTCAGTAGGTTGCTCCCTTTACCATCCCTGCTTTCTCATTAATCTTCAGTTGCTCCCTGTCTAGTGACTGCTTCCCTACTACCTACAAACATGCCCATATCTCCCCCACCCTCAAAAACATTTCGCTTGATCTGCTCATGCTTTCTAACTGTTGTCCTATATGTCTCCTTCCTTTTGCAGCTAAACTCCTTGAGAAGATCACCCAATTAATGGCACCCACTGGTGTCTCTACTTCCTCTTCTCTCATTCTCTTAACTCTATACCATGTGGCTTCTGCCCTCATCATTCACCTGTCACAGCTCTCTCCAAAAAAACTAATGATCTCTTCCTGATTGCCAAAGCTAATGGTCTTTTCTCAATCCTCATCCTCTCTGCAGTCTTTGACATTGTTGATCAGTCTCTTCTTGATAATTCTTTTCTCTCCAGATTTTTGTAATGCTGATTTCTCCCCATTCTCCTGTCTTCCTCTGTATCCTTCTCTCTGTCTCCTTTGCTAGATCTTTCTCAGGGTCCCTCCTGCTTACTATGGGGTCCCCCAAGGCTCCACCTTCTATTCTATTTTCATTTGATAATCTCACAAATTCCAGTGGATTCAATTATCATTTCCATGCAGATGACTCTTAGACCTACTTTTATAGCCACAGCACTTCCCTTGGCCTCCAATTTCACATCTTCAACTACCTATTAAACATCTCAAGCTGGATGTCCCATAGACATTTTAAATTCAATGGTCCCCAAACTGGACTCAATCTTTCCCCTAAGCCCTCCTCTCTTCCTAATTTCCTTATTATTGTTAAGAATATCATCATACTCCTGATTATTCATGCTTACATAGGTGGCCATCTTTGCCTCCTTGCTCTCTCTCACCTCCCAATTAGTTGCCAAGTTCTGTCATTTCTACCTCCATAACAGCTCTCTATACACTCCCTTCTTTCCTCTGACACTCACCACTGAATCACAGAATTTCAAAGTCAGAAGGGGTCTGAATGACTACCTAGTTCAATCCAAGCCAAAGTGTCCCCTTTATAACATAGTTGACAAATGCTTATCCAGTCTTTGCCTGGAGTCAGCTCTCTCTCTGAGGCAGTTTATGCCACTATTTATATAGGTCTAATTATAAGGAATTTTTTTCCTTACACATCAAGTCTAAATATGTCTCTTTATTTCCTCCACCCATTGCTTCTACAGAAGACAAGCTGAATAATTCTAATTCCTCATTCTTGTGACAGCCTTTCAAATGCTTAAAGACAGCTATCATGTCTCCCCTTTGTCTTCTCCAGTCAAACATCTCCAGTTCTTTCAGCTGATAATGATATGGGATGAACTCAGGTCTTTTACCATTTTGATTGCTCTCCTCTAGACATTTTCCAGCTTATCAATGTCCTTCCTCAAATGTAGCAGCTAAAATTTAAAACAGTACTCCAGGTGTGGTACAGGGAAGAGGACAGCAGGATCCTCACTCCTCTATTGCTAGCTACTTTTCATTTCCTGATGCAGCCTAATATAGTATCAGTTTTCTCGGCTGTCCTAGCACACTTGATTCATATTGACTTTGCTGGCAACTCAATCCCCCAGACCTTTTTCAGACAAACTTGTTGTGTAGCCATACCTTCCCATCTTGTAATGAGGAAGTTGATTTTTTTCATGCAATTATGAGAATTTCACATGTATTCCTATTAAATCTCATCCTAATCAATTTGGCCCAGTGTTCCAAGCTGCCAGGATATTTTTGGATTCTGACTGTCAGCCAGCATATTAGCTATCCCTCTTGGGTTTTCGTCTTCAGAAAATCTGATAACTTTGCCATCCATATCTTAATCCAAATCATTGATAAAAATGTTCAACAACATGGAGCCAAGCACAGATTCCTGGGGCACTCCCCTAGAGACCTTGTAAATGGAAATGAAACATTAATGGTGACTTTTTTCAGAATGGTCATTCAACCAGTTTTGAATCTGCCTACTCTAATGATCATTTTGCCCACAGTCTCTCCATCACTTTCAGCAAGAATGCTAAGATATTTTAATGGATGCTTTGCTACAGTTTAGATCAACTAAATTTACAGCATTCCTTTAGCCTACCCATTTAGTAGCTCTGTTGATAAAGAAAATTAAGTTGTTCTGGAATGACCTTATGTTCTCAATGATCTCCATCCTCATTATGACTTCCACTTCCTCTACTCTTAAAGTTCTTTCCCAGACTCTGCACTACCACTGAACTGGCTGCACTCACTCTCTTCCTTTCCTCATCTTGAACCCTTGGTGAACCAGTTCAGTTCTACAACGGGCTCTTAAGTCCTTACCCGTTTATCTTTTTGAAGTTCTTGCTTTGCCAAACCCCAGGCTAGCTCTTTGCGATCACATTCTCGGACACTGACAGGAAGTGAAGTCAAGCTCACTAGCTTTTTGTCTGCACACTCCATTTGCTTTCCTTTTTTAGAAAATTGGTACATTTGCCCTTCTCTGGCTTTCTAGTACCTCTCTCATGCTCCAGAGTTCTTCAGAAAACACAGTGACTCAGCAGTCACATCTGGTGGGACTTTCAGTTCTCTGAGCTGTAGTTCATGAACTCAATAAAAGGGGCTAGGTGCTCTCATACTATCTATTTATCTTAGTTATCAGTTCTCTATTGGCTGTTTTTATTCTGACCTTTAAAACTGAAAGAACATTCTCCTGAACAAAGAAAACCAAAATAAAACACTGTCAGAAGAGCTCTGTCTTCTCTTGGTAGTCCATTACCATTGGCCCTCCCATCCTAAATAGTAACCCTGTCCCTTCTCTGACCATCCTCTTTCTCTCAATCATAACAGCTAGCCATTACATAGCAGTTTTGTTGCAAAGGTTTGCAAAGTGTTTTACATAGGTTATCTCATTTGATCTTAGCAACTGTCTAGGGAGGGAGGTGCTATTATTATCCCCATTTTGCAGATAAGGAAACTGAAGCTAAGAGAGATCATACATTTAATAAGTGTCTGAGGAGGGATTTGAACTTAAGTCTTCTTTTCTCCAAGGCCAATCCAAACTATGTAGCTGCTTGCCCAATATAGCTTTTTGTGATCTTTGCGTCTTCTCACCAGTCTTAATTTATTCTGAATTTAGCAATTGTGGCACTATTTTCACATGGCCATCACAAGGACCTTGTGGGCATCCTATCTCTATGAATTTGCATAGATTGTTCCCTGTGCCTAGAATGCATTGTCTCTTCATCTATTCCCCTCAGAATCCCTAATTTCCTTCAGCTCAAGTGCCAGCAGCCATAAGAGGCTTTTCCAGATGCCCCTGGGAGCTAGGGACCCTTCTAAAAACCTATGATGCATTTTATTTTGCAAATACTTATAAGGTATTTCTACAACTTATGCCCTCTGATAAAATTTAAGTTCCTTAAGGGCAGCTAGTTAGTGCAATTGTTAGAGTGCTGGACCTGGATTCAGGAAAATCTAAGTTTAAATCTGGCCTCATGCACTAACTGGTTGTGTAACAATGGGCAAGTTACTTAACTCTCTTTGCCTCCATTTCTCCATCTGTAATAATGAGTTGGAGAAGTAAATGGCAAGTCACTCCATTGTCTTTGCCAAGATATGTGACCCCAAATGAGGTCACAAAGAGTTGGGCATGACTCAAAAGATTCAACAATAAAAAAGGCAGATATTCTTTCATTTTTGTCTTTGGATGCCCAGAACATAATACAGTGCCTGGCACAAATTAATAAGTGCTTGTTGATTGATTGATCGTTATTTATCCTTGTTTCCATCTTCTCTACATGTTTTTTAAAATCTGTATTGGTTAGTATGTTCCCTATGTGTATTCATTTTAGTCTTTCTAGATAATTCCCCCTTTTCTTCCTCACTGGAATTGCTTCCTTCCATCTTCAAATTTTCTTTTTCACAAGGTCTCCTGGGCTGACTACACCTGTAAGATTTTAATCCAAAGAACCAAGAAAGTTGATCTTCCTTAGCCCTATTATGGATCTGAACTCTAATCCTCACCTGGCTATATAACCAAATAATTCCCCAAGTCCTATAGTTACTAGGAATTATCCAAATATACTCTTATTTCTCCTGCATTGAAGTAATTTTAAAATAATTTTATTATTATCACTATTTGTACAGTGTTTTAAGTTGCTGACTGCAACTAGAATTTTCTAGTTAAGTTTGACCCCAAGGATCATGGATTTTAGATCTATAGGAGACCTTACAGACCATTTTGTCTAACTACGTTAATTTCACAAATTAAGAAACTGAGATTCAGAGAAGGCACATGCCCTGACAAGGTCACACAACTACTAAATTTTAGGGTCAGGATTCAAACCCAGGTCTTCTGACTCCAAATTCATCGCCTATTCTATTATGCCAATGCTGTGTCCTTTCTCTAGTCTACCTTAATGGCTTAGGCTTATGACATTGTTGGTGCTATTTGGTCATGCCTGACTCTTCATGACCTCCTTTGGGGTTTTCTCAGCAAACATACAGGAATGGTTTGCCA
This sequence comes from Notamacropus eugenii, assembly GCF_028372415.1. NCBI lineage: Eukaryota > Metazoa > Chordata > Mammalia > Diprotodontia > Macropodidae > Notamacropus > Notamacropus eugenii. The sequence continues at coordinate 45,771,140 of NC_092872.1, forward strand.
TTTCCTTCTTCAGTTCATTTTATTGATGAGGAATGGAGGCACACAGAGTAAAGTGACTTGCCTAGAAATACACAGCTTAAAGGCCAGATTTGAACTCAGGGAGATGAGTCTTCCTGACCTCAAGCAGATCTGGTACTCTACCCACTGCATTATCCAACTTCATGACATTTACGTTGGAATAATTTTCACCTCTTTGCCTTAGTTGTAGTCTGTAAGGCTAATCAAAACGGATCTAATTTCTCTTCTACATGACATTTCTTCAAATATTTTAAGATAGCAATGTTATTCCTTTAGGTTCCCTCTTTTCTAGGTCCAAAGTTGTTTTTTCAACCAGTCATTCTATGATACGGTGGCCAGACCTTCAACATTCCAGTTCATTAACATTCTTCTGAAAATACGGGCCCAGCACTGGACACACATTGTTGATCTGCTTTCACCACAGCAGGACACAGTGGGAGATTTTTCTCAGTATGTACTCTGCATATATTCATTAACACTTTGGGCAGCTATCATGCTTAACGTGAATGACAGAGAGCTTGTGGTCATCCAAAAACTCTGTCTTACTTACTTGAACTGTGGTTAAGCCTTCCTATACATAAAATTCAGGACTTTACATTTATCGTCATTAAGTTTCATCAGTTTTTGCCTAGTCTAGTCCATCAACATCTTTTAAATTGGGATTCCGTTATCCAACATATTAACTTTCTCTCTCAGTATTATGTCAACTGAGCCCTTTTTTTGTTTTTATCCAAAAAATATGAGATATGTGAAAATGTCGAACAGAACACCACCAAGGAAAGAGATCTGCAATGGATCATGAGAGATCTTTCCTGTAAATTGACATGAATGTATTCAAAGCCACAGTTACCTTTGGATGTGAGTAGTTAACTAGCTGTGAATCCACCTGACTGCATCGCCTTTCAGATATATTTTCTTATCCAAAAGTTTATCATGAGAGCTTTGTTATGACAGATCTACTATGTCATTATAAACTTCTGTCATGATATTCTTGGACAGGAGGAGTAGGAGGAAGATTTGAACTGCATAACAACTGATTATTAAATAATGTCTTTAAAATTCCCAAGTATTTGACATACACATTATTATTTGAGCACGTGCGATAAAAAAAGGTGAAGAACTTTTTTTTTAATTTGGAGAGTTTTTAAATTATTTAGGTCAGATTCAATTTAGAGAAGGAAAACTCAGAAAGATTTTAGGAGATGTTGAAAAAAGAGAAAAACTTGAGCTAAAGGAGAAGCATTCAAAAAGGAAGATACGCAAAAGGAAAAAAAACTCAAGGTGAAGGAGAAGAACCTAAAGAAGAAAAGGAAAAGAAGAGAAGAAAGTTGGTAAGATAAAGGCAAAAAGTTGGAGAATGCATTTCTCCCTCCTACAAGAAAAGATCAACAGGCTCTAAGAATGTCTTTCCACTATCTAGGTTATCAGAAATGTTCTTTGAAAAAAAATAAGAGGGCTTCAATACGAAAATAAAGAAGAAAAAGCATTGAAACAGTGGAGAATAATCCAGAGTTTGGAGACTGAAAGAATGAGATACAGAAGAGAAAGGAAAGAACTATTGACTACTTGGAGCTGGGTAGTTGATATGAGGATCTTCATGAAAAGTGCTGGAGTCTCTCAGGAGGAAGCAACTGTTTGTCATCCAAGGAGTGATGATGAGATTCCACAGGGATTATCAGGTGAGCAACCATTTGGGAAGGGTCAGAGGGAAAAGAGATGAATAGTAGTGGTTCGTCATTAATTTCCTACTGAGGGATACTGAAGTAGATGCTTATCCACCTGATATCAGCAATAGAGAGGCAGTGTGGTAGAAGGGGACACAAGCACTGAGTTTCAAGTCAGGAGAGGCTTGGATTTGAATTCTGCTTCTGACACATACTAGCAGTGTGATAGTGGACAAGTCACTTAATCTCTCTGAGCTTCAGTTGCTGATTTGTAAAAGGAGAAAAACAATATGTGTAGTACAATACCTACCTAACATGGTTTTTATGTGGATCAAATGAGATAACATATAAAGCACTTCGTAAATCTCAAAGTGCCACACAAATGTCATCTGTTATTAATTCTGGGTCATGTACCCAGGATGAGGGGGAGAAAATTTCCTAGGATTTGTCAAACTAAATGGTCCCTATTAGTTTTACTGATTCACATGCCCACAAATGATGCTGCCAGAAGAAACTCAGAAAGCAGGGAGAAAGATGATGAAGCCTTACTCAAGAAACTAAAGACCATAGGAGCTCACATGATAGTTCCATCACTGCTGGTGAACAAAGACAAGAGAAAGGCCAATTTGACTAAGAGAAAGTGTCTGAGAAGAGGATTTGGGTTTACAGAATTTTCTGTACTAAGATACAGAAATTACTGGCTCTTGGAGAGCAAGAGGATACCCCTAAGAAGAGCTGAAAAAAATGTATTTGCCTGGAGTACGTGAAAATCTAATCCAAAGGGCTTTAACTGGAAGCAGGAGAGAGAAAATTGCCTGTCTGTCCATCAAGTTTGATGCTAGGTGATAGGTTGGCTTGGAAAAGGGGGCTTACTGAATTATAAAATGGGAAGGGAAGACCAGTATTACCTTGATGTCCCCTTTCTTCCTCATGTGGGCTATAGCTCTTGTAAATCATGTAAATCTTGTAAAAGCCCAGGAAAGTTAAGTGAGTTAAACTAAAGGTCACAGATGTATCAGAGCCATGCTATGGGAACATGTCTGCTAATTCCAAATCTCATGCTCTTTCCACCACATTATGCTTCTGAGATATATTTTTTCTTGGAAACACCTGTTCAAAGATCACAGAGTCCTTGAAGTCAACGATAGTAGGATACTGACCACCAAGAATCATCTCATTCAAACTCCGTTTTATTTTTTTTTTAATGAGTTACTAAGAGAAGGAATTTGCCTAAGATTAGACAACTAGCTAATAACAAAACTGCCAGTGGATCTGACTCCCTTCCTAGAATGTTTTTTTTTTGATGATACTTATCAATACCTTGGCACTACTTTGACACTTGATCACACATCACCATTATTGTTTATTGCCATTATAGCTCTTCAGTTAGACTACAATTAGTAAGCTTCTTGAAGGCAGGGCTCATGTTATACTATTTCGTATCTGCAATAGCACCTAGTGCCATGTGTATGGTAATAAAGATTTTTTGATCAACTACTAAGACACATAAGACAATACTCATCCCAGACTGACTCTTTGGACCATTCTCAAAAGATTTCACCTTTTCATTAGTAAAACAGAAGCTTGGATTATATAATCTAAGGTCCTTCCCAGCTCTAATTTTCTATGTTCTATATTCAAAAGCCTTTTCTAACTTTAACATTCTATATTTTAATGTTCTTTCCTGGCTCTAAAATTCTCTGTTTTTCCCCTCAGGTCCCTTTGAGCTGGTTTAATGATTCTATGAATCTACACCCTAAACATGAAAGAAATTCTACCATTCTGTCCATGGTAGAAATAGCCTTGTTTTATATAGGCTAGATTGGTCTCTCCTTAAGGGAAAGATCCTTGGTTGATCTAGAGGGCCAATGGGGTGGCTTCCTTTTCACTTGACATATAAAAAGAGCAGCCTATGGTAAGTTGGTGTTTTTGAGGTTTGAGGAATTCCTACAGTCCTGTGAGGTCTTATTCTGACCTACTATTAGGAGGGAAGCAACATCTATTTTAAATACTAATTGTATCCTTTTTAATCTCTTATTGAAAGTAAACTTATTTTTATTGAATTTTTAATGCCCCATGAATATTTCATTATGTTCTAATTGCAAATTTGAATTACTGAACTAGTATGAGTTAAGCCTGCCCCTACACACAAGCTTGGTAAGTCATTCCATTTTATTCCCACCTTCTATTCCCACCCACAATGAAACTTCTAGGATCTCAGGTAATATTAGAAGTATGAAATTAAGAGGAAACAGGTAATAACAGTCAACATCAGTAAGAAACAGGAAATCACAAGTACCAAGAAACCAAATTATTTCACTTTATGAGGAGTTTAGTAAGAGTTCTATTTAGCAGAAGTTGATTAATACAAATAATGAATCCCAGAGACCAGCTATTAGAGGAACTTGAAATCAACCAAATGAGGAAAATTAAGATACAAATTGAAAAAAATAAGGAACAGATCCAAGAAAAGCAATTAATTTATCCAACGAACATTTAGAAAATGCCTATTATAAGCAATATACTATGTTACAACTTAAAGGAGATATGAAGATAAATGAGACATGGCCCCTACCTTCAAGGAACTTACTAGTGGGAGGGATAGGGCATATACACAGATAAATATAATATAAATCAGATGTGATAAGTGTATAAGATAAGTACATAGTGCTGAGATCGCTTCCAGGTGAAAGGATTGGGGAAAACTTAATGGAAGAGGTTGCATTTGAACAGAGCCTTGAGGTATGAATGAGATTTCAATAGATGGTGATGGGGCAAGGTGAACATATAAGGCACAGGCATATATGATTTATGACTGGAGAAATCACAGATCTAAGGAACTTAATTCCCCTAGGCCTCAGTTTCCTAATTTGCAAAAAGAAAAGGGTGGGCTAGGTAGCTTCTGAAGTCCCTTCCAGCTCAAACTCAATGATACTACAATCCTTCATTCCATTTATGCAAAACATAGCAATCTACCAATTCTCTCAAATGGTGCCAAAGAAAACAACAATTCTTTCTTCTGAACCAGTAATAGGTCAAACCAGCTTAACAAATTTTGCCTCTAGGTGACTGGCCAACAAATCCTACAAGCGCAGGTGTCCAATTTGCTTTATAATTTTGAAAGCAAACATGACCTTTAGAAACTGCTTCATGCCAGTCCAGAAAGTGATTACAGTACATTCAAAATACTGCTACCCACATTACCTTCTTTGTGTGATTATTACAACCTTTGCCTTGGGCATCACCTTAACACAACTTGCCTTGGTGTTCAGGATCCCAAAGTTAGATATAAAAGTAAACACTGGCCCAATGCCTACAAAAAATAGGAGAGAAGGGTGGGCGAGTTGCATCTCTGAGGGAGTGTATGAGGAGAACTGAAGCCAGCTTTTCCCTTGTTCCCCATTCTCCTTCTTCTGCAATATTCTTGCATCCATCACCTTCATTTCTCCGTGCCTTTCTACCAACCCAGATTATTGTAATAACTAATCCATTTGGTCTTCCTGTCTCTGTTTTCTCCCTCTTCAATCAATCTTATACACCACTGTCAGAATAGTCTTCTTTGAGACAACTCTATTCATGAACCCTGCTCTAAATCCTCCAATGGCTTTCCCCTTTCCCCAGTCCCTACCTTCTAAATTAAGTCCAAACTACTTAACTTAGTATCCTATATCTTCTAAAATTTAGTCCAGTATACTTTTCCAGACTACCTTTCATTTTCCTGAATTCCTTACCCAAATACACTCTACATTTCCCCATCTCTAAACATTTGTTATACTATTTTTTTAACCTGGAATGCCTTTTCTTCCCTTCTTTGTTAAGTAAAATCCTATCTGTACCTCAAATTCCACTTCTTTGAAGTCTTCTCTTATTCTATAACCTCTAATTCCAACCAGGAAGTTATTTCTCCCTCATTTGATTTCAGAGAACTTTATATTGGTAGATTTAGATGTAGCTGAACGACCAAATCAAAGGGAAGAAATTAATGGTTCAATATTATCTTGAAGGGAGGTCTCTATAAGTGTATTTCAGGGGTCTAGCTTTGGCTCTGCGTGGTTCATTATTTTTATAAATGGACGCTAATGAAGGCATAGATGGCATGATCTTCAAATATGAAGACAACATGAAACTGAGAGGGATGCCTAGCATACAAGGTCCAAGAATATCTTGACAGGTTAGGAAGAAGGGCTAGATCTAATAAGATGAAATTTTATGAGGTGGAAAGTCCAAGGTATATTCAAAATATAAATCTCATGAGTAAAAGAAGGAGTAAGTGTGCTTAGATGATGGTTCCTGTGAAAAAAATATCAGAGGATTTTAATGAGCTGGCTACAAGCCAATATGCTAATGTGAGCCAACAGCATGATATGGTATCCAGAAAATCTAATATGATCTTCAGTTACATTAAGAAAGTTGCAGCATCCAAACAAGGGAGGTAATAATCCAGCAGTTTTCTGAAGTAGCCAGACCATACCTGAAGCACTGAAGTTCAGAATTATCACATCTTAGGAAGGACACTGATGAACTGGAGAGTATTCAGAATAAGGTGACCTGGTTAGGAGTTCCAAGACTATACAGTACAAGAATTAGGTGAAAGGCTAAGGGATGTTTAGGTTAGAGAAAAGAAAATGTAGGAAGGGATATGATAGCTATTTTCAAGTATTTGAAGGGCTGTCATTTAGAGGAGGGATCAGACTTGTTCTGCTTGGCCCTTGAAGTCAGAAATGGGAGCAATGGAGAGAGGTTAAAGGGCAGCAGGATTAATTTCAATGTGTTAACCCAAAATTGGATTAAGCTATCTCTCCTTCACTAAGAGAGCTTCAAGAGAAAGTGTCATGGACACTCTTTGGAGGAGATATGAAAGGAATTCCGAGGTTGGGGTTGGACTAGAAGGCTTCCAAGGTCCCTTCCATGACTCCACTTGTGCACTTATTAAGCTGCCATATTTCCTAGGTTTCTTGCTGCACTCTATGCTCTACAAGAACAGGGAACTTTTCCCTTATTTACCTTTGTATCCTCCCTAGCTTTTTAAATACCCACTATATGTCTAATAAATATCGAATGAATGAATGAATGAACAAACAGGAATTAGGAAGTGGGAGAAGGGAAGAGAGAAAGGAAACCAAAACCAAATTAATAAATCATATGGAATTTTTGCAGTCTTGGCTAATTTCTAAACATTTTCTCAGCACTAAAACAATTTTCACCCCTTCTTCCTCCTTGCTTTTTCTCTGTCACCTCTATTCATTGAATCCTTCTTACGCTTTGCTCCCTGACCATCTCCTTCAGTTCTTTGGCATTTGAGTTTTCTTCCCTCACTCCCTTTTTTGCCTCCAAATTAACTTCCTTGACTTTCCTAATCAAAGAGTGACATTATGGAGTGGAAAGAATATTGGATTTGGAGCCAAAGGACATGAGTTTAAATCCCATCTCTGCAATGCACTAGCTGGGTAATCAAAGACAAGTTGCTTCAACTCTTGTTCTGTTTCCCTGTATGTAAAATAAAAGCAATAAAGCTTACACTACTAACGTCACAGGACCAAGCAAAGCACTTTAGCAACTAAAAGACACTATAGAAATATAATTTACTATTGTGAATCTCACATTAAAAAAAACCAATCTACAAACTTTGAGTGTCTACTACATGTAATATGCTGTACTTGATATTTACATATGTAATTCAGAGTAGCCTCTGCTCTTTAAAAACTTGAACTCTAGTTAGGGGGAAAGGAGGAAGAGCTCTCTACAACAAAACTGTAGTATGGCCCAGAATGTGATAAGTGCTCAGTGCTTGAAGTAGATAATTATCATTATAGGTTTTAAAAGAAGACACAGAGAGATCATGTCTGTCTGGAAGTATCAGTCAGGGTTTTGTGGAGGAAGCAGGATTTGAGTTGGGTCTTGAAGAAAGAATAAAACATCAATCACCAGTAAGAAGAAAGAGTATTCCAGGTTGTCTGGATGGAATGAATGATAGTACAGAAACAAGAAGTCTCATGGTAGTTCAAGGAAAAAATGTTATTCATAAGTCTGGCTAAAAGTAAAGGAGTAGAACATAAGGGTAGAAAAGTAGGCTGAGGACTAATTTTAAGAGAAGTTTTGATGACATGATTTAGAAATAAAGGGTGGTATCAAAGTAAATTTGGGGAGCATAGAAGAAGGGGGTAGAGAAGAGTTCATGACCAAACAATAGAAAGAGTTTCCCAGGAGGCAAAATAGATAACATCAATTACCTAAAATTAAAAGGCGTTTGCACAAACAAAACCAATGCAGCCAAAATTAGAAGAAAAGCAGGAAAATGGGAATTTATGCAGCAAGTTTCTCTGACATAAATCTCATTTCTCAAATATGTAGGGAACTGAGTCAAATTTATAAGAATAAAAGCCATTCTTCAATTTCATAAAAGATCAAGCCTTCTACCTATTTTTGCAGTTGGGCAGAAATGGAGAGACAGGAGGCAGAGACCAGAAGCCAAGAGATGATAGTTTTAGGAAATAGATAATAAACGGTGTCCAATGTTTCAATGAGAGATGGAAGATGAGAGATAAGAAAAGGTTTCAGAGTTTTATGATTAGGAGATTATTGAGTGAACTTTGAAAGAGCAGTTTCAATAGAGTAAGGAGAAAAGAAACCAAATGGCAGGGGTTGAGAGGTAAGCAAATAGAGAGAAAACAGAAGTATCAATGTAGACCTTTCCTTTAAGACACTTGATAAAAAAAAAAATGAGTTGTGTCTAGAGAGTGGAGCAAGGTCAAATGAAGGTTTTTTCCAAGAGGGGGAAAACTTGGATATGAGTGAAAGCTATGACAAAGTAGTCAATGGGGAGGAAGAGACTAGAAATACCATTTCACTGACTTTTTGCTGCTAATAGTTTCATGCATAAAAAAACCAAAACAAAACAAAAAACCATGGTCCAGAAGAGAAATAAGCCAAAATGAAATCCAGAACCATTTCTGGCTCACTGGGTTGAGTAGTGGTGGTGCATTTGCCTCCTGCTGACTTTGAATCTTGTTAATCTGATTTATGCTGAAAGGTGACTGGCACAGCTTATTCTTGTATACTCAATACTGCACTCCATCAGTGCTTATTTTAAATACTCTATCGATGCTTGTTTTTCATGTATTATTACTATTAATAACTTGTCGGAGAGAGGTGATTCAAGCTTATGACTTGGAAAGTATTCAAACTAGGTGACTTGAAGACAGAGTCTGTTACACAGCTCAAAACAAACCACCTTTAAACAATTCTTCTGAAACATGCTGATTTTAGCACAGTTATAGTAAAGCAGGCGGCCTCAAGGATATACATAGTTTTTCTTTCATACAACTACTCTCTCGAAGCTCTGTTTCGTAGCTAAAGTGGATCAACTACTCATTGTTCCTCCCATCTCCTGTGGGCCATTCCCTGTACTCACTGGAATGAACTCCCCACACATTTCTACTTGTTGAAAGCCTTTCTTTTCTTTAAGACTGAGGATGCCATCATTTCTCTGAAGCCTTCCCTGAGTCAATCAGGTAAAAACAATGAAGATTCAGAGTTGGAAGGAATATTGTGAATCATCTAATGCAATTCCCTCATTTACAGGAAACAAAGTCCTAGAGAAGGTTGATAATTTGCTCAAGGTAACAAAGATAATGGGTAAACTGAGCCATGGTTGGGCCAAAATCTTCTGAGTTAATGACTTCATTTTCACTTCTCTCATAGTGCTTTGGCTTCTCTTTTCACTCATAATATTTGTATTTGTATTATAATTTTCTGTGTACCTATTTTCCATAAAGTCCCTACCTTGCTGATCATCTTGATGTACACTTGATCCTAGATTCCTGAAGATTATGTTGAGAGGGTGAAAGTTCTGGAAGGTCCTCCCAAGCTAGAAGAGCTTAGAGTATAGGTCTGGCAATGGATTGAACATTTGTCATCCTAAGACAAGTCCAGCTATGTAAGCAGAGACTCATCATCCAAAGGGGGTTGCAGGACAGTTAATTCTTTGGCCACAGAAATTCACGGAAAGGAATCTACACAGATAAATAATGGATCTCTGAAGTATGGAAGTATAAATGTACATATATCATCTTTCTCATTAGATGATGCACTCTTTAGATGACAAATCATGGATCTCTGAAATAAGAGAATATAAGTTTACCCGTCGTCTCTCTCATTAAATGATATATTCCTTAAAAGTGGAAATATCTTATTTCATGATGCAGCAATGCTACCTGCCAAGAATTTAGGACCTTGAGAGACAATCCAGAAGCTTCTAAACACACCTCTTCCTTAACATACCTCTCCCCATCCACTGATCATCTGACTAGACTCATTTCCTAGTAGTTAGCACACTCTCACACTCTTTTACTCTTCTCGTCCAAGTCACATTGAGTTCCTCAAGCTGAACAACAAACCCTCCTCTCCAAATCCAGCTAACTTCATTACCATCCAATTCAACCCTTCGCCTGCTCCCCCTGCCCCAAAATCTCACTCCAGCTCTTCTAGTCCCTGCATCTGCACCCTCTGGCAATCTGCTCTGTAATTAACAAACTTCCTCTCATCTCCTCATTTCTCACTCCTTCCATCTTCTGGCACTCACTGAAACTTAACTTCCTTCTGACAGATGCTGCCTCCTTGGCAACTCTTTTTCAATCCTGGCTGCACTATTTTCCCTCATACTCTACAATTCACAACTGTGGTGAAGGAATTTGAATATTTCTTGCTCCACCTTGCCACTCGCAGACTTCCTCTACAGCCATCATCCAAATTAATCACCCAATACAGATCCTGTCAGTCACTATCTGTCTATTCCCAAGACAACAACTTTAGTATCTAGATTACAATGTTTTTCCCCTCCCCAATTCCTGCCCTCATACTGGGGCACTTCAACATACATACAACTGATCTCCCCTCAAATATCTAACTTTCCCATTCCTCGGTCTATTCAGCTTCTATGTTCTACTCCACTCCACCTTAGCTACACAGAGGGATTGTCATATCTTTGTTTGAGTCTGCTTTGTTTGACACTGCTGTGTCATTGACACATGACAAAGGTGCTCCATAAAGAACACAAGTGTCCTATCTTCATGAACTCTGAAATTCTTTTATCCAATCTTAATCATTTTGCATTCCATCCTTCCCTATATTATATATTTCCTATCCCTGTTCTTTTTTCTCACCATGATCTCCAATATGTCTAACCCTAAATGCTTTTCCAGGCCATAATGCTTTTACTGGCTATACTCTCCTCCCTTCTCAATCTTGACCCCTTGGTGAACCAGTTCAACTCTACACTATTTTCTACCTTCAAATATCTTACCCCCTTGTCCTTTCACCAAGCATACCTTGCCAACCCCTAACCCTGGATTACTCCCATCACCTACTTCCTTTACTCTTCTTGAAGTGACACTAAATAGAACTAGAGAAATCATGAAACTGTGTTCACTGGGTCCACTACAAATTTATTTTATGCAAATTCAACAGGGCTCTCATTATAGGCAGGCAAATCTCTGCTCTTGCCTAATTGATTCTGAGTATAGCTCATTCACTACAGTGACTGTTCCAAATCTGCCCTTCTCTCCTCAACTCTTCCATGGGTAGGTGCCTCCTACCCTCTCTGCTGAGGATCTCAGCTCATACTTCACCTCTTCTTATTTTACAACTCTGACATCATCTCCCACTATCTCTTCTCTTACTCCACACTTTTCCTTGCCAGGACCAACCCCTCTTCATATATCCTTGATCCCATCCCCTTCCAATCCTCCAAAAGATTGCCTCCACTATCATCCCCATTCTCTTTCTACTCTTTGATCCTCTATCTACTTGTTCCTTCCCTTTTATAGGCACAAAAGTGCCTCTATTCTCCATCCTTGAAAAATCCTTACTAGATCTCAGCTCCCCTGAGAGCTATCCTCCTATACCTCTTCCCTGCTTCTCAGCTTAACACCTTGAAAAAATCCATTTCCTCTGGGTTTCTCCACTTTAGATCCTCTTCCTTTCTTTTAAACCTTCTGCGACTGAATTTTGATCTAATAATTCAACTGACCTGTCTTCTCTGTGGTTTTCAGTGATCCCTTATTTGTCAAATGTCTCCTTGCTCCAAGTCTCTCTTCAATCCATCCTCCATCTAGCTATCAAAGTGATCTTCCTAAAGTGTAAGTCTGACCACATGATGCCCCAACCCCTGTCCTTTTCAATAAACTACAGTAGCTCTCTAATAGGCCCCTTCCTACATTTTTAGTCTTCTCTAGATCACTCTTTTCTAGGGGCAGCTAGGCGGTGCAGTGGATAGAGCACCAGTGCAGGAGTCAGGAGGATCTGTGTTCAAATCTCACCTCAGACACTTGACACTCACTAGCTGTGTGACCTTGGACAAGTCACTTAACCCCAATTGCCTCATCCTGGGTCATCTCCAGTAATCCTGATGAAGATCTGGTAACTGGATTCAGATGGCTCTGGTGACCTGCACAGCCCTCCCTCACTCAACACAAAGTCAAGTGCAAGTCACGTCATTATTTCTCTGATAACATGGTCTTCTTTAGCAATGAAGGACTAACACACACTTATCCATATGATCTACAGTAGGGAATCTTAAGCTGGGGTCCATGAATTTGTATTTTAAATATTTTGATAACTACATTTCAATATAATGGTTTCATTTATAATTCTATGCATTTTATTTGATGCATTTAAAACCTTTTTCTGAGAAGTGGTCCATAGGATTCACCAGACTGCCAAAGGATGCAAACTACACAAATGAGATCCAAAACACTTTGCTAAGAAGTCCTGCTCTGAAATCTGGTCATGCTCATCTACTTGCTGGCCTCATATGTGATGCTCCCTCTCCCATCATTATTAAGCAGGATGATATTTGTAAAAGTGCTTAGCACAGTGCCTGGCATGTATAGTAGGTGCTTAAATAAATGTTTATTCTCTGTCCTTTCCTTTACTTCCCCTCCCCTTTCCTTTCCCCATCCCTTGCCTTTGCACTGACTATCGTCCACACCTAGAATGTTCCCCCTCCTTACATCCATCACTTAGAATCTTTGGTGTCCTTCAAGACTCAGATTAAATCTAATCTTCTGTCCTGCCAGGTAAGAACAGTTTCTTCATTAAGGTTACCTTCAATCTACTTTGTACATATCTTATTTGTACCCATTTATATACATGTTGTCTATCCCCTTAGAATATAAGTTCCTTGAAGATAAGGACTGCATTTTCTTTTCCTCTGTATCTCCAGCACTTAGCACAGTGTCTGGGATATAGGTAGTTGTGCTTAATAAATCCCTGTTAATACACTTATTTCATCTTTATTTCCCTACTATATAGCATATATGGCAGGTACCTGAGAAATGTTCATTGAATTTTATGATCCTATCATTCTATCCTTCACAGAAATATTACTCTTTCAGGACCTTAAGGGGACCTTGGGCTTTTGTAGCCTAAACCAATGAAGGACCACCCCTGGTAGCTTCATCCAAACTGGAAAAGGCTTTGAGTTTGGGCCTGAAGACAGACTATGTCTGATGCTGAAGAACCAGCAGAGCTGGGCATGAAAAGACTCACCACTAGTAGGTTGGCAACTAGGTTGCCATAGTTTGGGAAGGCTCTAGATCAGCTGGGAAGTATCCAGAGCACAGTAGTCAGGATAGTGAAGGGCTTCAAGGTCAACCAGATAAGGATCAATAGGAGAACTAGGGATGTTTGGTTTGGAGAAGAGAAGACTTGGGGGATGTGACAGTAATCTGCAAGTATCCAAAGGCTCTCATTTGGAGAAAGGCTTGGACTTATTCTGCTTGGCCCAAGGGAACAGAAGTGGAAATGGAGGAGAAATGCAAAGATGGCAACTTTAACCTTGAAGTAAGGACAAACTTCCTAGCCATTAGAACTATCCCAAAGTGGAATTGGCTGCCTGTGAGAGCAAGGAGTATGCTTTCACTAACGGTCTTTAAGCACCTCCACTTCTGATGGACAATAAAAAATATCTAATATTTATATAGCATTTCCTATTTGCCAAGTAAACCCTTTACAATTTTTATCTCATTTGATCCTCAAAACAACCTTATGAAGTAGGTTATTATTTTATTATTATTTTGACCCACACTTTACAATTGAAGGAACTGAGGCAGGCAGAGCTTAGTAATGATAATAATAACTAACATTTATATAGTGCTTACTATGTGCCAAGCACTTTGTAATTATTTCATTTGATCCTCACAACAGCCCTTGGCTGTAGGTGTTTTTATTATTCCCATTTTTCAGATGAGAAAACTGAGGTAAATGAAGTTTAAGTGACTTGCTCTGGTTCACAGACTGTCTGAGACTGGATTTGAACTTCCTGACTCCAGAACTGTGCTAAACCTATCTGCCCCTTATCAGATATTCTGTGAGAAGGATTCTTTTTATCACATCAATTTAACATGATCAGTGAGTTTCCTTCCAAATCTAATTTTCTGTGTAACACCTAGACTCCAACCCTCTAGCTTTAAATAGAGTGCTTCTACTACACCATGATTTCTACTTAGATACAGGATGGCAGGGTGGGTAAAATCAGGATTCACTCATTCATTCACCAGACCCCACTGCTCGCCTGGACATCTTCCTGAGGACTTCTAGCTACTAATGCCTTTCCCTCCAGGGTGACCTTGTTTCTATTTCTGTGAGTATCTTGCCTGTATCTATATGTACATGCTCTCTTCCATTCAAATGTAAGCACTTTGAGGACAGGGACTTTTGCTTTTGTCTTTAAACACTTAACCCAGAGCCTGGCACATAGTAAATGCTTGAGAAATGCTTGTGAATTGATTCCTTCTAAACCCTATCAGCAATACTGATAGAAAAAAATGTTTAATATTATATATATTGAATACAGATGGGGCAGAGGAAGGAGAATACCAACTTGGCAATTAATAAATAGCAGTACTCCAATTCCTGGTAATGCCCAGCATATGCCTTTGCTACTCCCAAAAATTTAATATACTGACTCATGCTCATTTACCTGTCCTGAGCCAAGAACCACATATATCAGGTAGTTGGAAAAGAAAGCTGTTTTCTTTCAGTTGAGTATTTAAAGATTTTTTTTAAGGGACTGGCTGGTTAAAAAGAAAAAAGTTTTCACAGAAGTGTAACAAGGATTGAGTATAACTGGTGAGAGGCTGATTCCATGAAGCATATGTTGAGTTACTTCTCAGGGAAATGTGCTCCACTCTGAAAGACATGTTGCTTTGAGATGACCCAAAGAATTATGGTTGGTCCCCCTCCCCATGACTCCTAAAGGTATACATGCAAAAAAGGAATCTTTACTCTTGATTTCTTCTTCCTTTGATTCTCCCATGTGGCAAGTAGCTCTCCCTCCCTAGAACTCCCGTGAAGGGTTGAGGGAGACATGACCTTAATTCCTGCCCCAGAAGCATGGCATCTGATGGCACATGGCAGGTAAGCAGAAACTCAGCTAGATGACTTGAGTTTGGATTGTGGGACTCTGGTGGCTGACTTTTCCATTTCAGTTTCTTTGTCTGATCATAAGTATTCAAGCACTGATCCTGAGAAGGATATTACTAGCCTTAAGGTCATGTTAGGAGCTTTAGAGTCCCTGAGTTCTCAGTCAATGCAGAAGGTGGTCTCTCTACATCTACTCCAGTGCTTCTGGGAGAGGAAGATGATCCTCAGATGGTGGAGGAACCCAACCCAGGCATAGCTTCACATACGATTTGAATCTAGAGGGAACTGATTGAGCAGCACAGAGATAAAGGAAAATAAATAGAAAACGTCCACCCAGCACTTCCACAAACTGTATCATGTTTTGATATTTTAAGTATCAACCTCTTGGGAAAATTTAACAGTAGTTACAAGTTATTACTGCTCTTTCTTTAAGTTTACTGTCAGTGAATACATGAGCATCTTTTCATGCCTAGCATTTCTTTTGTGTAGGGGACATAAATATCTGCTCTATACATTGAGTTCCTGCCTAACCCCTCTGCACACACACCCCTTGTGGAGACCCTACCATGAGCCAATCCTAAACTTTAAACAATTTTCCCTAAGGCTCTGAGGTGAAGTTCTAAAGCAACTCAAACTAGTCAAAGCTAGTCAAGAGCCTGCTGCTTCTTTGGTAGAGTTGTAAAGAGTTACTAGTCAAGAGCCTACTGCTTCCAGAACTGGGAAGGAGGGGATGCTTACCAGGAAGGAGAGAGCATGGTCCCCCAGTTACCCAGGACTAAGATAGGTCATTAATGTTACACAATCTATACAGAGGTTTATCTTACACTGACTTAAGGATTGTGCTGGATTCTCTCTTGGCTTTGGGTATTCTCTCTTGTCCCCATGCCTAGAATGCTCTGTCCTTTGTCCACTTCAGCTACTGTCCTCCCTGGTTTTCATTCAAGCTCCAATTAAATTCCCACATCTTACAGGAATCCTTAACCCTCCAGTGTCTTTCCTTTTTCTATATATCCTGTCGATAGCTTGCTTTGTACATATTTGCTTGTCTGTTGTCTCCCTGATTGGATTCTAAGTTCCTTGAGGTCAGGGATTGTCTTTTGCCTCTTTCTGCATCCTGAGCCATTAGCAGAATGCTTGACACATAGTAGGTGCTTAACAAATGCTTTTTCAATTCAATTGAATTGAATCCATATCATAACAGATGATTTAATGATCTGAATATCCAGATGTGCCATTTACTAGCTTATGACCCTGGGCAGTCATTTTTTTCTCTCTGAGCCTCATCATAAGGAAATTGTATTGAGAGGGAGTTGTGCTGTAATAGGGAAATGGTCTTAGAGGAAAGAAGACCTGGGTTCAAGTCTTGCCATTGACTCTGTGATCCAGGAACATAGAGGGATCAGTTTTGGGAGGAGGTCAGGAGAAACTTATTCGGTTAATATGGAAGTTATGGCCTCATTTTATGCTACCTTTTACATGATGTTTCTAAGTATTACAATGCTTTCTATAATTGTTCTTAAGGGAGGTAAAGTCAAATGATTTAATGACAATTGATCTGGGGAAGAGAAAATTCGGTGGAGATTAGGGCCAAAAGTATTAATTGAAGTATATTGAATGGAGGCTTTGCAAGCTTGTCAGAAGTTAAGAAGATCTGACACATAAATAAATATCAATTGCCAAAAACAAAAACAAAAACATAGGGAGTAATTACAAAAGAACAACCAAATCTGGAGAACAATCTGGAACTATGCTCAAGGGGCTATAAAACTGTGCATACCTGTTTACCTTATAATACCACCACTAGTATCCCAAAGAGATCAAAGGAAAGGAAAAGGACTTAAATATACAAAAATATTTATAGCAGCTCTTTTTGCGATGTTAAAGAATTGAAACTTGAGGGGATGCCCATCAACTGGAGAAAGGCTGGACAAATTGCGATAGATGATTGTGCTATAAGAAAAGATGAGAAAGATGATTTCAGAAAAACCTGAGAAGACTTATATGAATTGATGCAGAGTAAAATGAGCAGAACCAGGAGATCATTGTACAAGGTAACAGCAATGTTGTAACAATGATCAATTATTTAAGACAGCTACTCTGATCAATACGATGATCAAAGACAATTCCAAAGGACTCATGATGGAAAATGCTATCATCCACTTCCAGGGAGAGAACTGATGAACTCTGAGTACAAATTAAAATATGTTTTTTTCACTTTATTTTTCTTGCCTTTTTGGGGCAACATAACTAATATAGAAATATATTTTTCCATCATTTCACATGTATAGTTAATTATAATGCTGCTTACCGTCTTAGTGCATGGGGGAAGGGCTGTGGGAGGGAAAGAATTTGTAACTCAAATTTTTATTTTAAAATAATATCAAAAATAAAAAAAATTTAAAATAAAATTAAATAAATAAAAGTTTGATAGATTGAAAGGACAACCAAAAATGCTTTCCTAACTTAACAGAGGTCTCTGATTCAACTCAGTGACTCCTTATTTCACATTTCTTTACCACTTTCATAAAGTTGATGGATTTTAACCATTTTGGTTCACCATCAAAACCTTATGCTTAAGTGCAATAGCAGTTGATCAGTATTTAAACAGAGATAATTTGAAATAATCTTAGACATAGATCTGGAAGTGTCTGTGGACGTCATTTAATTCAGCTCCCTAATTTTACAGGTCATAATAGTGAGCCCCAAAGAGAGTAAGTGACCTGCCCACATATTGGTAAGCATGTGGTAGAGTCAAGTTATAAAGTTAAGATTAACCTAGACTCTAATTCCAAATCCAACATTTTTCACTAGATGATATAGCCCTTCTGATGGTCTTCAATGAAATTTAGCTCAAGAGAGTGTTAGTCTCATCTTCTCTACTGTTCCAGCCTCCCCACACAAATTCATTATTTTTGTTGATGGTACCATAATACTCCCAGGTTTACAATGCAGTTACCTTTGATTCTCCTCTTTCTCTGACTTTCCATATCCAATCACCTACAAAGTCATGTTGATTTTACTGCCACAATCTCTCTCATGATAGTCCCTCCTTTCTTTACTTCTGTCTTTTGGGGGGGAGATATTAGCCTGGTTCATAGCTTCTTCCTCCCTTGATTGAGATCTTCCTGGCTTGCAAGGAATTTACCATCTATCAAGAGGAGTAGCATGAACATAGAAATACATAAAAATAGAACCAAAATAGATACAAGGTGATTTTGAAGGGGAAAGTATTAGCAACTGGGGATATTGGGAAAGGTTTCACATAGAAGGTAGGGCTTAAAACAGAATCTTTCGGAAAATTAGGGCATCTAAGAGGCAAAGGTATATGTGCGTTGGGGGTGGGGGAGTTGAGTTCCAGGTTTGAGAGGTGATCAAAGCAAAGGCACAGAGGCACAAAATGGAGTGCCATGTCTGAGGAACAGTTCAGAGATTAAAACTGGGTGACATATGGAATACTGGCCACAAGGAAGAGTGAAGCTACTGACAGAAGTGCCAAAATTAGCAACTGACAAGTCCAAAAAAGGGATAGACAGACTTGAACCTGAAAGCACTGGCTTCTTAACTATTATTCTAAAGAGCTTGGTACCTGAAGCTGTCAATGACACCTTTATCTTTCCAGTGGCTCCTCCCACACCATCCCCCATACCTAGAACGCACCCCTATCTTATCTCTGCCTCCTATGGCACCACCACCACCACCCATTCTCTAAGATGTAGCTCAGACATCATCTGACACATGAAGCCTTTTCTGATCTCTTTAACTGTTAGTGCCCTCCTTTCCAAGCTACCTCACAGCTGAAAACTTGGTGTGTCTGTGCACATGTGTATATAAAATCTTTATGTTTATTTAGTTTATATGTATTTGTCTCCTCCATTAGAAGGCAAGCTCGTTGTGAGTCTCATTGTCTCATTCTTTGTACTTGTATCGGCAATGCCTAGTATGATGCCTGGTGTATTATCGGTGCTTAATAAATATTTGTTGATTGATTTAAGAAGGGATTTTTCCCTGAGAGTTTCTGCTAGTCTATGGTAGAGGAAGATGCTTTTCTAAAAAAGCCTCTGTCTTTTGGACAAAAAGAATATGGAAAAATCCACTCTTCTCATGAGGAAGAGACAGTTCTATCTAGCCAAGGATTTTAACTGAAGCTGGCAGCTAGGAACAAGACGAGCTCCAGAGTCATGTGCCCAGTGGAACTTCACCTGGCACCATCTGATAGACACTGTGCATTTGGAAAAACTATGTTTCTGGCAGAGCAATATCTAGCAGAGATACTCTGAAGATGAGTGGGAAAATTCATAGAAACAAGGTAACAACATCATGTAAGACACTGGTGACACTGTAGTAATAGGCTTCCCCTTCACCTCTAAGCCCTAGCCCATGAATTCCTTCTACATGTGCCTCTCTAGGCATGCACCCTGGCCACATATGTTTCCTATGCACATACCTTTCCACATATGTACCCTAAACAAACACGTTCCTTATATATGTCCACTCTGCCGACTAATGCTGTAAGCTTTGAGACAGACTGTGTCCCAGACTTCTAGGGGATCCTTTTCTCACAATGTCATTTCAATGCCTCTGCTTTGAACTGTGTCTTAAACATAGGTGAGGGCTCGTTACCTATAGTTTTAATAGCTAAGGTTTATATGGTGCTTTATGACTTATGACAGGCATTACAATAGCTAGCATTTATATAGCTAAAGTTTTAAAGCATTTTTACATATGTTAACCCATTTGATCTTGATAGGACAATTTGTGAGGGAGATGTTATTATTATCGCCATTTTATAGATGAAGAAACTGAGGCAGTCAGTGATTACATGACTTGTCCAGGGTCACCCAGCCAATAAGCATCTAAGGCAAGAATTGAAATCAGGTCTTCCAGTCTCCCAGTCCAGGACTCTATCCCCTATACCACCTAGATGATAGAGGTGGAACCAAAAGAATACCTTAAACTTGGGGCAGCCATCTCTGAGGAGCCTGCATGTCAGGAAATGTCCCTGGACATTACAATTTTAACAACCTCTTAAGTGTTTTCTTCTAATCTCTTCTTTCTCCAGTGCAGTCTCCACACGGCTACTAAATTAATCTTCCTAATGCACCGGCTTGAACATACCATTACTCTGTTCAAAGTACTCTAAGTGTCCCTTCAGGATAAAATGCAAACTCACCTTCGGATTGAAGGCCCACCAAAATCTTTCCAGACAAACACACACACACACACACACACACACACACACACACATACACACACTACACTCTAGTCAAACTGTACTACTAGCTATCCTTCAGTCTCTTCTTGCATTATCTGACTTCTCTTTCTTCAAGACCCAACTCAGGTGCAACCTCTACCATGCAGTCTAGGAAGATCTTTATCCCAGACTCACCTTACTCCCAACTAAAAGGACTCTTTCCTTATTCAAATTTTCATGGAGAACTTTTGATCTTTTCTTTGTCCCTGCTACATTTTACCTTGTATCATTCTGCATACATGGCATATCTTCCCTACTATATTTCAGGTTCCAAGAGGGAATGTATCATTTTTCATTCTGTATCCCTAGAACCTAGAGTAATGTCATGATAGTTGAACTGAACATGAATTGAGAATGCAGAGATATATGATTGCACTGGGTGGGGCTATGGTTAAAGTTTACAAAACCATGAGTAATAAGAGAAACTCCCTTTCTAACATGGTAGTTCCATTTTCTACCCTGCAGTATACATGCTTGTTATTTCTGCCCTTTTTTTAAAAAGATGCTTCACCTCATTGAGGATATATCATCCGCCCAGTGTTCCCTGTCACATGCTTCCTCTTGTGAGGACAAGCTCGAAGTTGGGTTGCTTCATTTAACACAAGGAAGTTAATTCTTATACATTGAGAAGCCATGACCACACACCGATCATTTCTTCTGGATGTTAATTATGTAAGCACTAGTCAGGATGTCACAACAAAACTCCTCTTCTAGGGACCTGAGGAGCTTGTTGTGCCTAAGCTGTGACTTCGCTGGGTAGTCCATGGCACTGGTCTACAATACCGGGGAAGAGGACCAGGAACCAGAAGACCATACCAGAAAACCGCAGTGAAAGCACCAAGCTGAAGTCAAAAAATCAGCAATGACGGGAGAAAGCACAAGGCCAGAGCAAAAAACTGAGAAATGCAGGGGAATATCAAGCAAGAAATCAAGCCAGGGTAGAGATGTCAGAGGAGAGGGAGACCAAATGAGAGGTCATTTGGGAGAAGGACTAAAGCAGATTCAGAGTAAGAACAAGCCAGAAGTCAAAAGAGGCAGATATAGTTCTGATGGAAAAACTTGGGACAACCACAACACATCCCTCCCTCTTAAAGATTGGCTGTTTCTATGCTGGTTTGTCATTTTTTACTGAAAGAATGAATTGTAAAACCTAGAGTTAGAGGAAGGAAAGTGTGAACTAAGGAAGGGAACTGTATACAATTATATGTATGTATACAAAAGGAAACAAAAAAGTTCCTCTAGAAGAATCTGTACCATGCATTCCCCCCAAGAAAGGCTCAGAAATGGAGAAAGAACACTAGATTCAGAATTATGAGATTTGGGTACCACTTAGTCCTGGCTCTGAGGCTAACTCACTGTGCAACTCTGAGCCAGTCATTGCCTCTTTCTGATGCTCAGTTTCCTTCTCTGTGAACAGAAAACTAGGTATTTTTGAGGCATTTTCTGATTCTTAACATTTTAGGATTCCTACACAGTTCTTACTTGAAGAATTGTAATATGGTCTAATTTAGGTTATAGGATTATAATACTAAAGACTTCAGTGATATGGGTATTATTTTTTAATTATTGTTGCAAATTGAAGAGAAGAGTTTCAGAATGGGATAATAGAGCTGGCAAGTGAGGCCTTTGGTTAAGAAAATAATGTTGGTTAATGAGATTTGGAATTCCGAACCCTGACTTAGTGTAAAATATGGATGGATTGTTGGCCAGGGATGGAGCACATCTAACAAAAACCAGGAAAAATATATTTGCCTGGAGAACTGTGAATCTGATCAAGAGGGATTAAAGTTGGAAATAAAGGGAGAAAAAGAAAGCTGCCAATATGCTATCTGCCAATCCTATTATCATGGAGAATACAATATGGTAGTTGGTATAGCGTGGGGAATACCACATTAAGGGAAAGGACCTGCAATTCACATGAAACAAAATCCAAGAAGAAAAAATAAAAATGAAATCTATCATCTCAGATTTTTCTAGAGAAAATAAAATGAATAAATAAGGTGAACTAGAAGTAGCAATACAAGAAGAGAGATTTGACCTCAAAAGTAGCATTAAGACTTGAGAAGAACATGACCTGTGATGACTAAATTAGGCAGTAGAAAGATGCACCGTATTCCAAAGAAAGAGATTAGACTGAAGGGAGCAACTAAATAGGTCTACATTATCAGAAGATGCTTCATTTGAAGAAATTCAGAAACCAGATGAGGGAAAAATGAGTGACAATCCACAGAGCAAGAAACAGAATAAAACTGTGGCGGGACATGAGACAAGAGGATATAGAGGTCTTCTATCTCAGACCATTCAGTTGTACCAGGAAATAGATCACAAACTTGGCCTAACAGCAGGCTATGTTAGTAATGAAGGATTTCAGTTTTGGAAATATCTGCTTGAGCTCTTTTTCTCCCAGAAGAAGAGTCGTTCAAAATAGTGCCCTGGAAGTAATGGGACTAAGTAAGCAATGGGACTCATGACTTCACTGGTATAGGGAACACTCCAAGAGAAGGAAATGCCCTCTACCAAGGCAGAGTGGCACTTTCTCTGATATTGAGTGTTAGAGAGTTGCCTAGAGCACTGAGACAGTAACTTGCCCAGTTCATTGCAGCCCATGTCTCAGAACCAGAGCTTAAAATCAGGTCTTCCTGGTTCCAAAGCCAGTTCTGTATCCACTATACTTCACCTCTATTGAGAGGCTGGCCCAAGAAGAATGGACTTTCAAAAGGGGATGAAATATAAAAAATTCTAATGAAAAAAAAAGGGAAATTATAAAAAAAGTCCAATCTAGATGGGAGTCAAGATGGTGGATTGGGGGCAGCCATCCAGTTGAACCCCCCCCCCCCAACATTCTCCTCCAAACAACTTTAAAATAATGCCTAAAAATCAAATTTTGGAGTAGAAAAACCAACAAAAGGTGAGAGTGAAATTTCCAGTCTAAGAAAATTTAAGAGGTCAGCCGAAGAAATTAATGACAGAGGTGGAAGCCTATTTGGAGTGCACATATGCTGTGGTGGTGACAGCAGCAGCGTCAGAAGCTCTCAGCCCAGAGACAGTAAGGTGGTTGGACAGATGGTCAGAAAGAGATTACAGGGGGCCTTTGCTGGCACTGAGTACAGCTGGCACTGAGTACAGCTGGCGCTGACTGCCAACTGTTGCCCATATATAGTCCTGGGTTATAGTTTCAGGGCAAAGAGGAGTGCTTGTGATCAGTCAAAAGGGAGCAGGGAACCTGGTCACAGTTCCAAAACAAAGAAGAGAGCTGGTGTTTGTGGTTGTAGGGGATAATGTGCCCCTCCTGGCTAAAGACCCTAGTGCGGACTAGGAGAGCAGTGATCACACCTTTCCCTCCATCACTCTACCTTGTAAGCACCAAAAACTTAAAAGACTCTAAGAACTAGCTCTGGAAATAGCATTAAGAAGCCCGAAACTTGGGACAATGCTTCCCCATACCCAGGTGAGAAGAACCCAACTTCAACATAAAATTCAAAGTAAAGTAATGGAAAATGGAAATAGAAAAATGAGCAAACAACAACAAAAAAGAAATTGAACATAATAAGCTACCATGGTAGTAGGGTAGACCAAGACATAAACTCAAAAGAAGACAACAATGTGAAAACAGCCACCCAAAAAACTTCAAAGGAAAAGGTTAATTGGACCCAAAGTCAACAAAATTCCTAGAAAACTTAAAAGAAAGAAATAAAAGTGGTAAAAGAAAAACTGGGAGAAGAAATGAGAGTGATGCAAGAAAATTATAAAAAAAAAAAAAAAGAAAATTGGTTGGTTGGTTGGTTGGTTGTCGTCCGTCTTCAAAGAGGACCAAAATGACATCTCCATGATAAAGTGAAATTTCAGTGGGTTCAACTGTGGCTGATCAGATCAATACGAACTCGGAATGCTCTACCACAGGTTGGGCACAGATAGTCTGAGGGAATATTTGGGGTGGATATCTCAAATCTATGCATCCTGTGTTAAATATTTTGTGCTGTCTCAATTCTGCTTTGCTCAAAGACCACAGCACCTTTTCTGATGTGGTTCTGTGCCAGTCTCTCCCATGTCACATTGTCAAATCCAAAGTTCTTGAGAGAGACCTTGAGAGTGTCCTTGTATCATTTCTTCTGACCACCATGTAGTCACCTGCCCCATGTGAGTTCTCCATAAAATAGTCTTTTTGGCAAACATACATTTTGCATTTGAACAACATGATCAGCCCATCAGAGTTGTGCTCTCTGAAGCATAGTTTGAATGCTTGGCAGTTCAGCTCGAGCAAGGACTTCAGTGTCTGGTACCTTATCCTACCAAGCCATCCTCAGAATCTTCCTAAGACCGTTCAAATGGAAGCAATTCAGTTTTCTGGTATGGTGCTGGTAGATTGTGAAGCATATAACAATGAGATCAGTACAATGGACCTTCAGTTTGGTAGTCAGTCTAATACTTCTTCTTTTCCAAACTTTTCTTTGGAGCCTCCCAAACACTGATCTAGGTCGGGCAATGCATGCATCAACCTCATTGTCAATGTATACATCCCTGGAAAGAACACTAAAGTAAGTGAACTTATCCACAGCATTCAAAACTTCTCCATTTGTTGTAACCATTTGTACCACATATGGATGGTGTGGTAGTGGTTGATGGAGCACGTGTGTTTTCTTGGTGTTAATTATTAGGCCAGAATTAGTACAGGCAGCAGAGAATTGATCCATACTTTGTTGCATCTAAACTTCAGAGGCTGCATTGAATGCACAATCATCTGCAAATAGAAAATCACCAACACTCCCTCCACTTTGGTCTTGGCTTGTAACCTTTTCAAATTGAAGAACTTAATATCAGGATGGTAGTTGACCTTGATGTCGTGTTCATTCTCTTTGAAAGAATTTGTCAACATGGCTGAAAATATCATGCTAAAAAGCGTGGGAGCAAGTCTACAGCTCTGTTTCACACCACTGACTACTAGGTAGGCACAAGAGCATTGTCCATTATCCAGAACCCAGGCAAACACACCATCATGAAATTGACGTACAATATTGACAAACTTCTCTGGGCACCCAAATGTTGACATAATTTTCCATAAGCCCTCATGACTAACAGTGTCAAAGGCCTAGGTCAGATCTACAAACGCTGCATACAGACCTCTGTTCTGCTCCTGGCATTTCTTCTGGAGTTGTCGGGTAGCAAACACCATATCGACTGTTCTCAGCTCTTTCTGAAGTCACACAGGCTCTCAGGTATATAACCATCTTCCAGGTGAATGATCAGCCTATTAAGGAGGACTCTAGCAAGAATTTTGCCAGCAATGACTAAGGAAGAGATCTCTCTGTGATTGTCGCAGGACAATCTATTTTCTTTACCTTTACAGAGATGGACAATGGAGGCACTCTTGAACTCCTGGGGTATAAGTTCCTCTTGCCATAAAACCTGGAAAATTTCAATCAGCTCCTCTATGAGCAATGGTCCCCCTATCTTGTAAATCTCAGCTGGAATAGAATTAGCACCAGGTGCTTTGCCACATGAAAGGAGACTAATGGCCCTCAAAATCTCTTCTTCAGTTGGAACTTCAGCTAAGGAGGGATTGATTTCAACCTGAGGTAAATGATCAATGGCCATCCATAATGATATTGGACTATTAATGAAAATTATTTGAAGCTAGCTATTGAACTAGTTCTAATTGAACTATCATCTAGTCCCCATCTTTTCATAATTCCCCAAATAATAGCATGAGAGATATTGCCAAAAGTATTGTTAAAAATCTAGGTAATTTTTCCTCTTCCCAATAATGTTGGAAACGGTTCTAGAGTTGCTAGAGATAGCAATGAGACAAGAGAAAGAAATTATAAAGAGAAGATAAAATTATCAGAATGTACAGAGAATGTAATGATTTCCTTATAAAACTTACAAAAATCAGTAAAGAAAAGGAGGCAATTAATAGCCTCAGTAAAGAAGCAGAATGCAAAATAAATCCACAAAACGTATCAGCTTTTCTATATAGCAGAATGCAGGAGAAAATATTGCAAAGAAAAATCCCACTGTGAATAACTACAAAATACACAAAATATCAGAAAGTTAATCCATCAAAACATACTCAAAATTTGTATAAAGACAATTACAAAATTAAAATTAAATTAAATTAAAATTGGAAGGATATTAACTACTCGTAGTTAGGCTATACCACCATAATAAAAAATTATGGTTCTACCTATATTAATTTAATGATATACCAATCAAGCTACTAAAGGGGTAGAGCTAGGCAAAGTAATAACAAAATTCATTTGAAGTAACAAAAGACATAAAACCAGCAAAAGAAATAATGGAAGAAAGTAAGAATGAAGGCAAAATAATATTTGAGATCTTGAATTGTAATAAAGCAGCAATCATCAAAACTATATGGTAGTAATTTTTAAATTGGTACAACAGTAGAACAGAGGACATAAGGAAAAACAATTGAAATTAATCATCTATACTTTGGTAGACCTAATAGCATAAATAATTTGGGAAAGAGATCCCTATTTGACAAGCAAAACTGGAAACTAGTTTGGCAAAAGCATAGATTTAGAAAAGCATCTAACACCACAAACAACAATAAGTTCCAAACATATGCTCGACTAAAATATAAAAGACCACATCATTTAAAAATTGAAGGAAAATATATGGAAATATCTTTACAACTATGATTAAGGCAAGTAGTCAACCAAATAAGGAATGAAGGAGATAGCAAAAAATAAAATAGATAATTTTGATTTGAGGAAAATGAAAAGCTTTTGCACATACTAACCCTAACCCTAACCCTAACCTCAAACTTTACATTAAATATCTCTGCTGAGAATCTGATATCCAAAATGTTAGGAATTAGTACAAGTATATAGAACCAAGAGCCATTCTCCAACAGATAAATGGTCGAATAAAATTAACAATTCTGAAAAGAAAAAGAGCAAATCATTGTGGGGGAAAAATGCTCCAAATTACTAATAAGAAAAATACAAAGAAAATCAACTTTGACTTTTTACTTCACAACCAGGAAATTAGCAAAGATACAAATATAAGAATAGTCAAAGTTTGAAGAACTACAGGAGCACAAATATACTAATATGATGTTGGTGAGACTATGAATTGGTCTAGCCATGCTAGGAATAAAAAAATCTTTAAAATAAGCAAAAAAGAAAAAGTTACTAAAATACCCATACTTTTTGAATCAGAGTTCACACCACAAAGCATATACCCCAGGTCTGACAGGACACAAGTTCCATATACACTCAAAAATTCATAGCAACCTTTTTGTGTTGCTAAAGACTGTGTATTGGGAAATGGCTAAACAAATATGGCACATAAATTTACAGTAATATTACTACATAATAAGAAATAATACCTTAAAAAATTTAGAGAAACATGGGAAGATTTATGTGAACTGATACATTTTAAAGCAAGAAGCACCAGGAAAAGATAGATAATGATTACAATAATGTAAATAGAAATATCATTAAAGCAAAACTGAAGACCATGAAATTATAATGAGCAAGATTTCCTCAAAAGAGTTGAAAAAATGCAATTCTTCTTCCGCCTCCCTCTACTCTTCCCCTTTTGTTATAGAGATAAGAGACCATTGATGAGGAAAATTACATATACTTTGAAAAAAATTATAAAACAGATCATTTTGATTATTTAAGTATTTTTATTACAAAATTTTGATTATAAAAGTTTTTGCACAAAGAAAATCAATGCACCCAAGATGAGAAGAGAAAGAGTGAATGGGGGAAAATTTTTTGCAGAAAGTTCCTCTCATGAAGGTCTGATTTCCAAAACATGTAAGGAACTGATTCAAAAATATAAGAGTAAGGGTCATTCCTCAAACGACAAATAGTCAATGCATATGAACAGGCAGTTTTCAAGGTGAGAAATCCAAACCATTAATAGACGTATAAAAAATGTTCCAAATCACTAATAACAAGAGAACTGCAAACTGAAGCACCTCAGACTCCTAGACTGGCAAAGTTGACCAAAAAAAACAAATGACAAATGTTGGAAGGGCTGTGGGAAAACAGGCATATTAATGAACTCCAAGTGGAACTATGAATTGATGGGGCCATTCCAGAAAGCAATTTTGAACTATTCCCCAAGAGTCATTAAACTGCACATATCCTATGACCCAGCAATACCACAATTAATTAGGCCAATACCTAGCGATATTTTTTTAAAGGGAAAGGAAAAATACGTGCAAAAATATTTATAGTAGCTCCTTTTGTGATGCCTATCAATTGGGGAATATTTGAACAAATTATGGTATATGAGTGTAATGGAATTGTATTGAAAGGAATGGAGAAAGGAATGGTTTAAGAGAAATCTGAGAAGATATGAATAACCTCATGCAGAATGAAATAAATAATACGAGGAGAAAAATGTATACTATAACAACATTGAGAAAATGAACAATTTTAAGACTTAAGAACTCTGATCAATGCGATGCTCAACCATGAGTCCTTAGGACCAATAATGAAGAATACAGAGAAGTAGTAGACTGAACATCTATACATTGTTAGACATGGCCAATATGGGAATTTATTTTGTTGGACTACGCATTTTTTACAAGCATTTTGTTTTTCTTTTTTCTTTTCTGGTGAAGGAAAAGATAGATAGGAAGGAAACATAATAAATGCTGAAAAACATTAATGTGCTATAGGAAATAAAAAATGAAATGAAATGAAGGGTTTGGGGAGTAAGCATGATATACTCAAAGATACACTGGCTCTCAGTCAAAATACCTTGGAATCCTAGAATGTTAGTAGACAGTTCTAGGTGATCTCTGGGCCTCAGTTTCCTCCTTCTCAGAATGAGAGGATTGGTGGAATACATTATCTCTAATGTCCCTTTCTACTTTAACACTCTGTGATTCTGTGATAGTTCAAGAGTATATTCCACATTTGTTCAGGTAGTTCAAATAACATCTTGACTTGGACTATGAGATTTATTTTCACAATGCACCTGGATCTATTTTTAAAAAATCAGACTGCGAAAAAAAAAATTTATGCAGAAATTTGTTTTGGTTGTCTCTGCACATTTGTTTCATGGATTTTGTTTGCCAGAATGATCAAATAATCTGGAATTATTTTGAAGCGAAATAAGACTTGTACAGCTTTGCCTTTGTTATTTGCTGCTACATTCCTAGCTATCCTGAGCACTGGTCATATTACTTTTACAATGGTTAATATAAGTCAATACTGAAGTTGGTATAAAAACAAAAATGGGAGTTGAAACCCAAGATAAATTAGATGATAATCCAATTAATTTTATAATACCTGCTGTGTGAGATAGGCATTGGGAACATAAAGATAAAACAATAGTCCCTATCCTCAAGGAGCTTATAGTCTACTGAAGTGATGCACACACACACTCACACACACACACACACACACACACGCACTCACAGAGTTGTGGTCAGTTCTTTCAGTCATGTCCAACTCTTCATGATCCCATTGGGGGTTTTCTTGGCAAAGATACTAGAGTGGTTTGGCATTCTTCTTGTGCTCATTTTAAAGATAAGAAAACTGAGGCAAACAGGGTTAAGTGACTTGCCCTGAGTCACACAGCTAGTAAGTATTTGAGTCCAGATTTGAACTCAGGTCTTCCTGAATCCAGGTCTGGTGTTCTATCCACTGCACCACCCAGCTGCATGTCTACACATAAGCAAATGGAAATTATACACAAAGCAATACAAAACCATTTCAGAGAAAGTGTGCTAATAATTGGAGTTATTAGGAAAGACCTCCTTTAGGTAGTGGCATCTGAGTTGTGTTTCAAAGAAAGTCAGAGATTCTTCAAGGCAGAGACTAAAGAGGAGGTACATTTCAAATCTAGGAAAATGCTTGTACAAAGTCACAGAGTCAAGGGATAGAATGTTGTATGGGAGGACCTGCTAGCAGGCTAATTTGCTCAGAACAGAGTGTGTGTTGAGGAGCAAAATGGAATAAGGCTAAAAAGATATACCAGAGCCAGATGGTCTTGAAATACCAGGCTGAGAATTTTGTATTTTATGTTAGAGTCAGTAAGAAGCCACTGAACATTTTTGAGTAGAGGAATGCCTTGCTAAGATCTGTGTTTGAGGAATATTGATTTGGCAGCTGTGTGGAGAATGAATTGAAGAAGGGTGATTGATACTAGAGGTTGGGGGACCAAGAAGCAGACTATTGAGACAGACCAGGTAAGATGTGGTCAGAACCCAGGTAGATACTGTGTAAATGGTGAGAAAGGGACAAGTCACAAGAAAGACTCTCACTGAGTTGGAGTCATCAAACCTGGATGAATCATGTTCCATTCTACTGAAAGAACCAGCAGATGTGATTTCTGAGCCTCTCTCTGTCAGTGTTCTCTTAAAAAAAACCATGGAGAATGAAAGAGGTGCCACAGAACTGCGTACAGACAAATGTCTCAATTTTTGAAAAAGGAAAGTGGGTAGAATCTTTAAACTAAGGGCCAATAAACCTGTCTTTTTATTCCTGGTAAAATACCAGAATTTCTTACTAAAAGGATGATTTATGAGCATTTAGAAAGAAAAAATGGTGATGAATAAAAGCCAGCATGGCTTCAGTGAGAATAGGTCAAATCAAACTAAATTCATTTCCTTTGGGGGGGGGGGGTGACAGGGAGGAAGTAATGCTAAAATAGTGGATAAAAAAAGGTTTTATCTGGATGTTCTCAAGACATGTTGCAAGGTTCTTTCTTTATACTTGTACTAAAGGGATGCAGTTTCCAAAGTGACTAGATGATCATACCCAAAGAGAGATAATTTGTGGATCAATGACAACCTGAAGCGAGTCTCTAATAAAGTTTACCAAGGATATGTCCCTGGCCATAAGTTTTATCAATGATTTGTATAAAGGCTTTAATGCCATAATTATCAAATTTACAGGTGTCAAAGATGGGAGGGACAATTAAAATGTTCGGTGAGAATCACAATCAAATCCAAAAATCTCTTGAAAGATCTGAGTTCAAAGACATCAGGTACATTCTAAAAAGTCACTCACTCAGTTACCTCACCTGGAAAATGGGGATAGTGCTAATAGCTACATCCCAGGGTTGCTGTAAGGATAAAATGAGATAATACTTGTAAAGCACTTTTTAAACCATAAGGCGCTATATGTTAATGCTAGCTACTATGAACATATATGGATGTATACTAGAGATCATGTGTATAGTTGACCGCGTACTGTCTCCATCACTAAAATGTGAACTCCTTGAGAGCAGGGAGTGCTTTAGATCTCTTTCTTTGTATCCCTAGCAATTAGTACATTCAGTGCCTGACACATAGTAGGTGCTTAATAAACACTTGTTGATTGACTACCACAAAAAAAGATCTTGATAGGCTAGAATGTAAGGCTGAATCTAATAAATTAAATTCTAAAAGAAAAACTGTACAGACTACATTTTGTGTCAGAAAATCAATAACAACCATGATAGCTTACATTTCAATAGCACCTTAATACTTCTAAGGTGGTTTTCTCAGAACAGCCCTGAGAAGAAGGTAACACAAGCATCATTATCATTACTTTTTATAGATGAGGAAATTGAGAGTCCATGAGGTTTAATGGTTTGACCAAGGTCACAAAGGATCACATATCATCAGGCCCAAATAGGTCAACTATCTGATGAAAGGGAAGTCACCCTGTTTTGTATTGCTTTGGAAAGAAGAAGGGCAACACAGCACATGGACAGCTAATAAATACTTGCTGATTAACTGGCTGATCAATGAGTAAAAATTATGGTGGGGGAGGGAGAGAGGTTTAAAAGCAGCAAAACATAAGCAAGAACTTTGCAATA
Source organism: Notamacropus eugenii (assembly GCF_028372415.1). Lineage (NCBI taxonomy): Eukaryota > Metazoa > Chordata > Mammalia > Diprotodontia > Macropodidae > Notamacropus > Notamacropus eugenii. Next base: position 45,803,285 of record NC_092872.1, read on the forward strand.
ACTAGAGTTGTCCAACAACAGTGAGCCATTTGAAACAATGAATGCCTCATCACAGAAACTGTGTAGCTTTGTGTTCACACTTCTGGTAAATGCTGAAGCCGGGATTTGAACCTAAGGCTCCTGATTTCAACTGCATTGTTCTTTCCATTATACTATACTGATCACATTTCCTGAAAAAAAAAGGAATTCCTCTGGTAGAGACTAGCCAATATTACTTCCTCAAGAGCTGGTCCAAGGTTTAAAAGAGAAGAATCATATGGAAGGGGAACAAAATTGCAGAATTTAAAGAGATTCCTAATGCGTAGAACTGAATCAATAATGGCCCTGTGGTTCAGGAGTAGGATGGTGCCTGGAGGGGAATGGTGGCCAAAGAAAGAGAAATCCATTCACCCAAATTAGGAAAGCAATTCCTTATATTTCAAAAAGGGCTGAAAGGCCAAACCAGCTTCTAAACCATTTACCCTTATTGAGAAAAATAGCAAACAGGGATTATCGACAGGGAAGAAATAATGAAGCTTTTGTTAAAATATTTATCGATTAGCACCTGGGAAGGGGCCATTTTGAAAAGCTTAGTGTCAAGTATACCAATCAAGCAGCATCCCCATCAAGAAGTGAATTAGCTGACCATGCAAAAATTAAATGTTAGCTTTGAAAACTCGCTAAGAGACAAAGAGGGAGGGTCAGAGAGAGGCAAGCAAAAGAAATAGTAATCTTCTCAAGGCTTCTAGTGATTTAGGGACATTTAGCTGAACTTTAGTCTCAAATACATTAATGAAATACGTGGGAAAAGAAATCCATGAGAAGGAAAATTATAACAAGGTCATAAATAATATTTAGCAATATGGGAGTAGAATTTAAAGGACAAACCCTGACAGCAGAGAGGTATGACACTAGTATGTGTAAAACGCAATCAGTGCTCATTCTCATCAGTGGGAGGTCATGGAAAGAACCCTGGACTTGGAGTCGGAAGACTTGGATTTGAATCCTGGCTCTGAACTTACTAGGTATGTGGCTTGAGTTTGTTTTCCTGTCAACAAATATTGATGAATAAATGAATGGATGAATGAAGTATTTACTAAGCATTTACTATGTGCAAAGCACAGTGCTAGGTACTGGGGACACAGATAGAAAAGGAAGACAGTCCCTGCTGTCAAGGAATTCAGATTCCAGTGGCAGAGACAATACATATGGAAGGTCCCAAGGAGTGCAGTAGCAATAACAGATGTAAATGCCTTTTCTTTAATGTCTTTCCCACTAAAAAAAAAAATCACAGTTTCTGATACTGAACTATTTGATGGTGCCAAAGACTTTAGTGGTAAGAACTTCCTTTTGTGGTTCTTCAGTAGCTGTGGGTATAAGGCCTGCAGGAGCAGTTGCCAGACTACATCTCCACAGGAGTAGCTTAAAATGATAATGGTCAAGGGCATCTATTTGTTTGAGTCAACAGGAATTTGTTTGAGTGAACAAGCATTTAATAAGCACACTTGCAAAATTCCAGGCACAGTGCTAATCACCGAGAATACAAAGAAAGACTTTTGCCCTCAAGAAGCTCTTTGCACTTTAGTTTCCTCATCTATAAATTACTTGCACATGCTTCCTCACAGGACTGTTGAGATGATCCACTGAAATAATAAGAGTAACATGCTTTGCAAACCTTCAAGTAATATGTGTCTGAACTGTGATTCTGATTATCTGATCTACACTCTGGTGTGACAAATGAAGGTTTCTGTCCAATGTGATGGTTCTGAAGCTAAAAAAATTAGCAGTTTCTGAGATTTAATGGGAAAAAAATCCAGAATTTTCTTGACCTAAGGAACTTAACTACTACAGATGTTTACACTGGTCCCCAGTTCATTTTCCATGCTGTTTATGTCCTTGAAAATAATAATTGCAGCTCACACTCATATGCATCTTTACAGTTTATAAAATACTACCCTTACCAAAATGCCGAAAGAAGCAGGGCAGGAATTGTAATCCCCATTTTGCCAATGTGGAAACTACGACTTCATGAGAGGTAGAGTAGTTGGTCAATGGTCATGTAACAAATACATGTTAGAACAAGAACTCAAACCCAAATTGTCCGAATCTGATGTGGATACAAACAGTGCCCTAAGAGTTAAAAATAATATTAAGGGCTGACTTTGTGAAGCCGCTGTTTTATTTTCTAACCTGAAGGTGCCCTAAAGTTTATCCTCCTTAGGTTGAAATACCATAAAACTTTCCCCTTATCGTGGATCATAAAATTCTTTGTCTCCCCCCATCCTGGGTTGTAAAGTTACCTGAATCCCTTATCTTGTGTCATCCGTATTCCTCATTCTTTCTCTAAATCTCCAACCCCCATTAGAAACCCTAAAAATTACATCATCCTAGAGTCTGTGTATATAAGTCTGGTCCTTTTCCTGTATCACTGCCTTTGTTTAGCTCCTTGCTAAATCTCATGCCTGCTGCTTTTGCATCAGTAAAGCTCCCAATGGCTACAGAGAAGGTCTAAGTGAATTCCTTCATAGCTGAACCAACTCTCCCCCATCTCTCTCTTCAATAAATCCAAGTCTTATATCTTTTTCCAACAGATCATATTGCTTCTTTTTCTTTTTTGATGATGAGGCAATAGGGGTTAAGTGACCTGCCCAGGGTCACACAGCTAGTAAGTGTCAAGTGTATGAGGCCAAATTTGAATTCAGGTCTTCCTGACTCCAGGGCCAGTGCTCTATCCACTGCAAAACCATCAATGCCCCCATATTGCTTCTCAGTGGTCAGTTCTAACCCTCCTTTATACTGAGAAAGATTGTATCTCTTCCTTGAAGTGTAATTCTTGACCCTTTTTCATATCACATGGATTATATCTCTTAATTTCACCTACTTGCTACCAAGTTTGTATTTTAATTGCATGCTCTAGGCAGCTAGTCCATTATTTCTTATTGACCGTGACAGAGATCATGTGCACCTAGACTGATGAGTAATCAGTGGATGGAAAGCACTGGGTGTCAAACCCACAAATCCTTCTAAGTAGAAAGGCACTGAAGGTATGATCAGTGTAGGGCTATTGTCATAGTCTAAAATCAGCAAGGTGATGGAGGTCTAACCTGGGGAGAAAAGGAATAGGAAAATTTGAGTGAGTGTTCTTCTAGAAAGGGGTAGAATCCTTTTCCAGAAGGGAGAACCTCATCACATCTAGCTTACAGAGGAACTCCCTAAAACAAATGTCATACATAATCCTTGCATCTAAAGCAGTGTAAGACCACTACAATAAACTGGAGAATTTCAGAATAGTGGAATATTAGGGTTGGGAGTTTAACCAATATATATCAATTGCCACAAGGAGGAGATCAAAAGAGCCTAGAAATCTTTTCATAAGCAAAAATTTCATCTCCTTGCCAACTGGAAAGAAATGGAAGCCAAAAGCAATTACAGTTTAGAATAGAATCTCAAATGGAAAATCTTGCAGGGAAGGTAGGAAAAAGATTATGAGTAATATTACCTCATAAAACAGCAAGAATCAAAGGAGAAAAAACCTAAGCAAAGTCATCCTAAAGGCATTTAAGGCTAGAACTAGAAGGAAAACAAAGAACAAATGAAAAAATGGAAAAGATACATAAAGATATCCTTTAACAAGTTATTTTCACTATCAATGTCAGTGGAGTCCCAACATCTGGACTCTAACATCTAAACATAGATACTTGAAGATGTAGAAATGGTACTCAAGAGAACAAAGACATGAGAAACAGCTGGATTAGACCAAGTATACACAAAGGTCTGCACTGAAGACTACTTGATTTTGAGGACATTAATGAAGAGTTTCTCAGGATAGATGAAAGAGAGGATAGTAAATGTTTGATAAAAGAATCAGAGACTTTAATATTATCCCCCAAAATATTAATAACTACTATTCATCTGCCTATTTTACCATCTCTAGAAAAATATTATGAAATAATCTACATATATATCAAAGGTGCCCTTGATGAAGGTTTGAGAAGGAAATAGCTAGGCTTTCACAAATAGTATCGGATGTGACCATATCTTTACAGTCACACGATTGACTGAAAGGTATGGAGAATACAAGATCACATTATGGCTGTCTGTTTACTGTAAAAAGGTTCTTGATTTAGTAAAATAAAATGCCACCTTAAAGGTTCCCCTTCCAGGTACGTATCTCCCATCCATAGGTAAAAATCATTCAAGGTTCCTTGAAAGATGTGATGACAGAAATAGCTTTGTTTAAAAATCTCCTGATATTAACACCAAATCAAGTCAAAAAGTGAAAACAGAGAGATATGTGCTCATCTGAGTTGATGGAACTGTCAGGAATGATTTCAAGCACAGAATGCAGATAGGAGAGCAACACTACAGATGACGAAGTCTTTCAGACGCTCCTGATTGTACATGGTGTTTTGTTAATTGCATCAAAGCCTAGGGCACTGCAGAACCCTTTCAATGAGATCCATACTCACTGAAAAGAGTTCAGCCTAACCACACAGGAAAAAACAAGTAGATCAAGAATGCCCATTGTCATTATAATAAGCATTTTGTTGGAAAATTCATAGAATTAGTCCTTGAGTACAGACACCTCAGAAAGACCACAGATGGACTAGAGGTGGGAGAGGGAGCTAAGTACTGAATGGAAGAACAAGTTGGATAGCTTAGGGAAATTGTTTTGGGCTTTGAACGATTCTATTTCCTTAAAACAAAGTCCCACCTTTTTAATATCCATATTTGCCTGCTGTTTTGATGTGAGCTATGAAATACCATAGTCTATGAAGAACTGAAAATGCAGGTCACCCCTGTGACATTAGAGAGATGTATGGTGGGCATGAGTAAAGTGCAACTTACTACCAGTGAAGACCTATATGGGAAAAGTAGTGAAGGATATTATCATAGAGATATGTGACTGAGAAAGGAGCTGAGCAAATCTTGTAGTGAAAAATGAGGGATAACTGATGGACAGCCCATGCTCCATTTTGGGATCCACGCAGTGTCAAAGCATTTAGAGGAAGGTTCTCAGGGTGTGCTGGATGCTCCCTCACCTCCACAAAGAAGAATATGGGTAAAACTCATGTAGGCAGAAAATGTGTGAATCATTGGTAATATACCTGCATGGAGAGAGTGATCACATAAATGAGATCCAGGATCTACTCAAGTGTTAGATTTGGAAAGGATCTTAAAGATCCACATTGAATAAAGGAAGAAAAACTGAGGCCCAGAGGGGTGATTTGTCTAATTTAACACAGCTAGTTAATGGCAGAAATGAGACTAGAATCCAAGTCCTTTAATAGTATCCCTAAAACCTAGAGACCACTGGTGTTCAAAGATACCTTGCAGGTTGTCTAATACAGCCCTCTCATTTTGTAGACTAGAAAGCCAAGGCCTGAGGAGACAAACATGGACAATGTTTACATTAGATTTGGAGTCAGAGGATTTGACTTTGAACCCGAACTCTACCTCTAGTGGTGGGGTAACCTTGGGCTAGTCACTTAACAACTCTGGGTCTATTTTGACATCTATAGAAAGGCAGTATCATATTTGATTCAACAAGCATTTATTTTTTAATTTTTAAAAATTGCAATATTTTATTTTCCCCAGTTGCAGGTAAAAACATTTTTAACATTCATTTAAAAAAATTCTGAGTTCCAAATTTTCTCCCTCCTTTCCTCCCCCCACATTGAGAAGGCAAGCAATTTGAAAAAGGTTATACATGTGCAGTCATGCAAAACATATTTCCATGTTAGTCCTTCAACAAGCATTTATTAAATACTTAGATTGGCACTATGCTCAACACTGGGGATACAAAAACAAAAAAAAAAACCAACCTAGTCCTTATCTGCAAGGAAATAATAATATAACAGAATATGACATATACATAAATATGATATTGCCTCAGTCCATCCTCTTATACTTAAGTACCAAAGAAGGGTGAGGGAGGAAGGCTGGCACACAAAATAATAAGCTGAACCCTGGCTATAAGTGAAACACTTTTGAAAGCATTTTAATTCAGACTGCAAGAAATTGACCCCAAGTTTACAGGATGAAGCTAAGTTCAATAAGATGTGTACACCCACTGACTAGAGATTTAAAAAAAGGCAGAGACCCTTTCTAAAGATATATTGATTCTGTTTCTCTTTCCCACGTTCTCAAACGACTTGCATCCTGACCCAAGTATTTGGAGAGATATCAGTATGCTAAAGTGGGAGCTAGGAGACCTAGGATCCCCTCCCAGCTCTGCCAAATCACTCAGTGGTTTTCTCACTTAGGTTGGCTGAAAACAAGACACTCCCCACTAAAACACTGAGTTTTCATGAACAATCACATAATTTCACAGAACTGAACAAAGGAGCCCCAATCATTATCTTCTTAGGTGCTGAATTTCAAAATGCCACAAAAAAATGAAACCATTGCCCCCAAAGGAGTTCTTCCTTCTGTCTTTTCCGAGAGTTGAATGGACCGCCTCTAGACCCTACTACAAATGTTTTCTCAATTCCCTATCTGATCTATTTAAATGAGAGCTTGGACGAGTTTTTGCTTAGCAAAATTCTAGGTAGGGCAGCCTGAATGCAGGCTGCCATCTCTGGTATAGCAGCCACACTGGGGAGTTCCCAATCATCGTTTTCTTCTGTCATTTCCAATATGGGCTGACTGCTTGAACTCTCTGATGGGCTGAAGGGCCCTCAGGGAAACTGTAATTAAATCCCAGAAGATTGCTCTTCCTCTGACAAAAAAGGAAAAAGAAAAAAGAAGAAAAAGCAAGACACAGCATATGTGTCTGGACAAAACTGATCGGGGACCGACAGCTAGAGAAGCCTTTGGACTAGGAATGAAGGAGTGCAGAGAGAAAGCTAAATGGAATTCTAGATGAGGGAAAATTCGCAGGGAGGCTAGATGGGTCACCAAGAGCAGCAAGAATGCCTGCCAGGCAGTGACTTAATTCAACAATTCAATTTAATAAACATTTATCAAATGCTTGCTGGTGCAGAGCACTGGTCTAGATGCCAAGGGAGAAAGTTTAGATGAAGTATGATCCCTGTCCTCGAGAAGCTCAAAATCTTCTAAAGGGGTGAGTCTCCCCTCTCAACCTATTGAAATTCCCATCTTCTAAACACAGCTCCATGAAACACTCTCCAAACCTCCAGCCAAAAGCCATCTCAGGTACTGAAGGGGAGGGGGTTGGAGGCCAAGGGTCTGCCACCAGCACTGCCACTGACTTCATTGTGTGGTCTTGTACCATAGCTACCACACTCAATCAGGCCCTTTTCACCTTTCTTTTCTTTTTAAAATTTATTTATTCTCAGTTTACAACATTCAGTTTCACAAGCTTTTGCATTCCAAATTTTCTCCTCCTCCCTTCCCTCCCCCCTCCCCAAGATGGCATGTAATCCTATATAGGTTGTACATATACATTCACATTAAACATATTTTCACATTAGTTATGTTGCAAAAAAGAATGATGACCTACGGAACGAACCATAAGAAAGCAGAAACAAAACAAAAGAGAGAGAGAGCAAATAGTGTGCTTTGGTCGGCATTCAGATTCCATGATTCTTTCTCTGGATGTGGATGGCATTTTCCATCATGAATAACATTTGCACTGCTGAGAAATGCCAAGTCTATCAAAGTCAGTCATCACCCAATGTGGCTGTAACTGTGTACAATGTTCTCCTGGTTCTGCTCCCCTCACTCAGCATCAGTTCAGAGAAGTCTTTCCAGGTTTTTCTGAAGTCCACCTGCTCATCATTTCTTATAGCACAATAGTATTCCATTATATTCATATACCACGACTTGTTCAGCCACTCTCTGACTGATGGACATTCCCTCAGTTTCCAATTCTTTGCCACCACCCCTTTTCACCTTTATGGGGACTATTATTGTAGCTTCCTGATTATCTTCCTGTCCTTAAGACCTTCACTTGGCCAACCTGTCTATCTGTCTGTGTTTGTCCTTCGTTGCCAAAGAAGACCATGCCATCAGAGAAATAGTGACATGACTTGCACTAGACTTTATTTTGAGTGAGGGAGGGCTGTGCAGGTCACCAGCCTCACTTCTCCTCCAGAGCCATCTGAATCCAGTGGCCAGATAGACTGGAGAAGGCCCAGGATGCACTGGGAGACCTTGACCTATTCAGGTACTCACTTAGAGTGAGGAAATCCCCATTCAGTGAATAGGCCTTTTAAAGAAATAAACAGGGAATGACCAATCCATTCTCTAGACAAAGAGGCTCTTAGCTTTAGTTCATGAGTTGTTGTTTTTCAATTATTTTGATGACTGGATATCGGTTTCCTTGTAAGGCCAAGTATTTACTTTTATGCATTTAAAAGCATTCTGAAAATGCATAGGCTTTATTAGATTACCAAAGTCTCCATGACATAAACAAATGGTTAAAAATCCCTGCTCCACAAAGATACTGAATCCCAGGTCTGACTCTGCTTCTCAATAAACTCCAGTGGCTCCTCATTACCTCCAGGATCAAATACAATTTAAATTTCAAGCTCTTCACAAGCTGGCTCTAGAGACTACTTTCCATCCTTATTATACGGTACTTCCCTTCACATTCTCTCTCCTCTAGTCAAACTGACCTTGCTGTTCTTTACACACAACACCTGATCTATCTCTGTGCCTTTGTACCAACTGTTCCTCATGCCGTATTCTCAAGGTTAAATAAAGAGGAAGGTGGAAGCAAGCAGCTGGCTAACTTGGGCTAGCCATACAGAAAAGGAAGACAGTCTCCTTCTCAGAAGGGGACCTAGTTAGTGTCAGAACCATTGTCTGAGAAAATAGAGGCCCATGAAATTTACCCTGATGTGGGTCACGGTTCTTTAAAAATGCCCTCTTCTAAACTGAGAATACAGTCTTCCAACCCCAATATAGCCAACACTTTGAACTTCTCTGCCAGTCTAATTAAAAGCACCAGTGACTATAATACTATAGGTAGTGAGGATTTTAGAGAAACTATTTATTAGTCAGGCAATCCCAGAGATTAGATTCAGAGTTGCCTTTAGAGTTATTTCTGACTGACTCTCTCAGTCAGCCCGGACCTTTCCCTACCTCTCAAGGGCCTCCTCTTCTCTTTTCTCTCCTCCCCATTAAGTTTCCTTTCTAAATCCTTTTCCCCTAAAATGTTACAGACTATTTTAACTCTCTACTTAGCTCTCTTCCTCTGCGACTGGTAGTCCTAAGGGAGAAGAAATATTTCCTTTCCACTCTCCTATCTAGATCTCTGGTAGATACTTCCCATGTGGTAATATGATGGAATGAGCAAGGACACCTTGGTTTTAGGGTCATCTCTTCAAAGAGCTTTGTGAACTCAAGCAAGTAACAGAACCTCAGAACTGAAAGGGATCTCACAGGTATCATGTAGTCCAACCCATAACTGAAAAGAAATTCTCTCCAAAACACCCCCCACTGGAGTATTTCAGATATGACTTGATCAGGGCAGAAAAAAAATCAGAAATCTCAGCTCTCTCTATCCTGGCTGGATCTTGTCATGCAACTATGTTGAATTCATGTAGCTGCAGCCCACTGGTTCTCAATCAATCAATAATCATTTACCAAGTAGCTACCATGTGCTAAGTGCTAAGGATACAAAAAGAGGGAAAAGACAGTCCCTGCCCCCAAGATTTTATAATCTAATGGAGTTATTACAAGACATCGGCAAATCCATATATGAATCCATTTTAAAAAAACAAACATGGCTTTTACAGTCTCAATAAAGACTATGTCTTGGACATGTGTTTTATTATTTTTCAAATGCATATAGATAATATTTTACTGGTTCCATACTCAGAGTGAAGGATAACATATGGACGGACTGAGTACTGTACTGGTATCCTTGAAATACAAAAAATAGCAGTAATAGCATATTTTTAATTGGGAGGAAAGTGAAACAGAGGTGCCCAGTGGAACTCCTTGACTGTTCAAATGGAACATAGACATCCCACACAGCACCAGACGTACACTCTACTCCCTTTTGGTGGGACATCTACTCTGGACTCTTGCTGAAGGATATGCACCTCGTTGAGATAATGTAGCAACACCTGAACGATCATCAGTGAAGCGGTTTGTGTGAAAGATGACTGACCCTGTGGTAAGGAGGAGCCCATCCCATGATGACCTTGAAGAGAATGGGGCAAGAAATAGCTTGGACTGTCTTTGGTTATTCTTCCAGGGCTTCCTCTCCCTGAGACTTCTAGTTGAGGGTTTATCGATTGGCAGTTCTAAGAAATGAACACTTTCCAGGCTTAGTGGCTACTTTGTGAGTTCCAGAGTTTCCAAGTCAGGGGCCAGCAGCCTACCAGGAGGTGCTTCCCATAAAGGCACTACTTCTTAGAGGAAAAGAAGCACTATCACCAGATGGTTGCTGCAGCTAAGAGAATGAAGAAACCCCAAGTTAGGCCCTCGCTATTCAGGAGATCTGACCCTTGCGAGTTGCTTAGACATTGCAGATCGAAGATAAAAGTGAAAAATCTATTTCTGCAATCCCACAAAATTATCTTGGCCTTTCAGAAACATACAATGTATGGGGTAGGTTATTATTTTATATTTCTATATTTGTAACATATGCTTATGAGTCTTTTATGTTTCAGATGTTTTCTTTGGAGGAGGAAATAAATTGCTCTCCTATACCTGAGACTCGTATTTTCTACTGAGTGCTTTTTCTAGAAGAGACCTTGTTACCCATTTTGGGGGTCAGGTGAGGAACATAACTAAACTTTGTTTTAGAGATTTCCCTAGAGTCATTCCAGGGTCAGGGCAATGAACCAGAGAGGGAGAGATAAAGTCTCACCCTTCTTTGTGGTCAGGCTCTCCTCAGGACATGTCTAATCCATGAAGAGGTCATCCATTCTGAGAGGCAGGCATCTGGGTCACAGGCCACATGTACAGTTTTTATGATCCTTCTCTGTGCAAAGACCATTCTCCACTGCTGAGAAAACTAGAAACCAAATAAAAATTTGAACAATTCTTTTCTTCTACATTTTTGATCATCCTTATCAAATTAAGGATCATATTCCCTAACAAGGAAAAAGAGAAGTAAAAGTGGTTCTGTTCTCTCTCCATCATCCATTGTCATTGACCCGACTACTCTAAGATTTTTCTGTTTCCCTCTAATTGCTTTTGTTTAAAAATTATTTGTGGTGTCCTTTGACATTACTGTCAACCTTAAACCATTTTGAGTTTTAACGTTCCTGCCCTCGTTAATACAGGACCACACCACATTTTGCAATCATCCTGCCTTTAGTATCTCCTATGCATATCTTTTAAAAATCTGAGAGTTTCCTGTGCAACCACATTTGCCTCTCCAGCAGCTGCCCTTTTTGTCTTTTTTTTGCTGAAATCATTCTCTTTAGACTATTATAATTTCCTTCTTGAGACAAAAATCATAAGATGATAGCTTTAAAATCAGAATAAAGGTCACTTAGTTCAATCCACTCATTTTGCAGATAAAGAAAGTAAGGTCTGGAAAAGTTAAATGCTTTGCCCAATTTCACACAGGTAAGCTAACATTTGCATTTGGGTCATCTGAACCTACCAGATCTAGTCTTCTTTCCATTATACTACACAGCTCCTTAATTTGACTTCTATTGAATTTAAGCTATATTATATATCCTTTCTCTAACCCCCAAAATTAATTCTAGGGTACATATTAGACTGTACCTAGATTCCATCTCTTTCTCTGTCACAAACTCTACACTGGAATGGTCTCTTCCTCCCAAGATTCCATTATTTCTGCTTCAGACAGAAGTTCTCCCTTGTTAATTACAAGAACAGTCATCAGGGTGTAAGCTCCTTGAGAGCAAGAACTGTCTCTTGCCACTCCTTGTATCCCCATGCTTAACACAGTTCTTGGCATGTAATAAGTGATTATTGACCAGGCAATAAAACCAAATAAATCACTGAAAAGTGAAAATATCTTTAAGGTAAATCAGGAATTTATCAGATGTCTTATTCTTTTCATAGAGAATATAGTCCAGCAAAAATGTCCAGGTGGCTGGACATAACCATTATACTTTGTGCCTCTATTTCAGGCTTGTGATCTGTCTCCTGGATTCCTCATTTATTTTTTTCTAGCCACGTAATCTGTAACATGTTTCCATGATGATGCTGTTTCTGTTTCTCCCTGTTAATCCTCATCCAAATGTCCTCCACCATGATGCGCCTTTGCAATTCATGGATTTTCTCATAATGCTACTGCTCTGACACTTTCATCTCTTCTGTTCCTTTTGGATTAAGTACACTAAAAGACAATTTTATGGAGAACTCACACAGGGCAAGTACTCATGTAGTGGTCAGAAGAACTCTCAAGGCTTCTCTTAAGAATTTTGGAATTGGTAAAAATATAAGCTTTTTGGTAGTGATTGTAGAACATTAAAATAAATAAATAAAAGAATTTTGGAACTGTCTTGTGACATGGCAGACAATGGCACAGGACCACCCAGAATGGTGTGCCCACATTAGAGAAATGGTGTGCTCTAATGAGCAAAGGAGAATTGAAATAGTTCAAAGGAAACTCAAGATGCACAAATTTAAAGAATACACCCCAGATGTTCACATGGACCACTTGCACCTGACCTATGGCAGAGCTCCAAGCTCATGTTTCTCTGATCAGTCACAGTTGGATGAACTGTTAACTTGACTCTAACATAGGGATGTCATTTTGGTCCTCTGAGAATGAGGGACAACAGCCAACCCTTCTGGGGCCCTATTTCAATCATAAGTTTCATCCCAACTCTCAGTGATACATATAAAGTTGAATTTGCCTCCTTTCATTTGATTTTCTAGTTCACTTTATTCACTATCCATATTTTGTTCATTTGTGTAAAGACAATGGAAACTGCAGTTTATTGCCAGCTCTCTTCTTAGAGACTGTCTCTTATGAACAACTGGTTCTTCCTCCTGACATTTTTTTGTGTTGCTATGTTCTTACTTTGTTTTTCCTAAGTCATATTCCCTCTCTGAGGTTTGATTTCCTCATCTATGAAATGAGAGGGATGCACTGGATGACACTTAAGGTGTCATCCAGCTGAAAAGTTCAGTCTACCAAATGAAATCAACATGAGTGGTAATCAACACTTTTTTCCCTTCCTAAAAAACACATTTGCCAGTATTCTAATGAACTTTTTTTGGGAAAAAAGCAATAGACTATTTTGAAAATCTCAAAATATTTGTCTTGGGAGCTAGGGAAGATGAGAAAAACATTATCTTATGGCTCATAATTGTTAACTGGTTAACATCTCCACTAAGGTCCTATTCCCATGATTCATCTGACACAGGTGAATCTGGCTCTGGAATCAATAAATGTAAACTGCTTGAGAGCATAGGCTGTTTCATTTTTTGTCTTTGTGTTTTTAGCACCTACCACAGTACCTGAAACATGTAGAAGGTAAATAAATGTTGATTGACTGATTAGAAGGCTATGCCAACAGAGTATTTGTTTTTGGCAGATCTACCAAAGCTCTGAATATGGGCCTGGCTAATGAGTAGATATAGCAGCTAGGTAGTGCAGTGGATTGAGCACTGGATTGGGAACCAGAAAGATTCCTCTTCCTGAGTTCAAATCTAGCCTCAGACACTTATTAGTTACAGTGACCCTGAAAAGTCACTTAACCATGTTTGCCTCAATTTCCTCATCTGTAAAATGAGTTGGAGAAGGAAATGGCAAACCACTCAAATATCTTTGCCAGAAAAGCCCCAAATGGGATCACGAAGAGTTGGACATGACGGAACAACACCAACAGTGGAGTAGATAGCTATCATCCATGAACTAACCTAATGAAATTTGAAGGAACTCATTACCAGTTGAAGTTTTTAGACTTCAGTAACTCACAAAATCATTTATTATGAGCAGCTAAAGGGATACTCACACAAATGATATGCTGAATTAAGAGCTCACTCTACAACACTAAACACAAAACTGAACCAAACATCAAAAGCATAATGCATAACACAGTCATGTCACTGAACACAAATTTACTGCTTATTTACACTTGGTAGCTGCCGACAGGAATTAATGAAAGAAGAGGGAAATTCGACTCAACATGCATCTATTGTGTTAGCTACACTCAAAACATCTTATTAAGAGCTGGGGATACAAAGCTCCCCGACCCTCCCCAAAAAACCTAGTCCCTGCCCTCCAAAAACTTAGAATATACTGGGGAAGGAGGAATAATATGTAGTATAATGGATAGACCTGCATTCAGATCCTACCTCTGACAATGTGTGATCCTGGATAAAACACCTAACCTCTCTGAGCCTCAGTTTCCTCATTTGTAAAATGATGGTTTTGGACTAGACAGCTCTGAGGTCCCTTCCAACTTTAAATCTATGATCCTCAGATCTTGTGACTTAAGGAAAAGAGCAGTTTCAGACTGGGAGAGATTGAAAGCTGAGAGCTCCCTATAGAGAAGGAGAGGGGGATGTTATTTCTCTTCCCTTCTCCTATTCTCCTCACCAGGTAACTCTGAAAGGGAGCTACTGGACCAAAACAAGATACTGCATCCAACAAGGAGCACAGACACACTCCAGTTGGACATAGAGTCACCTGAGAGAGGAAGCAGCTTGGAGCAAAAGGATCCCTGGCAGCAGAGAAGAGTGCCTGCTATAAGTAGGAGGAGATTCTGGGAACCAAGATAAACAAAGCATCTAGCGGGACTACATTCAAGAGAAGCTTCATGAAGATGGGTGACACAGTGGACAGAGCTCAGGGCCCAGAGTCAGAAAGACTCATCTTCCTGAGTTCAAATCTGGCCTCAGACACTTATTAACTGTGTGATCCTGAGCAAGTCAGTGAACCCTGTTTACCTCAGTTTACTCATCTGCAAAATGAGCTGGAGAAGGAAATGGCAAAGCACTCCAGTATCATTGCCAAAAAGACCAAATGGGGTCATGGAGAGTCAGACATGATCAAACACCAAAAGTAAAACATGAAAATTATGAAGAAAAGATTTCTAAATTCTTCAATACCAGGAGCTGTGAGTTTTCTACATACGTATCTTAAATGTGACTTGCTATTATTGTGCTGTTAAGTTTGAGTCCAATCTCTCATACACATAAATACTATGTTTATTTGCAAGCTTAGATTTGTGAGGAGGAATGTTTTATAACTACTGCTCTCGTTATATCATTTGAGTAAATGCCTTTGCTAGGAACTAATTGGGGAAGAAAATTGCTGGAGAAGAAAATGGCAAACCACTCCAGCGTCTCTGCCAAGAAAACCCCAAATGGGGTCACAAAGAGTCGGACACAACTGAAACAACTGAGAAACAAAAGAACTAATTGAATGCATTAGCTGATTGTTCATGAGAAGCACACCAGGAGAGGTTCAGGAGCCATGGTGTTAGATATGCAGACACAAGTACCCCCAAAATCCTTTGTGGTAGCCACACTCAGGGCCCAACATACAAATCTGAGCCCAAGATGAGGGAATATCCCACAGGGGAAAGACCACCAATAACTAGAGCAGGGGTGGAGAACCTGTGGCCTTCTGAAGTTTGGATTCAGTCAAAGAGCCACACTTGAGGACCTAGAAGGTCACATGTGACCTTGAAGCCAAAGGTTCTCCAAAGGAGAGGGATGAGGGAAAGTTAACTCTTCTAGGAGAAGAGGGTGTGCTTTCCATCTGTCCAAGAGCAACCTATGCAAAGGCATACAGGCAGGAAATAGAATATCAAGTTCAGAAAACAGAAAGTATGAAGGAGACTCACATGGAAAAAGTCTGGGAAGGTAGACAGGAGCTAGACGTTAGGTTGGCTTAAAAAGACTTTAAATGCCAAACTGAGAAACTTGAATTTTATTCCAAAGATGACAGGAATACCCTGAAGCCTCTTGAGTATAGCAGTTACAAGGTCAAATCTGTACTTTAGGGAAATTACTTTGGTAGTTGGGTGGAGAATATATGGGAGATACGAGAGTTAAATTTGAACTGGTTAATTTCCAGAGGACTAGCCTTTCATATTCTACAAGAACACACATTAGTTTTTGTATATTTACCAGAGCTGAATAGCCAGTTTGATGGCATTAAGAGTGCAAAGGGCATTTATGTTAAGTTACCAACAACCTCCCAGACAGAAGAAACAAAGTTCTCCAGCTTCACACAAAGACTGTTGAAACTATCAGAAGACAAGAAGCAAGAAATCCAATTAAAAGTTGGATTTAGAAATCTAGGTGAAAGGTTATGACAGCCAGGGCAGAGGACCTGTGAGTGGACAGAAATGGATAGATACAAAGGTTGTTCTGGAGGCTGAATTAACAAGGCTTGGCAACTGATTGGATTTAGAGGGGTAAAGAAAAGTTAAGAAACAAGGATGACTTCAAGGTTGTGAACCTGAGTGACTTGGATGGCAGTGGCATCCACGGGAATGAAGAGGAAGGTATTGGTTTCCATACTGGACATGGTGAGTTTGAGACGCTTATGAAACAACCATGCAAAGCTGGCCAGCAAAAAGGACTGGATTAAAGATTTGGAAGTCATTTGTGTAGAGATGTTCATCCATTCCAAGGGAGCGAATGAGATTACTGAGAAAGAACAGCATCCACAGTGGGGCCTTCTGGAACATCCATGGTAACAGAGGGAGAGAAAAGTCTCCTTTGCTGGATCATCATCTAAGAAGGGGTTATCAGATGAGCAGGTGAACCCAGAGAGGACATATGCAGGTTGAAGAAGCTGTCGATGGCAGAGGTCAAGAAGGATAGGGACTGAGAAAATATCATCAGATTAGTAATTAAGAGAATGTTTCAAATATTCTAGATAGTTGATTTAGTCAAGGGGTGGGGTTGGCAGTATAATTGTAATGGGGTGAGAAGTAATGGGAGCTGAGGAAATGAAGGTAATGTACACTGCATAAGAGATGTTCTAAAGAAGTCAAGGAGAGGAGGATGTATATCTGAATTTGTTGAAACAAGATGTTCCACTTAGAGGCAGTCGCCAATCAGACTAGGTCTCCAGGGCAGAAATTCTTCCAAGACATGGTCTCTGGTATGTGTGGCAAGGTGGTTGGCCGGTGGAGGATGTAGCTAAAGAGGAGTCTAAATGCCTGAGACATGTCCTGGACAAATTACTGTCCCCAGGCCTGATTCTGCTAATTGATGGCTACCTGTCAAGGAACACTATTTGCTTCACTATACTCCCTGTACTCCAGCCACCTCCTCCACATCCTTGCTCCCTACCTGTTTCAGTTGTGGGACCCTGAACTATGACCAAACCAATTTTGCCACTCTTCCCAGATGGAGTGGGTCAATCTATTCCCTAAGGGCCCCATTCACCATTCCTTTAACTTTCCAGACAGAAGTGTCTCTCCCTTCCTATGATTCCTTTGTCTTTTGTGTTTTCCTTTGTTAGGATGTTAGGGCAAAGACTTTTTGTTTTTGAATTTGCATTTGCATTCGTATATCCAGTACTCAGCATAGGATTTGGCACAAAGTAAGCTCTTAATAAATGCTTTTTCATTTATTCATTCATTCAGTCCTACTTCAGCCTCAGTTTTAACCCTAAGGTTGAAATATAAAATGCATTCAATAGATGTGAAAATTAACAGCTTCATTGATAGGCAATTATTTGACATTATGTGTTTTGTAATGTTATGTTACATATTAATGGTGACAAGTTATTATGTGCTGGCATATATCAGTTGGGGAAAAAAAAATAAACATTCACATAAACATAGCCCTTTATACTATGTAAAGCACTTTGCTTGCAACAACCCTGTAAAGTAAATAGTACAAATATTATTTTTCCCATTTTATAGTTAAGTAAATTGCAACTCGTAGAGGTAAAACAACTTGCCCACAATCACACAGCTAATAAGTTGTTGAATTAAGATATGAACTCCTGCCTCCAAGTCCAATGATCTTTCCAACCCATCACATTGACTTTATATTAGATTAAAAATAATACCAGATGACATTTTTACTTAGGTCATGGTAATTCTCATTTCTGAGAATCCTCCTTATGCAGAAATTGTTTCTATACTTCAGTGCTAAAGCATATGATTTTTTTTAAAGAAAGCCAAAAAATGCATGATTCCTCCTGCTGTGCTTTTATGGGGGTTCCCAGATTCTTTGTCCTTTTGCCAGTAAGTTTCCCAGTGACAACAGAAACAAACCCTGGAGGTTCAGATAAAAATAAACACTTACTTTTCTATAGAATGCTAAGGTTTACAAAGCATTTTCCTTCTGTGGAGCCAAGATGGTGGTCTAACAACATGGACTTTCTAGAGCTCTCTCCCCAAGCCCAGCCAAAGAAAAATGACTCTAAACAAACTCTGGAGCTGCAGAATCCACAGAATGACAGAGTGAAGCAAATCTCTAGCCCAAGACAGCCTGGAAGATTTCTGGGAAATGTCTATCTGCTACACTAGGGACAGGGTGCAATCCAGCATGGCCCATGCTGGCACAGACGGCACCTGAGTAGGCCTTGGAGGAACTGAATCTCTCACTCCTGTAGTGGTTTCCACACTTCATGACCCTAAAATGCCAAGGATAAATTGAAAGGTCAGTGGAAAAAAGCCTGTGGGACCAAGGAGGGAGGGGGTGGAGGAACCCACTGCAGTCACAGCAGGAGCAGGGGTGGTAGCAAAAGCTTCAGCAACTGTTTCTGTAGCTCTAGGCCCACAGATTGTGGGGGGGTTCTAGCAGCTGACAGTTCACCCCCCTCACCTCCATTTGAAACAAAGATCTACCTTGAAAAAGAACTCAAAGATCAAGTAAATGACTGGGTAAATGAGCAAAAATCAGAAAAAGAATCAGACTATAGAACCTTACTTTGGTGACAAGGAAAACCAAAACATGCAAACAGAAGATAAAAAAGTCAAAGCTGCTCCATCCAAAGTTTCCAAGAAAAATATGAATTGGTCTCAGACCATGGAAGAGCTTGATTTTGAAAATCAAGTAAGAGAAATGGAGCAAAAAAATTGGAAGAGATAAGAGTGATGAAAGAAAATCATGAAAAACAAGTCAACTGCTCGATAAAGGAGACCCAACAAAATACTGAAGAAAATAATGCTGTAAAAAAATAGACTAACTCAAATGACAAAAGAGATCCAAAAAGTCAACGAAGAGAAGAATGTAGAATTGGCCAGTTGGGAAAGGACGTCCAAAAGCTCACTGAAGAAAATAATTCCTTAAAGATCAGAATGGAGCAGATAGAAGCTAATAACTTTATGAAAACTCTAGAAATTATAAACAAAGCCAAAGGAATGAAAAAATAGCAGACAAATTGAAATACCTCATTGGAACAATAACTGACCTGGAAAACAGATCCAGGAGAGACAATTTTAAAATTACAGGACTACCTGAAAGTTATGATAAAAAAAAAACCTAGACATCATCTTTCAAGAAATTATCAAGGAAAACTGCCCTGATATTCTAGAACCAGAGGGTAAAATAAATATTGAAAGAATCCAATAATCACCTCCTGAAAGAGATCTGAAAAGAAAAACTAGGAATACTGTAGCCAAATTCCAGAGTTCCCAGGTCAAGGAGAAAATATTGCAAGCAGCCAGAAAAAAATAATTTGAGTATTATGGAAATACAATCAGGATAATACAAGATTTAACAGCTTCTAAATTAAGGGATTGAAGGACTTGGAATATGATATTCCAGAAGTCAAAGGAACTAGGATTAAAACCATGAATCACCTACCCAGCAAAACTGAATATAATTCTTCAGGGGGAAAAATGGTCATTCAATGAAATAGAGGACTTTCAAGCATTCTTGATGGAAAGACCAGAGCTGAATAGAAAATTTGACTTTCAAACACAAGAATCAAGAGAAGCATGAAAAGGTAAACAGGAAAGAGAAATCATAAGGGACTTATTAAAGTTGAACTGTTTACATTCCTACATGGAAAGATAATATTTGTAACTCTTGAGATTTTTGTCAGTATTGGGGTAGTTGGAGGGATTATATACATATAGACAGAGGGCACAAGGTGAGTTGAATAGGAAGGGATGATATCTAAAAAAAAAATAAAATTAAGGGGTAAGAGAGGAATATATTGGGATAAGAAAGGAAGAAACAGAATGGGGCAAATTATCTCTCACATAAAAGAGGCAAGAAAAAGCTTTTTTAACGGAGGGGAAGAATGGGGAGATGAGAGGGAAAGAGTGAACCTTACTCTCATCACATTTGGCTTAAGGAGGGAATAACATGCACACTAAATTTGGTATGAAAATCTATCTTACACTACAGGAAAGTAGGGAAGAAGGGGATAAGAAGGATGTGGTGCAGGTGATGGAAGGGAGGGCAAATGGAAGGAGGGGGTAATTAGAAGTAAACACTTTTGAGTAGGGATAGGGTCAAAAGAAAGAATAGAACAAATGGGGTACAGGATAGGATGGAGGGAAATATAGTTCATCTTTCACAACATGATTTTTATCGAAGTCTTTTGCATAATTACATGTGTATAACATATATTGAATTGCTTGCCTTCTCAGTAGGGATGGGTGGGGAGGAGGAAGGGAAAGAAGCTGGACCTCAAAGTTTTAAAAATGAATGTTAAAAAAAAGTTTTTACATGCAACTGGGAAATAAGACATACAGGTAATGGGGTAAAGAAATCTATCTTTCCCTATAAGAAAATAGAGGAGATGAGGATAAGGGAAGGGAAGGGTGTGACAGAAGAGAGGGCAGATTGGGGGAAAGGGTAATCAGAATGCACGCCATCTTGGGGTGGATAGAGGGGAGAGATGGGGAGAAATTTGGAACTCAAAATCTTGTGGAAATGAATGTTGAAAACTAAAAATAAATCAATTAAATTAATTTTAAAAAAAACAAAGCATTTTCCTCACAACAACCCTGTTAGTTTGTACAAGGAATATCATCCTATTTTGATAGAGGAGGAAAGCAAGGCTTATAGAGATTAAGTAAATTGAGCAAAGTCTTTCAATTCATCAAAATACCCCTATGAATTCCATTTCCTTTGAATAAGGTGCTGTAGTGAATGGATTGTTGTCCCTATGTATATCTAGTGGACTTGTGCCAAGAAGAGTTGGGTAAGTCCATTCCCTGTGGTGGGTAGGAGATTCTCAGGGTGCATTCTAAGAGGGAAGCTTCCATATATTATGGGTATCTAAGTGGCATAGTTGATAGAGTGCTAGACCTGGAGTCAGGAAGATTTCAGCTTACTAGCTGTGTGACCCTAGGCAAATCACTTAATCCTGCTTGCCTCAGTAAAACGGGCTGGAGAAGGAAATGGCAAACCTCTCCAAGACCTCTGCCAAGAAAACACCAAGTCAGGTCATGAAGAGTTGGATGTGACTAAAATGACTGAACAACAAATTCCAGATATAAGGAAACATATGGAAGGGGACAAAAGATGAATAGTAACACTATTCAGATATGTTTGCAAAAATCTACAGAGACAGAGTAACTGAATGCCAATGGAAACAGGGGCCCAGATCATCAAGCAAACAATACAGTTGGAAATGACCACCACCACCCCTATCACCACCACCACCCCAACATGATTATGGTTATTTTAAAAAATAACTAAACTATGGAAGAAATCTTTGGAAGAATTCCTAGGTATCAACAAACATGAAAAAAATTCTCCAAATCACTAATAATTAGAGCAAAGCAAATTAAAACAACTCTGAGGTTCCACTTTATACCCATCAGATTGGCAAAGATGACTAAAAAGGAAAATGACAAATGTTGGAGGGCCTGCAGGAAAAGAGACACACTAATGGACTGTTGGTAGAACCATTTTGCAAAGCAGTTTGGAACTGTCCTCTCAAAGGTACTACATTATGCATCCCCTTTGACCCTGCAATACCACTACTAAGCCTATAACCCAAAGAGACCAAAGAAAGAGGAAAAGAACTTACAGGTATACAAACACTTATGGTGGCTCTTTTGGTTTTTTGGTTATGGCAAAGAAATGGAATCTAAGAGGGTACCCATCAATTGAGGAATGGCTGAACAAATTGTGGAAAATGATTGTAATATAAGGCTCTTGTGCCTTAAAAAAATGACAGAAGAGGTGACTTTAGAAAAGTCTGGTAAGACTTATTCTGAATGAACTGATTCTGAATGAAGTGAGAAGAATCAGAAAACAATGTATACAATAACATTGCAAGGACAACTTTGAAAGTCTTAAAAACTCTGAACAATTCAATGACCAGCCATGATTCCAGTGGTTGAAATGATGAAGCACACTACCCACCTCCTGACAGAGAACTGATGAACACAAGATGCAGAATTAGATGCATATTTTTGGACATGTGTTTTTGTTAACTATTCATATTTGTAACGAGTTTTGCTTTTCTTTTTTTCTCTTCAAAGGGGAGTAGGAGTGTAGGAAGAAGAGAAAATAAATGATTGTTAACTGAAAATTAAGTTAAATTTTTAAAAAGGAAGAAGCCTTTGGTCCATGGCTGGAACATGCCACAGAAATGTTGTATAAATATGTAGGTATCTACTCGGGAGACTCATAGTACCTGTCTGTGATGTCTGATACCTTCTATAGCTTGAGGATGTAACATTTCTCATTTACTTTACTAGAATTCACAAGTACTAGATAGTTGAGTTGATGGCATTCAGGGTGAAAAGGACATTTATGTTGAATTCCTAACCATCTCTCAGGCATAGGGAGAAAAGGTTTCCTGGAGCCCCATTACCAGATCTAGCTGAAGAGTTAGCATATAAGGATAGCCCATGTGAGAAGGATCCAAATCAAAATCTTGTTGTTTGCTGCTGAATTGTTTCAGTCATGTCTCATTCTCTGTGACCCCCATTCAGTATTTTTTTGGCAAAGATACTGGAGTGGTTTACCACTTCCTTCTCCAGCTCATTTTACAGATGGCAAATAGATTAAATGACCTGCCCAGGGTCACTCAGATAATAAGTGTCTGAGGCCAGAGTTGACCTCAGAAAGATAAGTCTTCCTGATTTCGGCTCATTGCTCTATCCACTATATTACGTAGCTGCCCTGAGATCAAGATCTGGAATTTTTTTTAAGAAAATAGGTACAGCATTGGAGTATGGAACAGGTTTCTAGGGCTGCCTCAATCTGAGGGGGACACTGGCTTCAGAGAGGAGAGGAACATTAAGCTCCTCTGGAGGCTACCCCCTTTCCTGGTCACTACTCTAGCTTTGGAGATCCAAAGAGACCAGAAGTCCCAAATGGGACCTAATGCCTTGTGGGGCAGGGGAGGTCTCATTTGTTTTAGGATAGAACCAGAATTAGGACTTGAGAATGCCTATTTCCCCACAAAGGATCTGGAGATAAAATGTTAAGAAGTATACTAAGTTATAAAAATGGTCTCTAGACCATCCAGCCAGTAACTAGACTTACACATGATGCCCCTTGGGTATTGACTGAGGATGTTACCCATCTAGCCTGCCAGTGTTTTCTGGTGCTTGACAGTATATTGCATTGGTGGAAGATAAAACATAGATAACAGAGTGTGTGTAAGGTCTACTATATATAACCCAATTATATGAAACTCCTGGATGAATATTATTTAATGTGTACTTGCCTAGAGTATATTTGTATCCAGTGTAATTTGTAGAAAACTGCAAAGTTGTACATAATAGATTTGCAGTTTCATATGCAATCATCTTTTTTATTATATTATGTTATGGAAATCCTTATCTTGTTCCATAAATTAAAAGGAAAAGAAAAGGTATTGTGAGGATGCACCAAGAGGACTCAGGCAAGTCCATATTACATTGGGTGAATAAAACTGGGGTGAACTCACATGAGAGGAACCACAACCATCCAAGAGGTGATGAAGAGAATGCTGATTGCTAAGAGAAGAGACAGAAAAGGTGTGACTATGCTGACCTGGAGTCGGTGGCTGATTGAGATAAAGTTAGGACCAGATGAGACAGAGCTGACAAAGCATGCATGCCCTCTCTCATACCCCAAGAAATGGAGCATCAGTGAGGAAAAAAAAAGGCAGGAAGACTAAGACTCAACCAGAGAAAGAAGCAAATAAGGTGGAACTCCAATAATAGCAAAATGGCAGGGAGCCAAAGTGGAAAAAGAGACCCTCGTGCATCAGGGAACCAAATGAACCAAGGAGTACAACGGCAGGAAGCCAAGGGGAAAGAAAATGTGATCAGCACAGAAGGAAACTGTGTACCAAGAAGCAATTAAAGTATGGAATCAAAATGCAGAGAACCAAGTTGGCAGACCTTGCCCTCCAACTGGACAGTGAGTCATGGGAATTGTATGGATCTTTGGGAAAGGTGGGATTTGTTAGTAGGAAGGGTTCAGTTTCACGCCCTTCAGGAAGAGTAGGAGAGTTTCCTTGACTGTTAATGGGCTCAATACTTTTTTTTTTTGTCAGGTTAAATAAAGGCTGTGTTGTACTGATGTTAGCTTACTAAGCACTTACTGAGAAGATGAGGGTTCCTTTTTAGGAAAGGAAAATGTGCTAGATTCTGATATTCCAAGGGTATGGATGGAAGTATTAACCAAAAGGATTTTGCAAGGGGCAAAACCAAAACTGCCTAGATCTTTTTGTTAGGGGAAGATTAACTTATCATCAACAACATACTCTTCTAAGCTAGGTCTCAAATCCAGGTCCCTCACTTGCAAGTCTAGTGACCTTTCCACTATGATACATTGCTTCCCAAACTCATCTAAGCAACTATAGGTAAAAGCAAAATGGTAGCTGAATTAGGTGTAAATCTGTTCAAAGACAGAGGGAAGAAAGATCTGTTTCCTACATGTCAGAAACATGAATCTTTCCCTTCTCCCTTTAAGTCACATGCACGTCATCCAGCCCACTGCTCTGTAGTCCCACTATAGTTTAGCAGAAATAGCCACTCGAAGCCAGTGTCTTTGCCTTTCTCCCCCTTTTAGTGAGCAGAAAAAGTAACCAAGCTAACTGGTATGAACTGACCCAGTGAAAAGCAGAAGTGGAAAACCAAAAGGAAACAGAGCCTGAGTACTTTTGAGGTCTAAAAAAGGGCAAGTGCTGGGCAGAGAGAGGTGTACTGCTTGAGTTCTGGGAGAAAGAGAAGATGTATAGGGTACTCACCCTGAGTCAAAAATGAGAAATGGAGACTTGATAGAATCTATAGAAATGCTTTTTGTGGAAGGTGAGGCTGCGAGCCCAGAAGGGCATTCTGTCCACCACTTTGCAAAAGAACTGTAACTCTGTTGGCAGTGTGATCTTTGTTACACACACATTGATCCACAACATGCACATTGGTTCAAACATTCACATCGGTCCAACTAATGATGAGAAGGAACACCTGCCAAGGAATAGTGATTTGAGGACAGCGAATTACACCATGAACCCATGACACAAACAAAGCAATTCTGAGGACAGCCGTAACAGCTAAGGCCATAATTTAGGCTGGCAATATAGGGCGGCAGCCTTTGTCAGGTGAACCTGTACCACCTGCCAGGAATGGAAGAAGAGCTGAATGGTGGGCTGATGGGAACAAGTAACAATAACAGAGTGATGGAGCACTGATAGCCCAGAGTTACGTCATGGAGAAATTAACTCTTAGTCTTTCCTCTTTGCTAGGGCTCTGACTAAGGCAATAGTACAATCCACAGAAACTACATGTTCCTAGAGGAACGTTAGCCTGTGGGAAGAAGGGATTGCCAAGTTCCTTAGCAAAATCCAAATTCCAAATCTAAGATAGTGGATCAGATAGATCTTGTGGGAGACCCTACCCAAAGGAGTACTGTAAGAGTTAAACTCCCTAGAAGGAACCAGAAATCCATCAGAAAAAAAGGCGGTATCTAAACCCTTTGTGAGTTCAGGTACAAATTCTTTACGCCTCCTTTGTAAAAATAAAAATAACCAGTTCTATGTTTAGTGCCTTGTAAAATCTGGGGTCCCATAAGAGAAACTCGTTGTCACCCCAAGCAGGGAATGGTGCCACATACTTAGGTTTCTCATTCTAGGGGGAGGCAAGCAAAAGAGATTAATGTGATTTGCAGATTGATGATCTCCTTTGGGGGAACTTGGGAAATTCCTAAATTCTACCCTAGTGGGGACAAATAAATCAATAAAGTTCAGACATCCTCAAAATATATACATCATTCATGTGAAAATGGAGCTGCGACCCAATGGTTACAATTATACCAACTGAGATGGGGTTTCTGACTATATTTCAAAGGAATCATCTCTGCAAATGAGGTAAATAGATGAAAGGAAAAGGATGACCTGCAGTTACAGTCCCATCTTCTCTAGCAAAAGGTAATTAAATGTAATTTTCAGGTCAAAAAGTCATTAATAAATTACAACGGAAACGCATTTGGGGGACAAGGGTGTTAGGTTCTGAAGTCACCGCAAAAGGTAAAAATCACATAAGTAAAAATTATCCTCTTTCTAAAACCACTTGTCAGTCATAAAAATACAACAAATTATTGTATCACTCCCACCCTTCCAGAGGTCCACAACAACCCATAGAAAAAAGGATGGTGCAATGGGGGTAGAGGAGTACCAAGGAATGAGGAAGAGATGAAGCATTACATGGGACAGTAATATCACCCCAAGACTTGTGCCCTGTGCCCTCTTCTTGCCCTAGTCCAATTGACTCAGCCCTTAGACTCAATCTTTGTTCCAGTTACCCAATCAAACCTGCCAACTTCTCTTACCTACATTGTTTTAACATATTCAAGGCTGTTCACCAGAAACACTTGATACAAATATGGGGAGAGGGGGAATATCAGTTGTTCTAAAGTAACCATGTGAAGTGAAAAATCACTGTGTTGTGTGTGGGGTCCTTGCTATCACAGTTGTAGGTTACTAGTCCAAGGACAGGGACTTACAGCAGTAACAGTCATTCTGGATGAGAGGCAAGATCTTTAGGTGGCTTGGGTCCTCTCCCCTCTGCAAGAAATATGACCTAAGGAAAGAAGACTCCTTGGTGCGATGCAGTGATTCTGCATATATGGTGAGGGGTTTTCCTCTCTTTTTGTGTTGTTGTTGTTGTTGAGTATTGTATCTGAATTTATGTAAATTAAAGGTACATGCAACTCCCCTATATCTGAAATCAAATTTTTTTAAGTTTTCCCTCCTTATGACCAACTCTTACCTAAATAAATTTCTCCGAACCCCCTCCTTCTTTGGCTCATTATCTTCAACTATGAATCACCTCTGCCCAACATCTTCCACAGCTCCAACATCCATAGGATCCATCAACAAGACTGTGCCACTAATGCAACTGGAGGTGAACTAGAACCTGATAGAGGGGGGCTCTTCTTTGGCTTTCAGGCCAAAAGGGTTCCACGGTATGTTTCAGTGGGAAACAACCTGAGCTGAGAGTCCAGAGACCAGACTCTGACCCTGGCCCTGTTTCTGACTTACTATGTGACCTTTGTAAGTCAGGTACCTTCTCTGTAATGTGCCATGCATGTCTGTGAAATGACATGGTTTGACTCTAAGATCCCTGAGATCCCTTCTAGCTCTGATGATGTATGTTCTAAGGTCCCTTCCAATTCAGACATCCTCTGTTTCATATTCTAAGGGCCCATCCAATTCTGATAAGCCACATCTTCTCACACCTCTAAAATTCTGTGGTTTCAGTGATTCCAGATAAGCCAATAACAGTCTAGCACTGAGTTATTTCCTTTGTCTCCTCCCATGTGCTTAGCTTCAAGGGATTTTTCCGCATATCATCCTAGCCCCAGCCCCACCAACAAATCCCAGGTAATTTTTTTTTCCTGGAAAATATCATAGAATCACCTGAAAGATGATCCCAAACTGAAACAGCCGGACTGCCATGGACAGCCAAACACCGCAGTGCTGGCACATGACTATATTCAATTTTTTCAGATACAATGAACTCCCTTATAAAAGAAAAAATTCTTTATGGCAAGAATGCATGACTAGAAATCAGGAGATATGGGATCCGGTGATTATGGACACACCGCTAGGAACACGCATGCAACTAGCATATTCAGTCCAACTCCCATCCTTTTGTGACTAAATAACTCTCTAATTCCGTCATCTGGTTCTGGTGAAGTCATTTACTTGACTGACCTTCAGTTTTCTTCTCTGTAAAATGGGAATAATAAATATCTGCTCTGTTTCACAAAACTGTGAGTCAAATGAGCTAACAAGTACACTATTAAAAATAGAAGTATTCTTATTAGATAAAAAAAATTCAATTCACATTTCTTCCAAGTCAGCTCTTAAGAGAAACTAACTGGCCTCGCAATGTTGACCCTCATGGCTTTCTCTTTGCAAGAGAAAGGAAAACTGATTTTGTATAATTTCCTGCTAGCAACACAAAGATGCTCTAATTGGATTCAGTTCAGCTGGTAGCTAACCTCCTCATGACATTTCACCAGCGGAATAATACATATGTGAAATACTAGATCAAAAGAACAATATATTGTCCTGGGTTCTCAGTGCCATGACAAGGAGCAAAGAGAATGCACGAAAATTCCTTAGTGGCGATATTTTAACCTTAGGTCAGCTTTGAAATCTGTCAGAAGTTGTGCTCAGAACAGAGCTGTCCTTATCTTTGCCCAGGGAGTCTGCATTGCCAACCAGGAGACTATTTTTATCCAAGCTGAGGGACAGTTAAGGTTTTCAGTATCTGGTTATGATTTCCATTCCCTCTGGTTTTCTTCTCTGTGTGCAGCGAGACTAAAAAGTCTATTTCTTTGCTAATCACAGAATAGTAATAAGCCTGGTGCCACTGTGTTTATTAAGAGGAAAAATGCTCTAGTAAAGGGCAAATTGCTCTCTGAAGGCAAAAGAGAGTCCAGTTACAAAGTCAGCCAGCTCCCTTGTCGAAAGAGGAAGGGGCACAATTACATGCCCCTTCCCTACTATCCACCCCCGACCTTCCCTTCCCATTGTTTTTTAGTACCAATGGTAACAGCCATTTGCAGCCAAGAAGAGATCTTAAGGGAAAAGAATCTAAAAATATCCTCATTGACTATCCAATCAAAATAAAAACCACACTGTGGCAACAATAATCCTTAGAGAATGGTCCAGTTCTCCATGCCCTGTGTGCCAGAGGTTACCAAAGGCTTTGCCAAGGATAGGAAGAGTCTCTAGAATCTCCAGGAAGGGATAGACTGGAGGCAGTGCCCTGGCTCCTTTGGGTTCCAACAGGCCCTGGGAGGGGGGCCCCCTAGGGCCAGCTATAGATCTTCTGACTCCCTTTAGGCCTAGAGCTGTCCAACAAGAAAATGGGCTGCTTCTGAAGGCAATGAGTCTCATTATTACCCTATTATATGGCATCTGTAGAAATTATGCATGCTTTAAGAAGTAGTGGACCAGATTATATCTAAGGGCCCGGATAGTTGGGATTCTGTCCTTTCTAGTTCAAAACTCTAGAATGGTCTTCAGCATTATAGAAACTTATGGAAGCTATTCTAAGGGCCTCGGATTGGACTTATGGAGGATGGCTCAGCAAAGGGGTGAGGATGGTTTCTGCACCCAGATGCAGAGGGTGCCTAAATGTCCCCATACCTCACTGCCTACTTACTGCTCTACAGGTAAATGAAGCAACAAGGGACCCACAGTTGTTGACTGAGGGAACAGATAATGCTAGTTCTACTACCCTTGATTGCAGGGATCTAATGTATAGAGAGAAGTAGGGAATGAAGTCCAAGTTATTGGACTGTTTGGCATTTTTCTCATCATGTCTCTTTGCTGACCCTCTTGCAATCTGCTTTCTGTCCTCAGTACTCCATGGAAACTGCTTTCTCAAAGGTAACCAATGAACACTTAATGTCTCTCTTATTTCCACCCTAATATGGGTTTTCACTACAATAGCTTCCTAACAGGTCTTTCCATCTTCACTCCCCCAGCACCCCACTCTAGCCTCAATATTGATGGTGCCAGAATCTTCATCATCTTCGGTCATAGACCTGACCATCGATCAAACAATTAACCAGTATTTGTTAAGACAAAAACAAAACATCCCCTCCTGTCATATTTTATTGGGACAAACAATAGAGACACAGAGAGATAAGTATAATTAGAATGATTAATAAATATAAAGTAATTTTTTTTGGACAGAGGCTGCTGGGGAAATATCAGGGAGGGTTTTGTGTTAAAGATGGCACTTAGGCTATGAATATTAAAAGAAGAAGAGGTTAGGAGGGACTACCTAGGAGAGGTGGAGACATCCAATGCAAAGTCACAGAGACAGGAGATCATTAATAACCTTTCCCCCCTTAGATTCCTTCATCTGCACTGCTCTTACGTACTTAGGATCACAAAATTAGTGCTGGAAGAATGCTCAGGTCATTTAGTCTGATCCCCTCTTTTTACAGATGAGGAAACAGGTCCACTGAAGTTAAGACTTTCCCAAGGTTACATAAGTAATAAAGGGCATGTCTAGAACTCCGACTAAGGCTAGGAGATGAATCAGCATCTCCTGCTTCCAAAGCCCACATCATTTCCACTGCATGAGGCTGCATCCTTATCGTATGCATTGACATGTATTTCTTTGCATCTTGGTTACTTGTATACTTGTTCAATCCCCTTCCTAGTTCCTTGCAGGCAGAAGCTATATATTACTTAAACTTTCTTTTTGGTCCAGGGCCAGTCACAGAGCTCTGCATACAGTAAGCACTTAATAAATGTTTATTGAATTTGTTGACAACATTGTAAGCATCTGAGACACAGGCTGCTGCATCTCCACTGGGCCTGGCTAAATGCTTTCAGATTGAAGAGGTGAAAGAAAATTTTATAATGAGCAGCCCCAGAAAGAAGATAATTTAAGAGATTCTCAATGCCTTGTCAGAGCTCTCTCTGAGCCATTAATAATGAAAACACTCAACACCTGCCTGTTTATTTAGGTTCATCCGTAAGGCCCATCACTAACTACAACACTTTTCCTTCCTCAAAGCTTTGAATAAATGTTAAATTATTAATGCCTGAAAATGAACAAATGAGCCCTGATTTCTTCTGGATCTAAATCTCTCTGTCACATCCATCAAGGATAAGCCCTCATAATTTAACCTTCTGTCTGCCCTAACAACTAAATACAGTCATGGAATCAATAGGATCCTGGAATACAGAACACAGACTGTCACAGTTAGAACACTCTTAGAACATACATCTGACACTGTTGTTTGGCAGCACAGTGAAATTCCTTTAGTTTTCTATTCTGAGGAATGGGATTAGAATAGAACTGGGTGCTAACCAGGGCCTGGAGGGAAATTCCAAAGCAACCTTCCACACGTTGTCCATATTAATCTTGCAGAATGTTTTGGGTCTCTTGTCCCATTCATTACATTCCTAAGATCCAATAAACTCTGATTCAGAAAGAAAGAAGGGCTGAAACAGTTTTCTCTTGAGTTCCCTGCTTGAATATTTGGTACACCAAAGTATTCCTAAAAGAAGAGAGAAGTTCTACCTATCATGCCACCTACCTTCTGATGACCTAAGAACATGGAATGTCATAGCTGAAAACAACTGTACAGCAAAGACTGACTGAGTGGGAAGGAGCCTTAGACATTAGAACTGGAAGAGACTTTAGAAATGTCAGAGCTGAAAAAGAACTTTGAGAACGGCTAGTCCACCCTTCTGACTTTATAGATGAAAAAACTGAGTCCCAGAAATAGATAATAATTAGCCCAAGATCACATAGCTAGTTGGTAGCACAACAAGGACTAGAAAATATGTATTTGATTCAGAGGTTGGGGCTCTTTCTATCTTACCATAATAGTTATCACAGACTATCAGAACTGGGAGATCTGACATCTTCTAATTCAAATTCCCCCACCCCCTTTTTTTTAATAGATAAGAAAACTAAGGTCCAGAAAGGTGAAATGAATAAGACTACACATGGGCTGAGAAGCACAGCCAAGTTTCAAACACAGGTACTGCTGGTGTTCTTTTCATTACACCATTTGGAGTCACTCCACCAAGGAACCCATTCACCATGGATGGGACTATCCTGACTTCCTTCCCTACATAGCCTTCCCACCCAAACTGCCCTTTGAAGATTTCTTTTCCCCTTTAGTCACCAGTACTAGATAGGTAGTAGACCAGCACTCCCATAATTCATACAGCTACTCCAAAGTAAAGTAAAAATATTCATTCAACAAATATTTTGTATGTAAAACATAGTCTACCAGGCTGAAAGATGCAAAAATAAATTTGATAAGGTCCCTGTTTTCCTAGAGTTAAGATATCTACAGAAATAAATATAATATGGATTAGAATATGAAAGAAGGAGAAATTGGCATGAGATTCAATAAATGAAATATTATATCTAATTAGGAGAAAATACTAGGGAAAGGGCATGGAAAATTATCATTCAATAAGCATTTAATAAACACTTCCTATGTTCAGGATGCTGTGCTAGGACCTAGAAATACAAAGATAAAACAGTCCCTGTCCTCAAAGACCCAAAATTCTGTCAAAGAAGACCATGTGCATGTGAGTGTATGTATTTATATATCATAGTATATGTAGCATATAGTAGCACATCTTTATAACGTATAACACTAAACTACAGTACATCTATAATAGTATATATTTATATACTACACTATATCATATATAGTATAGTGTGTACACAGTTATAGTGTAGGTGTATATGTGTGCATTAAACCTATATGTGCTGGCATATATATGCTATACTATGGTTGTATAGTCTGTGTATAATTATACTATAGTATATCTACCATAGTGAGTATATGTTCTGTATATGTATGTGTATACTTATGCATATATACACACACACATATACTCTATTGTGTGCATATACCATATATACCATACATGCAAACACTCTTGGATATGTTTTAGAAAGTTTCTATTCAGCTGTGGACTATTATTCATCACAAGTGCTAGGAAATCTACATCATTAAAAGTGTATTTTTCTCATTTTTATCCTCATAGAATTATACTAAGTTTCTAGCTTGGATTTTTTACCTTGAAAGCTGTCTGTTCATATCCTTTGGTCATTTATCTATTGGGGAATGGTTCTTGTCTTATATATTTCAATCAATTTCCTATACATCTTGTATACCAGACCTTTATCAGAGAAAGCTGCTGAAAATATCTTTCCAGTTAACTGTTTTCCCTTCTAATTTTAATTTCATAGATTGTACAGAAGTTTTTCAACTTAAAGTAATCGAAACTGTGCATTCTGTCTCTTGTGATCCTCCCTTATTTGATAAAGAAATCTTCCCCTACCCATAGTTGTAGAATGTGTCTATGATGTGACCTTTTTTATATCTGGATCGTGCATCCAGTTGGAGCTCATAAGCAGCTGATACTTCAGTGGATATAAAGCTACCTAGAGTCATGAAGATCTGGGTTCAAATCCATTCTCAGACACTAACTAGTTATGTGACCCTGGGTAAGTCATTTATCTTCTATTTGTCTCTGTTCTGAGGATAAAATGAGATAATATTTATTAACAGTGTTTAGCACAGTGCCTAGCACATAGCAGGTACTATAGAAATGCTTATTCCTTTCTCCCCTTACTTATTATGTTATTATGTGGTGTTAAATATTAGTCTAACCCTAAATTCTGTCAGATGAATTTACAATTTTCCCAGCTGTATTTTTGTTGAATACTGAGCCCGTACCTCAATGGCTGGGTCTAGGAAGGTCTTTAAAAGCTAAACAAAGGAGTTAATAATTGACCCTAAAGACAACAGAGAACAATTAGAGTATACTAAGTAAAGGAGTGATAAGGTTACATCTGAAACTCAGGAAAATCACTTTAGCAAGAATGGATTGGAATGGAGAAATACTTGAGCCAGGGAGACCAAGTAGGAGACGTTTGCTATAGGCTAAGCAAGAGGTGATGAGTTCCCTAACTAGGTTGGTGGCTACGTGAGCAGAAAGGATATAGATAGATAGATAGATAGATAGATAGATAGATAGATAGATAGATAGATAGGTAGGTTGATAGATACATAGATAAATACACAGACAGACAAACAGACAGACATATACATACACACACACACATACATATATACATGTCAAAGATACTGTGGAGGTAGAAATGGCAAGATTTTGCAACTGATATGTAGAATGAGGAAGAGTGAGGAGTTAAGAATAATGCTGAGGTTGCAATCCTGTATAATTGGAAGGATGGTAGTATCTTCAGCAATAGAGAAGTACAGAAGAGGAGTGAGTTTGGAGAAAAGAGAGAGTTCGATTTTTGACGTGAGTTTGAAATATCTATAGAACATTCACTGTGTATTTCACAGAATTCACAAGAAAGACGAGGGTTGGATAATTTGGATGAAGGATTCACGTGTATGGAGATTTTAATTAAATTCTACCACTATCCAACCTTGCCAATGTCCTTGTTGATCATACTACAGAGCTTGCCCCAGAGATTTTAACCCTTTCATCTAAGGAATGTCTACTCAGGTCCTGTTGTACTGATCAGTGACTACCTCTCCCAGATCACTATTTCAAGAAAGCCATGCTTCACTTCATTCCCTACTGTGCAGCCACCTCCTCCACAATGCCACAAAACTACCTTTTGCCTCATTCCCCTCAGTTCTGGAGCCATGATCCATGATCAAACAACTCTTTCATTTACCTTCAATGAGCTGTGTCAATCTACTCCCCAATGGCCCCACTCATCATCCAGATGACTTTCCAGATCAAGGTGCCCCTCCTTGGAAACTACTGTCCCATGTATGTTGTTTGTCTCTCTTTGCTTTTGTACACTCAGAACAATATCTGCCACATGATAGGTATTTAAATGCTTTTTCTTTCAATCATTCAAATATATGGGAGCTGATGAGGTCAGGGAATGAGAGAGAACTGAGAGAGAAGGGAAGAGGAACAATTTAGTTAATATCTCCATTCAGATAACTGCCAAAGTTATCAAGCCTTCCTCTCTTCTTATAAACTCCAACTGTGAGGGAATGCTGGAATCAGTTTTTACAGGCTCTCAAGAGCCAAATGTTAATTTTCAGTGTTAGCATTACACCTCACAAACACTACAAATTAAGGCCTGATTTACTTACCGTGCATTGAGGACACCCACAATTAAGGGGTGTGATTTAGTTGACAAACCAGCAGAAGAGACTGAGGAAGAGCCAGATGAGTAGAAGGAGAACCCACCGAGAGCAGTCATCAAAAATAAACAAATAAATAAAAACCACAGAGAAGAAAGTATCCAGGAGGAGAGAATAATAAAGAGTGTTAAGTGCTGCAGAGAGGTAGACAAAGATGAGACCTGAGAAAAGGCTATTCGATTTGGCAATTAAGAGACCACCGGTAACTTTAGAGAGATTAGTTTCAACTGGGTGATGTCACAAGACAGATTACAGAGGGTTGAAAACCTAGTAAATGGAAAAGTGGAGACACTCTGCTGCTTGTTCTAGTTTTTCTAACTATGCTATTAAATAGAATAAACTGTTACACGTGGTAAATGACCTTCAAGGCTATTGTTCACACTAGTACTCTATTATCATAATGGCATTGGAGAACAAGACATTATATAAATCATAAGGCTGTTAAACAGATTATGATAGTAAGAAAGACACCTGATACATCATAGGTCATATGATTTAAAGCTGAAAGAAACTGAAGAGATTATATAGACTCCCCTCTCCCATTTTACAGATAAAGAAACTGAGTCTCAAAGAGGTTAAGTGACTTACATAAGATCACCCACAGAGTAAAAAGCACAGATGGGACTTAAAACCAGATCTCTGAACCCAGAATCCAATGCTCTTTCCACCATAGTTCACAACCTGTTCCCTGTTACACATTGTTTTGATCAGCACATAAGTAAATCTATAAAACAAAAATCATTTTATAATAGGACTTGCCTAGTTTTCTATACATACTTTGCTGCTTGGATGAATGTATAATCTTACACCATGGTGTAGCTAAGCCCTTCCATGGGGCAAATCACAACCTATTTACATCTTCTTACCCTCTATGATTTCTGTTCTTGTCTTCTTGTAAGTCTTCCATAACTGGAGACCTTTCCCTTTCAATATTTCAGAGATACTACTGCAGTATCGGTTGTCCATTTCTTACCCCCCTCATTCCTCTTACCTGACCTAGTCATTTCCTTTGCGGATAACACATGTCCCTAATGTTGTCTTTTATGCCGCTCATTGATTGCAAATGGTCAGTTGGTAATGTGTTGCAATCTCTTCCTAGCCAGCTTGCATTTTTCTATCCCTCTGTGCATCATGTGCAAATATACATATATGTGTGTGGACAGATAGATAAAATCTCCACGTTCCATATATTCCTGTTACTAAAAAAATTATAGCTATGAAAACTATCTCTAGACATAATAAGAATTTTAAGTTTAAAAGGTTAATCCTTCCAATAGTTTCCAAGGCTCCATTCTCAGTTACATCTCAGAGCAGAGACCTTGTTGCCTCCAAAGTAAATTCCACTGGGTCCATAAGGTAAAGCATTTTTTTTTACTTTTATAATTTTTTTGATTTTAAACTTAAACGCAAAATGAGAAAAGAGAAGAATAAGCCACTGCCATGTACGCAGAAGAATACAAGAGGGAATTCAATATAAAACAATAAATTTCCATTTCAAGAAATGGAAACTTATATAATAAATACTACACATTGTTTTCAAAGCAACCCAACTTTTCTTTGCTTCCTTGTTGGTTTTATTTTGTTCTCGGCTGTGCACTTTTTACTTTATTTTTGTCGCTTCCCTTCTCCCTAACATAAAGGCTATAATTAAGCACAAATACAGATAGATATACACAGATATCAATAAACATACACATATATGTACGTACATAGAAACTCATACACATGTATGTAAGGCATACTATGCTTATTTCCACTGGTCATCTGTTTCTCTAAAAATGGATAGCATCTTCCTTCATATGTCCAAGTCTTTCCATGTTTTTCTAAATCAACCAACTCATCATTTCCTGCACCACAGAAATATTCCAACCTAGTCGCATCCTAAGAGATTGTCTATGGAAGTTTTTCCACAATTTTCTGCATTCCTTCTATTCTTGGCTACCTAGGTTATATTTGTACAAGAAAATTTTAATTTAAAATAATCAAAATGATCCTTTTTATATTTCGACAATGCCTCTCCCTTATCACATTGTTCAAGGTCTGATACTGCTGAATCTACTTCCTTTACATCTTTTCTCCTGGTTTCTTTGAAGTTCCTGACTTTTTGCTCTTCCAAATGAACTTTGTTATTAGGGAAAGCATTTTGTTAAGAAAGTTTTGTGAAGCAGACATACTCCCGGACCAGCAGGGCCAAAGGGGAAGCAAGGCACAGGAAAGACATTTTTAACTGGTCGTAGCTGACCTCTGAGGTGCTTCACCTTCAGTTATTTCTTTAAAGAAGACAACTTCATAGAATACATTATTCTCTACCTAAAAGGCGCTAAGACAAGAGACCCAGAGAGGAGATCAATTCTAACATTACAGCCCTGGCAGAGGACCCCAGAGAGCCTGGGCATGCTTGCTGGGAGGAGGGAATAGGGGCCCTGCAACTTGAAGGGCAGCCACCTCACACTGGTTTAAGTTTGATACACTGGAATTTAATTACTGATGCAGGCTTTGCCACATACCACAGCCTAGCAAAAACTACTACAGCTGATCTGAGATCTGGGGCTGCCATTCCTGTGAGGCACTAAGTTTTCTGCCCGTCATACCAACTAATAGATCTGTCTTGAATTCAACAATAAGCATTAAATTGGAGAACTGAAAGGTCACTTAGAGATCAACTAATCAAACTATCAAGCCAGCTAGGTGGAGCAGACATTTTTCTGAATTCAAATCTGGTCTGCAACATTTACTAACTGTGGGACCTTGGACAAGTCACTTAACCCTGTTTGCCTCAGTTTCCTCATGCACAAAATGAGCAGCAGAAGTAAATGGCAAACCACTCCAGTTTCTTTGCCAAGAAAATCCAAAAATGGGGTCATAAAAAGTCAGACGCAACTGAACAACAACAAATCCAACTATCTCATTTTAATATTGAGAATACGGAAGCCCAGAAAAAGTGAAGAGATTCACCCCCAAATCACCCAACTTGTAAACAACTCCAGAATGTAAACAACTCTACAGTACCATCGTGCCTTCTCTTTGAAAGGCTAGTTAGTACATGAGCACATGAAGGGCTCCCCAGTTAGGTGGCTAACCAGGAGGCAATAAGTCTGAACAGAAATGTCTCTTCTCCCTCCTCCCCTACAGAAAAGCTATTAACCCCGGATCATTTCACTACCTAGAGGACAAAAAGAAAATTTGCCTGGGGGAAGAAAAGCAGAGACAGGCAACAAGAAAGAAGAAGAAGGAGGAGGAAGAGGAAGAAGAAAAGGTTTAGCTTAAAGAAATTTCGGCATTAAGCATTGGCTTAGAGTTCTGGGAATCTGAGCCAATGACAGAACTGGTCCACTTACTAAAACCCGGCCAAGCTAGGCTATTTGCTGACCCCTCACAAGTGACCCATACCTCTTTCCTGCACCTGTGCTTTGGGATGCCCATCCCTTCACCTCCACCTGTCAAAATCCTAGTGGTCCTTCAAGCCCTACCCCATCAGATATTAACTTTTTCTTCCCACCCTTACCCAAAACTACACTCTTAGTCCCCTGACTTGTGTACTCCTGGTTTATTTTTCTTTCTAGTTATTTCTCTCTGAGTCATACACCTCCCCTAGGAATTTGTAAGTTCAGCAAGGTCAAGAACTGTCTACCTTAGCTTTGGCCGTCCCCCAGTGCCAAGCACAGACTTCTGCACGGTAAGTAAGTTTGCTGAATTTGTTAAAGAAAATGGAAGGACATTCAGACCAAATGAGGGAACTAGTAAGAAATTCTCTCTATGGCAGAAATTCTTAACCATTTTTTTATGTTATGGACCTTTTTTGATAATCTGGCAAAGCCTGGAAATAGCTTCTCAGAATGTTTTTAAATGAATAAAATAGAATACACAGGATTAAAAAGGAAACCAGTTATACTGGAATAGTTATCAAAATTTAAAAAAAAAGCAAATTTACCAACATCAGTTTAATAACCCCAGCTCTATTATCCTTCCCAAGCACTCATGTTTGCCTAACTTACAAAATATCTAACCAGGCTTTAAAATTCAATTCAAATGCTACCTTTATCAGAAAGCCTCTTCCCATATCACATAGCACCATGTTTGCATATTTCTTGTATTACTTTGAATCATAATTATCTGCATATGGGTGGTATCCCTCACTAGATTATAAGTTCCATGAGGGCAGAGACTCTTGCCTTTCCTAAATGCGATATCTCCCCCAGAGCTTTGTTCTGTAATACCAAGGACCCCAAAATACACAGGAGGGTCTGCTGTACAGGTTCTTAGATCTGTTTTTCTAAGAAAAGTAGCTTTTGAGGGGTCAGCCATCTACTTTAATCAAGCACATATATCATTCACTTAGTTGAGGGGAAAAAGTCAGCACCCTGAACTTCAGAAGTTACAAAGAGAAATTACAAGCAGAAATTACAGACAGAAAGACCAACAGACAGGGTTTCCATTTATCTGACCATGATAATACATACATTGTAACCAAAGAGAGAGGCACCAACATCTGGGTTTTCAAAGGTGGGGGACTTTTTAGCGGCTATCCAGAGTCTCATCTGGCACATGAACCTTAGTAAGCCCCAAAGTAAAACCTCACCTCAGAGTATATATAATCTTTTCAGGGCTAGAGGGCACAACCCTTATGACCCTGTGCCTCACTAGAAATTAACAGAAGGTATCTGAGGCCTATTAATGGGCAGAGAAGATCTTTAACTCTTCCCCCCATTAACCTTACATTAACATTACATATGCACTATAGGTGCTTTGAAGAAGTTTGTTGAACTGAATTCCAATCACAATTGGAATTTTGTACCGATAGTACAACAAACATTTTGTAAAAGTCTACTGGGTATGGAGGAACATGCTGAGTGTGCTGCTGGGAGAGGGAGTTGGGGATACTAAAGCTAAGTGACCCAGTGGGTAAAAGTAATGGACCTGTACTAGGACCCCAGTTCAAATTTGTCATCAGACACTTACTACCTTTGTGACTCTGGGTAAGTCACATAGCTTTTGTCTATCTTAGTTTCCTTATCTGTAAAATGAGAGTAATAGCATCCACCTCCCAGGGTTGTAAGGATAAAATGAGATATTTGAAATGGGCTCTGTAAACGGAGCAAAAACAATAATGATGATGGTGATGATGATGATGTACAGTTCTTGCCCTCAAGAGCAAGGGAATAAGTAATCTAGTGGGAATCTAAGACACCAACATAGAAAGGAAAAATAGACAATGTTACATGGTGATTTAGAGCTACAAAACAAAGGTAACTCTACCTTTTCTGGGGAGAATACTCTATTCTTTTCTACTCTACCTAGAAAAACCATCCTTTCAGTGTTTCTGCCTTATTCTGGACTCCTCACTCTGACTCATGCTTCATATCCAATCAGGTGCCAAGTCTCACCATTTCTCCTTCACAACATCTCCTCATCTAACCCCCTCTCACTAGATTATTGCAACAGCCTTCATTGTTCTTCCTGCCTCAGGTCTCGACCCTAGATACAATCTGACGCCAGAGTAATTTTCTTTAAGTGCAGGTCTGATCATGCGATTTCCCCTACTCAGCCAACTCCAGTGGCTTCATCTTTTCTTGCTGCTGTTCTGTTGTGTTCAAATCTTCATGACTCAATTTAGGGTTTTCTTGGCAGAGATTGGAGTGGTTTGCCATTTCCTTCTCCAGTTTATTTTACAGATGAGAAAACTGAGGCAAGCCGAGTTAAGTGACTTTCCCAAGGTCACACAGTTAGTGTCTGAGGCAGGAAAAGTAGTCTTCCTGACTCTAGACCTGAAACTCTATCCACTGCTTCAACTTGCTTCTTCTATTTAAGCTGGTAAAGAAAGCCCTATGCACTCTATCTAATCTCATTAGGTACTATGTTACCTCTTATGTTCAGTGATCCAGCCAAACTGGGGTAGAGAGCTCAGAGGAACAGGGGTTCTCATCTCTATATATTTCTATATCTTTGCAATGTCTCTCCCATATGCCTGGAATGCACTCTCTCCTTAGCTCTGCCCCAGAGTCACTTTCCTTCTTTAAGATGCCACTCAGGCACCACCCCCTGCATGATCCAGCACTCAGTACAGAGCCTGGCACAGTAGTAGACACAATCAATGTTTATTGATTAATTGATTGATCCCCGTGAACCGCTAGTAGTCTCCTTTCCAAAACACCTCATATTTATGTATGATAGATAGGTAGATCAATAAATAGAGACAGATACATATTTATTAACTTTATATCTGTGCTTTATATAGTTAGCTTGGTGGCTCAATGGATTTGAAGGCAGGAAGATTCAGATTTGAATCCTGCCACAGATACTACCTGGGGACCTTGGGCAAGTCACTCAAGCACTCTCTGCCTCAGTTTCTTCATCTGCAAAATGGGCACAATAATGGCATCAACCTCACTGTGTTTTTGGGGGGATCCAATGAGACAACATATGCAAAGCATTTTGCAAAACTTAAAGGTGTTATTTTGTAGTGTGGAAGAATGTTAAAACGAACACCTCTTTTTCTTTTTCTTTCTTTCTTTTTTTTTTTTTAATTTCTCTGTTCTAAACCCTTTCCAGACTTCCCAGTTTGAAGGTGGGTTAGGTCAAGAACAAAAGGCCTTTCCTAGGGAAATGGATCAACTAACATTTTCAACAACAACCGAATACTTCTAATCTTATTAGTATCTATATTTTTCCCCACCCCTGAAGAGACCAGACTATTGATCCAGTTCTCTTCTATCTTTTGACCTACTCTTCTCCTCTGAGAAAATGATTAAGATATGGGGCCTTTGTTTACTCCTAGGGAACACTTGGGGAGGAAGGAATCAAGTGGTGACTATTGTACCAGAATGTTAAGCCCCAAACTGTGATACCGTTGTTTAGTCCTGACTCTTTGTGACCCCATTTGGGGTTTTCTTGGCAAAGATACTGGAAAGTTTTGATGGGGATGGGGCGATAGGACCCCTAAAAAAGGAAGAGCCCTTGAACTTTTCCACAAATTTCAACAACCAACTCCCTGGTACTTCTCTGAGGTATACAGTCCAGTCAGTATAATCTTTTCAATTGCCCTTTCTTTGCAACCCTCTTTGTCTGCACCTGACCCAGCCCAGGCTACTTGCTGTAGCAATCCCATCCAGCTCTTCTCACTGTCTTTCTGTATAAAAATACCAATCTTACCCCTACTAAAT
Source organism: Notamacropus eugenii (assembly GCF_028372415.1). NCBI lineage: Eukaryota > Metazoa > Chordata > Mammalia > Diprotodontia > Macropodidae > Notamacropus > Notamacropus eugenii. The sequence continues at coordinate 45,845,365 of NC_092872.1, forward strand.
TACACAGACTCACTAGGAGATTGGCTGCTTGTACTGGCATCACAAATATCACAGATTTGCCAGAAATCTTGCCTGCCCAATTGGTGCATAATAAACTTGCCATTTTGACTGCAAGGCTTGAGTTATCAAATTCTTTCAAGGGAGACTTGCCCTGTACCCTTGAATTTTGGGGTTCTTTGCATCCCAAACTACAACTACAAGGAGTTAGTCATCTCCTTCTCCAGCTCATTTTACAGATGAGGAAACTGAGGTAAACAGGGTTAATTGACTTGCCCAGGGTCATACATCTGTAAGCGTCTGAAGTTAGGGTTGAACTCAGAGCCTCCTGACTTCAGGGCCAGTATCTTTCCCAAGAAAACCCCAAATGAGGTCATAAAGAGTCAAACATGACTAAAACAACTGAACAACAACACTCTCAAGGAATTCACATTTTGTATGTGTGAGTGTGTGTGTGTATGTATATATGTATGTATGTGTGCATATAAGAATACACAACACATAACAAGGTTGCAGGACAGATGGAAAGACCCAGGAGTCCTTAAGTTACAGTGGTAGGACAGATGGTGATTCATCTTTATTTATTTATTTTTGTTTGTTTGTTTAGATGGCAGCTAGGTGGTGCAGTTAGAGCACTGGGCCTGGTATCAGGAAGACAGCTGTGTGACCCTAGGCAAGTCACTTAACTCTGTTTGCTTCAATTTCCCCACCTGAGAAAGAAAGGGCAAGCCACTACAGTATCTTTGACAAGAAAACCCCAAATGGGATCATAGAGAGATGGATGCAACTGAAACTACTAAGCAATAACAATAACGAATTTTACCTCATAACCTCGTAGAGAGTCCCATGCTCAAGGGCATGAATGAGTCGTTTTGTGACATTCTCTCCAGGCTAAAAATGCTTACATATTAGATTATTAAACAAAATAATATACTTTTGGCAGACTCATGCCTAAAAAGCAGAATATACTGTTAGTGGTTGCTGTCCCTGGTTCTCGAAGAGGACCAAAATGGCATCACTATGCTAGAGTCAAGTTACAGTGTGTCTGACTGTGGCTGAGCTTGGAATGCTCTACCACAGATTGGGCACAAAGAGTCCATGTGAACATTTGGGGTGGATTCTCTAAATTCTCTAAATATCTCATGTTTCTTTTGAGCTACTTCAATTCTGCTTTGCTCTTGGAGCACAGCACCTTCTCTGATGTGGGCACACCATGCTGAGCAGTCCTATGTCAGTGTCTCCTCTGACAGAATCAATTCCAAAGTTCTTAAGAGAGACCTTTGACAGTGTCCTTGTATTGCTTCTTCTGACCACCATGTGAACGCTTGCCCTGTGTGAGTTCTCTACAAAATAGTCTTTTTGGCAAGTATTTATTTGGCATTCGAACAATGTGACCAGCCATCAGAGTTGCACTATCTGCAGTAAAGTTTGGATGTCATTTGGCTGAAGAAAGGACCTCGGTTTTTCCAGTCACCAGTGGAGTGAAACAAGGCTGTGTGCGGCTCCCATGCTTTTTAGCATGTTTTCAGTCATGTTGTCAAATGCCCTCAGTGAGGATGAACATGGCATCAAGGTCAGCTACCACGCTGATGGTAAATTCCTCAATCTGAAAAGGTTACAAGCCAAGACTAAAGTGGAGGAAGTGTTGGTACATGATTTTCTGTTTGCAGATGACTGTATACTCAATGGAGCCTCTGAAACTGAGATGCAACAAAGTATGGACACTGTTAATAGACCCAAGAGTGGAGAACCTTGGGCCTCAAAGCCACATGTTGTCCTGTAGGTTCTCAAATGTGACCCTTTGACTGAATTCAAACTTCACAGAACAAATCCCCTTAACAAAAGGATTTATTCTGTAAAACTCAGTCTCAGTCAAAAATCCATATGACCCAAGGATCTAGCAGGCCACATGTGGCCTCAAGGCCACAGGCTCCTCCCTGCCCCTGACTGTGACCCTGGGCAAGTCACTTAACCTTGTTGGCCTTGTTTTCCTCATCTATAAAATGAGCTGGAGAAGGACATGGCAAACCACTCCAGTATCCTTGCCAAGAAAACCCAAATGGGATCTTGAAGAGTCAGACACAGCTGAAAAACTGAACTGAATGCTGATAATTTTTTTTTTACAGCATTCACTTGTCTCCTCCTTCAGCATGCATGCTCAATGTGAGTAGGGATTGTTCCAACTTTTATATCAGTATCCTCAGCACCTAGCAGAGAGCCTGGTACAGAGAGCCTTAGAAAATACTTCCTGATTGATTGATCCAGAGTATGGAAGGATAAGTCTGCTTGAAACCAAGGTCATCAAGGGTGTTTTCATAGAGGAGATGGCACTCAAGTTGTGTTTTAAATAATGGATAGAATTTTAAAAGGTTAAGCAAGTGATGGGGTACATTCCAGTCACAGAGAAGGGAGGAAGTGGTACGAGAGTACAATATATGTTTGAAAGGAATAGAGAGTAGGTCAGTTTGACTGGAGGGTCAGGAAATGGTGTGAAGTGAGAATGGTAAGGGAGGAAGAGTTTTGAATCTCAGGCAAGGGTATCTGAATCTTCCTCAGTAGGCAACAAGGAACCACCAAAGATTTTTGAGCTGAGAAATAAGAAAAATAGCGTAATCCAAATAGTTACCCTCACATTCATGAAGCTTAAGTAGATCATACTTGAGACCAAGTTCCATCCATGGTACATTCCAAGAGAGATGTCTGCAAAATCAAGGATATCCTGTCTCTGTTTCCCAACATGTGAAAAGAGGGTGTTGGATGGTATCTTAGGGTCCTTCCATTTATCCACAAAGAGTGAAAGAGCAGGGTCTGGGAGCTACAGCTGTCTGAGAGGATGAAGATGGGAAGAGCTAAGAGAAGAAAAGGCTGGAGGAGCAAGATAAAGACTAGCTCTGGGACACAAGGGAAAGGGCAGATTACGGTACTCAGGTAAATTCTGGACTTGTGACAGGCAGACACCTCTTCTTCTTAAGGAGTAAGGAATAGCTGTCAGAAATAGGGATTTGTACATTTGGCATTTTTCTTCAAAACTTTAACTAGCTGGCTGCTTTCTTTAGGCAAAGATAATTTTCCCTCTTAATTTACATGCAGAACCTTTCTAGACATATGCTAATTTGCATGAATGTGAATTCCTAAAGGTCCACCTACCTAAGAATAGCTGTGAATCTCAATGATCACAAACCACGGAGAAAAAGGTATCAAAGGAATAGTCATATTTCTTTTTAAACACAACTCTTTGAACAAATCTTGAGAAGAAAATAAAAAAATCCTTCTCTTTCCTTCAGAGGATTTTTCTTGGGATCCCCAGGGCAATCGTTTAGATCTGGGAATGTTTGGTATGAACAGTTTCTGAGTAACGTGAAAGCCCCTAAGGTGAGAAAGGGGCAAATGATTACTTGACTTAGATTTCTTCTTTCTCTCTATCTTATATTTCCTTCCAGAACTAGCTTAAGCTTTGCCTGCTATATGAAGACTTTCCTGATCCTCTGAAAATACTTTTCATTTATTAAATGTGTTCTGCATATATTCATGTAGCTCTGTTTCTGTTAGAAGTTATCGTTATAAGATGAAAAGATATTACTCGGTGCTATGGGAAAGGAGGGTGCTTATTGCCTCTCCCTCTGGCTCCTACCTTTGGAATGTGAGAACTGGCTCATCTTTTCTACTCCAATCCCCTTCTCCTCCCAACAGCTGTGATTTTCTCTCTAGTCACTTCCCTCAGTCCCATCCCAAAATGAGTTTTCAGAATATAACAATGGGGAAAACCAACTGGGTCATCATGGCAGTTCGTTTAAACTCCCACCTCACAGAAACTACTGTCATCCTTCTTCCAAGAGAAAATTGGATTCATGCTATTACAATACACTGAGGTTTGATGAAATTTAAATTAATTAAGATATCAGAAATCCCTGACAGAGATTCTATTTCTTGATTCATTCTGCCTCTGTAGAGATGCAACATGCTAGTCACTATCCCTCCCCTTTACATCCCATTACTGATAATAAAACACATATAAATTACCATGGTTGACCATGTTTCATCTTATGTCAGTTTTCAATACTAATTAAACATAAATTTAAAAAAAAACTTTAACAGAACAGGTAAGCTTTAGACTTAAAATATTCTCTCATGGGGAGGGAAGGAAGAAAGGAAAGAGGAACAAATCATTATCTGGTATCAGTTCTCTTCTGTGGAAAATTTGGTCCACACACATCTCTTATCTCAGTCTCAGGCTACAATTCTGGCTGTGTTCCTCGGAGGAGGGAGTGGCAGGCCACAAGCATGCCCCAATGGCTGCTCAAATACCAGCTGCCTTCCCCACATTCACATTTACTCTAGTGACTCTTTCCCAAAAACTCAGGCAGAGAATCAAACCCACCCCTGCGTTCCGTTCTTCCCCAAAGGCTTTTCCAGGGCAAAGGGAAGTTAGCTCTCTTTAAGAAGCAGTTCCTATTTAGTTCAATAGCTAAAACAATCCAAAGATTTCAATTAATCCAAAAGTTGTCATCTCAGTTGCACAAAATCATTTGGTAGAAGGGATACTATACTTTTTCCTCTCTCCCAATACAATATAAGCTAGTTGAGGGAAGGTGCTGTTCATTTTTGTCCTTGTATTACCAGTCTCCAGCACAGCGTCTGGCACACAGTAGTCAAATTCTTGTTGATTATTTGATTAAATTTAAGAGGGATGCTTGCTCTTGGCAAAGGACAGGTCATCTTTCTTACCCATGTGGCTCTGGATAACATAATGATGACTTCATCAGCTCCAATACTTCAAAAGTTCTTTGATTCCATTGGTGAGAATAGGCCCTCAATCAATGTAGATCTCACCTATTCTATCATTCTACTATTATATTTACCAATCTCTGACTGGTAAACCATATCATAAATTTCTGTGGTTAAAGAACATCACTCCCTAATGGCCTGACCTTCACGTGATAAATGTCTCAGACTAGGCTTGTCCTCAGACAACAGACACAGTCCATCACACGGCTCATATCTGAGCCTTTGCAGTTTTATGGGACTTGTCAGATATTACATTCCCCTGGGAAGAGCCTTCAAAAACCCAGGGTCACCTCCAGGCCATGACGAGACAGTAAGGCAGAACTGTATTGCAAGAACAGTAATAGAGGACAATATTTACATGTACCATCAGATTTGGTCTTCACAATTGCACTGTGATGTAAGGTAGTATAAATATTATTGTCCTTATTTCCCAAATGGAGAAACTGAGGCTGAGAGACTAAATGATTTGCCCAAGGCTCCACATTCACTTGTAAAAGGCTGAGCTGGGATTATTACCACATTAAGAAAAGCAAAGCAGTTGATCTTTGGGGACAGGAAGGTAGCAGCTGCTGCCAACAGCTCCCACAAAGACACCAGTCTCTCTCCCTGTCTGTGGCTGTCTCTAGGCAGCACATAAAAGCACAAGAGCCAGAGTCTTAGTGACTGTGTCTTATTTTTAAGGTTGGTATAGCACAGTGCAGCTGCTGAGCTGAGTATGTTGAGATAGAGGGAGCACAAGGAAGCCAGGTAAACTTCTTCTTGACAAAATAATGAGGCTCCAGAGGTCTGTTACAGCTTAACTTTTCCTGTTCTGTCTTATTTTTCCCCTGTATTGTGTCAGTCCCTGTAAAAGCCATATGTCCCAGATGCAAACTGCTCAAAATCTTGCGCACAGAGTACACTCAAGAGTTGGAAAATGGCTCTGGGTCATAAGGTCAGCACAAACTGCATCCTTAACACTATCTTTGGATCACTTCTCTTTTTTTCTGAGTCAAACGGTCACAGGATCCTAGCAGGCAAATATCCTAAGACCTCCAGGTTTTTTAACTCTAAGAGGAATATACTTGCTGTTAAATCATCCTGGCTTTTAACTATGCAATTGTCCCCCTCCCTTGGCCTAGTGAGCATAGACCTAACCACAGAGCAAAGCCAAATCCACCAAACTGAAGTTCAAAAGCTTGAGCAGAGATGGCCAAGAATTCTGAACATCTTTGAATCCAGCATCCCAGACCTCAAACAAATGGTCATAGATACAACTTTTCAAAGAAAGGAGACCTCTAGTTTCTGCCCTGTCTCTCACAGAGTTGAGGTGGGTCTCCAGAAGTCTATACTACACTGCAGTGATCAAGAGACAGGAGAAAACTTGCTTTGGGAGAAAAAAGATATTGTCCACAGAGAGAGAGAGAGAGAGAGAGAATATGACTTCTTGTTCCTCTGGCAAAAGGCATGCAGTGAATTTTCTTCGTGTAATACCTAGAAAACTTCTCTATGTAATGGAACCCTTGTCTTTCCCTAAAAGACAATAAAGAATTCAATTCTAAATGAAATTCCAAATGAAAGCAAAACAATATCAAAATATTCAACCTTGCAGGATTCAAGCTGTTTCTGGGAATTAATTCCATCACCTACTGTATCAACTGATAGAAGGCAAGCCGGGGGTTTTCCAACCCTCTCAAAAATTCACTTTGAATTTCCCTCTCTGTTTTCTGATTCCTGGTGACATCCATTCAGTGATAAATGTCTCCACTGGTCTTTGTCTCTTCAGAAAAGCTTCAATAATCAGAATATTTTTATCATTGGCCAAGTCCCTCTCTGTTTGCTGGACTATTTTTTTCATCCCAGACTCTCTATTGCACCACTGGGGAGTCAGGCAGATGGCTGGAAATTATGAGATTATATTAGCCAGCAGATGGGACAAATGTTCAACACTGGGTGTTCTGAGCCAACACAGCCCCATCCACAACAATATGCTCCCTGGGTTTTCTCCTTCAACTGGCTTTCTTTTTTCACATATCAGAATTTCTGACATGATTCCAAGGCAGAAGCCAAGTGAATTAATAAAACAAACAACAAAAAATGAAAGGGTGACTACACAGGATGGAAGCAGAAGTCACACTTGCTGGTGGAATGCAGCAGAAAAGAGGTCTGGGGTCTGTAAGGAGAGGAAAGGGGTCAAATTTTTCATATTCACCTCAGACAAAAACCTATATTTTTTCTAACCAGCTCTAAGATTTCAACAATGATGACTTCACTCAGATTATCCCCTACAATAAAATTGGGAAGAACTGAGCAACTGATGAGATGGTAGTTACTAGCAACAAATGTGGGAAAGAAAGAATGTAGTTGGAACCACAGACCAGAAAAGTGGAACTACACTCATGCTTGGTGTAGCAAAAGAACAGGTACTTAAGCCAGTTTTGCACTGACCTCAGCGTTGTTACACTGTGGGCAATCCAGCTCTCAATCTCTGAGAGCTATGAAGTGTCTATATGGTAGTGGGGAAGTGAAAAGCCAATTCAGGTCCAAGATATCTTCAGATGCAGTGTCTAGATTTCCCTTTCCATCTTGTTTGATGTTTCTTCTGTGTAGCTCTCACCCCAGTATCTTCTCAAGAAGATAATCAGGAGTTTGTTTTGTTTGGGGAGGCATTCAGGGTTAAGTGACTTGGCCAGGGTCACACAGCTAGTACATGATAAGTATAGGAGGCTGGATTTGAACTCAGGTCCTCCTGACCCCAGGGTAGCTGCCCCAGGAGCTTGTGTTTGACATGTGTGCTTCATTCTCCCCCTAGGTGTCTCATGGAGCTCCATAGGTGGAGGTTTTGGGCTGCTCTGAAGCCAAGATATGAAGCATACCAAAGAACTGTGAGGATCTTCTGAAAAAATGGCCTTCATATCTGAATTACATATCTGATTCTTACAACTTAAACTTAGCTCATGCCTTCACCACACTACAGAATCTTGTCCAACAGTAGCAATCTTTACGACACTATTAACAAACCAAAGCATGTCAGACTGCCTCTCCTACAGCAGTCTCCAAGCTTTTTTGATCATGTACCCCCATCAACTGAAAAAAAGTTTTAACTGATTCATATATATATATATATGTTACATACTTTTACTAATGCTTTATGCATATTATAAAACATACACAAAAAAGAGATTTAAAAGGATGTCAAAATGAAATAAACAATAATTTATAATATTTTATTAATGGCACAAAACATACTTTTTTCTCTCACCATGATATTAATTATTAACAATGATATTGTATGTATTCATTATGCAGTATATTAATGTTACTAATTATTAATGATATTTTTAGTGAGAGCAATGTGATTGAACATGCTTCATTATTTCCAAAAAAATTCCTGTGTGTTTCTGAAGGGGTAGGGCAAACTTGTAAATATTAACTTTCTGTTAGCGACTAATTAATCAGTTGTTCAATCAATGTAGCTAGCCAAATAAGGGAATTTCTTCTTTAATATAAATTGTTATTGAAAGATCCACAATATAAAAATCAAATAATAGGTCGTAATAAGGAACAGAACAGCCTTTCAAGAGAAAACCTATTTCTCTGTGTAGATTATTACTATACACAATGTAAAAAATAGCGAGCAAAAATAAATTTTCTCCAACTTCCATTCAGCAGAAAGTTTTCAGTATAAATCTTTACATGGTTCTGCTTAATGGATAGAAGTTTACCTTACTTTCCTATTCATGTTTGGGTATTTCTGTTGGGGTTTTTTATGAGTGTAGAAATAGAAAGGGCAGTTTGACTGAACTATACAGTACAGGAAAGGGGATACTATATAATAAGGCTGGAGAGGAGATTGAGTCTTACTCATCAGTCACTGGTCCAGAGGAGAGATCGCCCTGAGATGGCCATGGACAGTACTAACAGGATCTGTACGGGGAGGGAGAGGTCGTTGTTGGCAAAGGATGGAATTTCCCCAATGGCACTTGTGGAAAAGCTCTTTAAGTTGTTCATGTGGTTAGTCACCGTTAGATTCTAAATACCTTGAAGGACTGATTCTAGGACAGGGAAGCTGAGAGTTTGCTTAGTGGCCAGAGGGGTTAGAGTCAGAGAGTTCTGAACAATTAAGGATCAAAGGAAGGGGTGATAGTATTGGAGACAACCTACAAGACTGGCAATTTCAGGTAGTATGGGATGTGACCCATCTTCCCATGCTCTGAGTAGTTCATCATACAACCCTTGCGGTCATGACTTTGGTCTCCTTTAGAGTTGGGCTGACCTTCCCCATTCCCTTCAAAGATGACGGTTTTACTGAACTAGCCAAACCAATTCTTCCACCCCAGATCATTAGGAAAGACATAAGAGGATGCGAATGGGAAAATGATGAGTATTCTGGAGGCCTGGTGATCTGGCACCAAAATTTTCAAGGATGTACCTGCAAATATAAAAGAAAGAAGCACAGTGAAGGCAGACCTACCTCAGTTTCCCCTATTTTTTCCTTTTAAAACCAGATAGCCCACAGGTCACTGGGCAAATGCTCCAAAATATCCATATAGTCTAATCCAATAATAATAGCTATATAGCATTCACATAATGCTTTAAGGTTCACAAAGTGCTTTACAATTATTATCTCATTTGGTACAACAACCTTGTAGGATAGGATCTATTATTATCCTCATTTTATAGATGAGGAAACTGAAACCGATAGAGGTCAAGCAACTTACCTAAAATCACACAGCTGGGACGTATCTGAGGTTGTATTTGAACTCAGGTCTTCCTGACTGTAGGCCCAGTGCTTCATCCACTGTGCCATCTAGCTGCCAATCCAGTACCCAAATAGACATATAAACAATGAGTGCACACAGTGTATATAAATGCAAACAGCTTCATCTGTGTTGCTGCATTAGACTTCTCAACTTTCCAATAAATCCTTTCCTTCCTATCAAATGACTGCCCCCCACATTTCTTCTTTGGTCACGCTTTCCACTCCTGGCAAAGCTATTTTTATACCCAGATTTATTGAATGAGGAAAATACATTCAAACACTTAAAATGTTTAGTACTAAAATGTACTGATCTAATCTACTGTCCCGAGAGCTGTATGAGGACTGAGATGTACTGAAATAGCATTCTTTTAAAAACTAGACTGATGAGAATAAAGCACTATCACACATAGCGTAAAGAATGCTTAACAAGAGGTAGAACAAGTGGGTCCAGCTCTGACATGAGCTCGGTGCTCTAGGCAAATCATTTGCCCTTTTTGGGGGCCTCAGTTTCGTTTGGAAAATGAAAGAGTTAAACTAGACAGCCTCTAAGGTCTCATTTCAGCTCCAATATCCTGCAGTTCTAAGAAAGAGAAGAATGAAAGATATATGAAAATCACAAGGTCACAGAGTGGGTAATATTTATACAATTCCATGGTTAGGCTTCATTATTTAGCCACAGAGGTCATGTTTACCTCAGTTTCCTCATCTGTAAAATGAGCTGGAAAAGGAAATGGCAAATCCCTCCAAGTATCTTTGCCAAAAGCAAATGAAGCCACAAAAAGTTAGACATGACTGAAAATGCCTAAAAAACAACAGAAAGGCTTCATTCATTAGGCTCTCCAAGTGTAGACTCCCATTCATAATACAGCTGATTAGATGTATAGACCTCAGGAACTTTCCACACAGGCATGGCCAGTCCTTTTTTTCAGCTACAAGATTTATTTCTGAGTCACCTCCCAGTGAAATATAGAGACCTTCATTAAAAGCCTGAAGGTTTTCACAAAACCACCATACAGTGAGAAAAGTACAGGAACCGGACTTAGGGGGCCTTGCTTCAGATCCCAGCTCTGCTGCTTATCTGACCTTGGACAAGGACCTTCCTGGGCTGAACAAGTCAAGTCACCAAGCACTTATATGCTCACTATGTGCCAGGCATTGTGCTAAGCACTAGGAGTACAAATGCAAGCAAAACGGCTGTCTCTTACCTCAAAGAGCTTGCAGTCTTATGGGGAAAGACAGGGCAGAAAAAGCTGAGATGTATTGTGGGGGCTGTGGGGGGCAGGGTTCAGAGAGGGGCACAGCAGAGAAAGAAGCCCTTTGGGAATGAAGAGTAGTGGAGCCCAGAGAGGAAGGAAGGAGTGAATAGGACAGGCCTGGGCACTAGGAGAAGGTGGTCAGTCAGGGAAGGAGAGATCTACCAGGCTAGGAAGGCTTTGGGAGAAAGAAGGATCTTCCAGACTGACAAGTCCAGTGGGTGAGGAGTGGAGTCCAGAAAGGAATGAATGTCTAGAACGTCTAGAGTAGGCCTGCACAACACTCAGCCTGCAAAAGGATTTCAGGCTGTCTGAGAAAAATGTGAAAGTTGTAAAATAGGACTGCACAACATACCTCCCATGAGCCGCTTTGGTGGGCCGAAAATGGCTTGTGGGCCATATGTTGTGCAGGCCTGGTCTAGAGGAATGTCTAGAAAGAATGTCCTTTTATTAAGGGGATTTGTTCTGTGAAGTTTGGATTCAAAGGGCCACCCCTGAGAACCTAGAGAGCCCACATGTGGACTCCAGACAGCAAGTTCCCCATCTCTGGCAGACTCTTCCAATTACTTCACTATATTACATTTCTATGTTTCTTTTCAACGCTGTTTTTTTTTTGTTTAAAAGTGTCTCCTCAGCTTTACTTTTTTACGCCTCACTTTCTTTCTCTGTAAAATGTCCTCAGTCCTCAATTTTATGTTCCTAGGATGTATCCATCCACTCCTCACATTGACTTAAATCATAGTCAGAAGGCGGGCCAGAGCAAGGGGTGCAGTCAGAGGGTGACCAGGAGGCAGAGTAAAGCCAGCAGCTGGCAAAAGTTAAAGGCGCCCTTTGTGACTAAGGAAGAGAGCCAGACAAAGCTTGGAAATGGTAATGCCTGCCACTTATATAGCACTTTGAGGTTTGTAAAGCATTATCCCATCAGAACAAACTTGTGAGATAGATACTATAGATGCTACTACCTTCACTTGAAGCAAGTGAGACTCAAAGAGTTTGACTGACTTGCCCAAGGTCACATGGGTTCTAAGTGGTAGAATGGGAATTCAGTAACAGGTTCATCATTCCAAGCTCAGTACTCTTTTCATTGTACCCTCATTTCCCAGACTCTAGGACACATTCAAGCCAGAGGGGTCAGAGATACAACCCATCTTGGGGCAGGCAGGAACCAGACTACAATTCAACTGGGAAATATTTAACAAAATTAATAAAAATACGACAGAACCTGGATAATGTGAACACATGGTTTTCAATGTGGTTTAGTGGCCCATTTCTGTTTGAGTAGGTGGCCACTGCATTATACCATCTAGCTCCTTACTTACTGGGTTAGCCAGCCATAGCTTGGGGGAGAATATGTTTGTAGAGGCATGTGTCCTAGCTGAGGAAGGAACACATTCACTGCCTAAAAGAGAGCAATTTTAATGCTATGCAACTCTGAGAAATAATCCATTTAGACCCCTACTCTATTCCAATCAGTATTAATCAGTTTGACATGATTCCACAGGGGTAGTGATAGTGGTAGAGGGAGGGGTGTTAGGACCCAGAACTGTGAACTGCAGATTGCAAGTTTACTTGTTTCATCATAGGAAGGTAACTAGAAGTCCTTTACCCTTGCTTTTCTTGTCATGGTGACCAAGTCCAGTGAGGAGGAGGAGACTCAATCACATGGAAAGTCCTCCAACTTATTTTCAAAACTCTGGACTACTCTCATTTGTCCAACATGAGCAGGTGACCACCTTATTAACATTTTACGACACTTAATGGAGATGCCCCATGCTTTGCCCAACCAGAGACCCCGCCTTCCTTTTCCTTCAGCCGGGTCCCCCCCCCGCCCACATACCATTTCTACCTGATGCATCATTTTTTGGCCCACAAAGCAAGATCTATCGATCAAAGGGATTCTGTATTTTGTATAGCCTTTTTAGAATGTTCAGGTATCAAATCTGGTATCAAGCCTTATAAAAATAAGGCCCTGGAAGAAGGGGGCAGCTCAGATCATGAGGAAGATCTGAGGTCTACTTTACTGGAGGGGACCATGGACCCCTTAATAAAGCGCCATTGGCTCAGAGATCTGCCTCAGTCTCTTTTATTGTATTTTAATCGCCACACAACAAACAGCCTTGGGGAGCTCAGATCTCCCTCCTGCTACCAAGCAGGGACACGCAGTTTTTTGTTCCTTGATGCTCTATGACTGGGTGCTTGGGAGACTAGAATATTTAACTGGGTGGGAGGAAAGCAGCTTTTCCCATTCCCGTTTTGCTCTTGTCTGGTAGTACATGATGCAGCGCCCCTGTAGTGCTGCTAGAGGAAGGAGTAGGGAGTGGGGGTGGGGAGGAGAATGTAAGGGAGGGGAACAGAAGTGAAACAGCTCAAGAGAGGATAGGAGGGGGCAAGATAGAGGAGGAGGAGAGAGAGATTTAACCAGAGGGAGAATAGAAGGAAAGAGAAGAGCAGGAGAAATGCAGAAAGGGAGGAGAAAGAAGTGAAACCACTCAAGAGAGGATAAGAGGAGGCAAGATAGAAAAAGGAAGAGAAACAAAGAGGTTTAACCAGAAAGAGAATAAAGGGAAGGAGAAACAGGGAGGAAGTAAAGGAAGGGAGAGAGGAGAGACAGAGAGAAACAACTAGACATAGCTTAAGTAAGGAGAAGGAAAGGGAGAGAAGAGGGAGGCAGGGCGGAGAGAAAGAGGAAAGGACAGAGAGAAGAGAAAAGAAGAGGGAAGGAGTGAAAACAGGAGGAAAGAAAGAGAGAGGGAGAACCAAAGAGAAAGAAAAAGAGATGGATAGAGTAGACCACATAACTTAAGGGAGGCTAAGAGGAAGGAGAGAAGATGGAGGAAGGGAAGGAAAACAGAAAAGCTAAAGAGATTTTTTAAAGGATAGGCATACCATAAGAGATGATTAAGGAAGAAAAAAATGGGAAGGATGGAGATAGCCAAGCTGTAAAATATCTCGCTCAAGTAAAGCTTCAGGGAGGATGACCAGTAAGAACGGGGAAGGAGACGTTGTGATTCCAGCAAAAGCTGACAAAAGAATTCCAATTTGACTTTGTCACTTCAAACAATCTGTGGTGGTGGTTGTTCAGTTGTTTCAGTGGTGTGGACCTCTGTCCATGGCGTTTTCTTGGCAGAGATACTAGACTGGTTTGCCATTTCCTTTTCCAGTGGCAGACAGGGCTTAAGTAACTGCCCAAGGTCACACATCTACGAAGTTTCTGAGGTTGAATTTGAACTCAGGTCTTCCTGACTCCAAGCCCAGTGAGCTATCCACTGTACCACCAAGTTGCCCCTCTTAAAACAATAGTCACAGATTATCCACATAGTGAATGACAAAGAACCAGAAATTATGTAGGAGTTTTAAAGTTATAGATTACTCAAAAAATCATGATAAAAGAGCTTAGAATTAGTATGTTTCATCAATTCAGTATACAGTAAAAGAAGATACAGACATCTAGCTACAAGAGATATTGATCAATATGTGTGTGCATGCACATACATACATACACACACATACACACATCTCTTTAGTATTTTGAAGGATCCATAACTTCATCAGTGTGGGTCCTCCTTCCACTGATAGAGATTACAACCCTTTCTCCCACTTTCACAGACTGTCATTGATGATTGCAATAGCCAAGATAATTCATCATTTATTGGTGAGTCATCTGGTGATGAGCCTCTCTGAACTTGGCTAGAATGATCCTAAACTGAAAGCAAGTGTCCATCATAAATCCATATTCAAATCCTTTCTAGTTTGGCAAAAACTACCAGAGTTTGCCTTCTGTGAGCACAGCTTTCAAGAACCCAGGATCAACTCCTACCATGACGAGCCTTTGTAAAAGGACGTTAGTGGAAAAGATACATATACACTTTGTAAAGGAGAATGAACTCACTAGCTGAAGGGAATCAGACATTCATCATGATACTTTCCTGATGTTATCCCCATAGGGAGATTCCATGGAGCAGGTGAGATAAGAACATGATCACCTGTCCAGTAAATTAGAAGAATGAACTCATAACAGGGGAGGGGAAGAGGGAATGAAGAAAAAGACTCATTATGTGTCATGAGAAAGAAGAAACAAAGGTTAGTGAGTGAGTTGAGATCATATAAAAATGTAGCAAAAGCATATCGACTTTGATTCAGAAGCAGAATGGAAGGAACTCATGGATTGCTTTACAGCATATCACCCTGCAACTGCACTCCAGGATGGGTCTCCTGAGGGACAATAATCCAAGGTTAAAAAAATTCTATGGTCCTCATTCCTAAAAATATAACTCATTTGCCCCCACTAATATATTTACCTTCACTCTAGTTAGCCCTTAAAGAACACAATTAGTTCAAAGTAAAGACGTTTACTGAAAAGACATAGCAGGAACCACAAAATATCCTCCACATTAATGTGGAGCACACACTCACATAGATGCAGAGAATGTCAGTGGGAAGAGTATACACATGAAATTAGCAAGTGCAAAGGTGCACATGTTGAAAAAATAAACGATCAATACATGTGCAAGGCAAGACAATTCACAGTTCAAGCTGAATTGCTTCTGCCGATCTTCATCTTTCAGTCTCTACTGATTCCTGCTCCATGGACACCACCAGATGCTCCTCCTCCTACTTTAATTGCTTTGCTGTCATCACCACTTCCTCTAACTGGGAACTCAGCTAACTTCCTGACTGAAGTGCTGCTGTGCACTTGAAAAAACCAGAACCATTTATCCTAGGACCAGCAGGAGTCTTACCTTTCAGATCTGCCATCTCCTCAGCAAGTCCAGTACCAGGCATGAGACGCTAAGGTAGGCAAGGTGTGTGTAAGGAAAGCTACCTCATCCTGCTGATGCTGCAAGGCATTGAAGTTCGTGCTCTGCTGCTCTTGACCTTGATGTCTCAGCCTCTGCTGAGCACTGCTTGACTGCTTGTTTGTGGTCACCACTGCTTCTGGCTGAAACTCTAGCCTAAGGTGCTTCTATGCCTTTTCCTCAGAAAAAGCCAGAACCTTTTCCTTCGAATCAGCAGGAGCATCCCCAAGTTCCTTGCCCCAGGTTTGTGCTGCTGCTTGGTTCTCTCTCTTTTTCTCCTTCTCTCCCTCCCTCCCTTTCCCCTGTTCCTCTCTCTCCTAGTCTTCCTCCTCCTCTCTCTCCCTCCCCCAATAACAACTCAATATATCACAGACCCACAGAATAGGATTCTGTCCAGCGGACACAAAAGGCAAAGGAGGAAAAACCGACCCTCAAGGCTTGGTTCTTTCTCCATAGCTAGCTCTTCTCTCAACTCTCTGTGCAGCACAATTATTGTAAGTTTGACTAATCCATTTTTAAACTCTTAACCTTTCCAATTTACCACATCAGTGACAAGGAGGAGGAAAAGGCAACAGGGCAGGCCTGAAGTTTTTACCCATCCTCAGCATTATTGCCTGTCCCTTTCATATATAAATAAACTACTTAAGGTCTCAAAAGAGGACACTCATCTCATTTTCTCTTTATTTGCTCATTACATCCAGTAATTTCATCAAGTATACTAGGGAGACTCAATTGATGAAAGGTGCCTAAATCAACCCCCTACTATGCTAGTAAGAATCAAAGCATTCCCGACCACCCAGTGGAGCCATTAAAACTAGGCTAGCATGGTGAAAAGACCAATTTGTTGCTCAGTCATTTCTTGTGTCTGACTCTTCATGACCCCATTTGGGGTTTTCTTGGCAAAGATACTGGAGTGGTTTGCCATTTCCTTCTCCAGATTATTTTACAGATGAAGAAACTGAGGCAAACAGGGTTAAGTGACCGGCCCAGGGTCACACAGCTAGTAAGTGTCTCAGACCAAATTCAAACCCAAGATGAGTCTTCCTGATTCCAAGCCCAGGAAAGATTAAAAGATTCAAGGCTATTTAAGCCAGTTAAATAATAAGTTCAAAGAAAACAGTTTGACAGAAGGATGTCAATGGTACAAAGCACTATGAAAAATGAGGGAGAGATGACCACTGGGTGAGGGGATCAGAGAAAGCTTCATTTTAAAAAAGATGCAATTGAGCTGAGCCTTTAGGTTTATAGGAGATCCATAGACAGAAACTGGGGGGTGGAGGAACAAACATAAATGGAATGTGAATGAGCGCATGGAGCATTAAAGAAAAAAAAGTACAGGTCATGTGAAGTGGAGAAAAGTTTTCCAGTTTAACTGTAGCATGGGTGATAAATTTAAAATAAATTTAGAAACGCATCTTTTCAGTGACTGTGAGTGGCTATGAGGGCCAGGTATAGGAGTTTCAATATTATATTCAGTAGTCAAAAGTCAATAATCAATAAACATTTGTCAAGTGCCTGCTAGTGGCAGGCACTGTGCTAAGTAGATAGAAATACAAAAATAAATAAACAAAGACAGTCCCTGCCCTCAAGGAGCTTATCGCTGAATGAGGAAAAACAATACACAAAAGAAAACTGAAAAGGTAGAAAGAGTTAAAGATACCAGGTGTGGGGCATAGGGGAGAAGTTAATGACTCCAGCCCAGTGGGAAACGAAAGGGGCAGTTGGGAGCCAATGAAAGTTTGTGAGCACTGAAGTACCATGTGCATTAGGAATATTAATCTGACAACTGGATGAAGGATGGAATGCAGAAGACAGGGATTGGAGGTGGGGAGTTCATTTAGAAAGCTATTGTACCAGTACAGGTAAGGGACAATGAGGGCCTGATTTAGGATAGTGATAGGAGGAAGGTTAAAATGGAGACAAATGCAAAAGATGTGGCAAAGACAGAAAGCCTTTTGTGAAAGAAATGCTTTTGTGATTAAGTGGCTGATAAGGAATAGGCATGGAATTCAGAAAAAGAAGTTATAAGCTTAATAGGAGATATTCCCTTCACCAGAATATGAGGATTGAGGGCCCTGGTGAATGCTCCATCAGAGAAGACACATAAGAAATAGAAGATGACTCTTGAAATTTGGGAGAAATTATACCACAGAGAATTCAGTCCTGGGGACCAGGGAACAAAGAGGGTGACCTTCTAGGGCACTTCTCCATCTAATCTCTTGGGTTCTGTTTACAGCAGTTGACAATTTTCCTAAGCTTCAGAGAGACTCCCCTGAATCCCAGCAAGCAGTTGTCCAGGGCAATTTTGCACATAACACTATGATATGACAAGCATGCAGGCACTTAGAAATTTAAAATACCTTTATTTGCACTTAACAGATTATTCTAAGAAATAGTTTTTAATTCTTTAGCATGAAAGTTGGTCACCATTTAGGGTTAATATGCTATCCTGCAAGAATATGTAGAAGTGAGATTACCCAGACAACTAATTACCTGCAAAGATAATCTTGACTAATTGGAATTAGAGCAACCAGAGCAATTATTAAATGTTGTTATCCCTTAGAACGTTCTCAACTAGACCTGGGATTTAATTATCTTTAATAAGATCTCATAATTAGAGGGATCTAGAGTTTTCAAAATAAAAGGGCTAATATAAAACCCTCCCCTCCCCCCCCACCCCCCACCCCATGGATGATTGAAAGAATTCTAGAGCAGGATTGAGGAGACCTGGATTATAGTCCAAGTTTCCGCAATGACCTGGGAAGTTTTTTGCCCTCTCTAAGGCTCTATTTCCTTACTGCAAAATAAAAAGGCTAAGCTGGATTGAACATTTGTTTATAAATTTATTGAGTTTCTGTTATGTGTGACGCATTGTGCTGAGAGCAAGTAGAATCCTCTGAAGTCATCTTATACAAAATCTACCTCAAGTCTCCTTTCTGCAGTAAGGAACCTGCGGCCTCATGGCCAAATGTGGCCTTCTAGGTCCTCAAGTTCAGCCTTTTGACTGAATCCAAACTCTATAGAACAAATCCCCTTAATAAAAGGATTTTTTGCGGGGCAGGGGAGGGGGGAAGCAGAGCCAAGATGGTGGAGTAGAAGGATGGGCCTGCCCTTGCTTTACCCCCATAGCCCATAAAATACTTAAATAATGCATTTATAAAAAATGACTCTAAATAAATACTACAGCAGCAGAGGCCACCAAGCAACAGAGTGAAAGAGATTTCCAGCCCAAGACAGCTTAGAAGGCCTACACGAAGGATCTATCACATCAGGCTAAGACAGCTTTGAAGGTCACCTGGGTGAAAAGGGAGCCATTCTGGCCCCAGTCCTGACCCCAGGGTGACAGCAGCCACTGCAGCAGCAGCATCCACTTTTGGAGCCCTTGGCCTAAAGACCCTGGGAGAATCAAGGTGCTGATCTGGGTCTGAGTCCCGAGTGGCAGCCCTGGTATGAGGAGGAGGACTGGCATGGTGGAGCTGGTGGAGGCTCTGAAGAGGGAATCCTGCTCCCAGACCAGAGCACAGGCAAGGAGAGGAGTTTACTCCTCTCCCTTGATCGTGCCACTGTGGAGGAACTGAGAACTTGCAGGTCCCTAAAATATACCCTCCACTTGACAAAGGACTCAAAAGTCAAGAAACTGGCTGGGAAAATGCCCCAAAAAGGAAAAAAAAATAAGACTATATAAGGTTACTTTCTTGGTGAGCAGATATTTTTTTCCATCCTTTCAGATGAGGAAGAACAAAGCATACCATCAGAGAAAGACATAAAAGTCAAGATTTCTACATTCAAAACCTTCAAAATAAATATTCAATGGTCTCAGGCCATAGAAGAGCTCAAAAAGGATTAAAATCTAGTAAGAGAGGCAGAGGAAAAATTGGGAAAAGAAATGAGAGTGATGAAAGAAAATCATGAAAAGTGAATTAACAGCTTGCTAAAGGAGACCCAAAACAATCCTGAAGAAAATAACACCTTTGAAAATAGACTAACCCAAATGGCAAAAGAGGTCCAAAAAGTCAATGAGGAGAAGAAGGCTTTAAAAAGCCTTCTTCTTTAAAAAGCAGAATGGGCCAAATGGAAAAGGAGGTTCAAAAGCTCACTGAAGAAAATAGTTTTTTAAAAATTAGAATGGAGTAATGGAAGCTAATGACTTTATGAGAAACTAGGAAATTACAAAACAAAACCAAAAGAATGAAAAAATAAAAGACAATGTGAAATATCTCATTGGAAAAACAACTGACATAGAAAATAGATTCAGGAGAGGTAATTTTAAAATTATGGGACTATCTGAAAGCCATGATCAAGAAAAGAGCCTAGATACCTTCTTTCATGAAATTATCAAGGAAAACCGCCCTGAAGAACCAGAGGGCAAAATAAATATTGAAAGAATTCACTGATCACCTCCTGAAAGAGATCCAAAAGGAGAAACTCTTAAGAATATTGTAGCCAAATTCTAGAGTTCTCAAGTCAAGGAGAAAATATTGCAAGCAGTCAGAAAGAAATAATTTGAGTATTGTGGAAATACAATCAGTATAACACAAGATCTAGCAGTTTCTACATTAAGGGATCAAAGGACTTGGAATATGATATTTCAGAAGTCAAAGGAACTAAGATTAAAAGCAAGAATCACCTACTCAGAAAAACTGAGTATAATACTTCAGGGGAAAACTGGTCATTCAACGAAATAGAGGACTTTCAAGCATTCTTGATAGAAAGACAAGAGCTGAAAAGAAAATTTGATTTTCAAACACAAGAATTGAGAGAAGCATGAAAAAGTAAACAGTAAAGAGAAATCACAAGGCACTTACTAAAGTTGAACTGCTTACATTCCTACATGGAAAGATAATATTTGTAAGTCTTGAAACTTTTCTCAGTATCTGTGTAGTTGGAGGAATTATACAGAGAGAGAGAGAGAGAGAGAGAGAGAGAGAGAGAGAGAGATTGAGCACACAGGGTGAGTTGAATAGCAAGGAGTCATATCTAAAAAAATAAAATTAAGGGGTGAGAGAGGAATACATTGGAAGGAGAAAGGGAAAAATGAAATGGGGTAAATTATTTCTAATAGAAGAGGCAAAAAAAGCTTTTCCAACAGAGGGGAGAAAGGGGAGATGAGAGGGAAAAAGTGAAGCTTACTCTCATCACATGTGGCTCAAGGAAGGAATAATATGCACACTCAATTTGGTATGATAATCTATCTTACAGTACAGGAAAATAGGGGAGAAGGAGGAAGGGAGGGCAAATGGGAGAAGGGAGCAATTAGAAGTAAACACTCTTGGGGAGGGACAAGGTCAAAAGAGAGAATAGAAGAAATGGGGGGGGCGGAGCCAAGATGGCGAAGTAGAAAGACGCACATACACACAGCTCCGAACCCACAAACCACAGAACGGCTAGAGGGGACCAACCCAGGGCGAATTCTGCACCCAGAGACCATGGAATATTGGAGCGAGGGAGATTTCTGTTCCAGAGAGACCCCCAAACCTCTCGCAGGGGGGCCTTCGCGCTGTGGACTGGGCGCTGGGACGGGGAGCAGAGGGCAGCCCTGCCGCGGCAGCGACACCGTGAGGAAAAGATCCAAGCGGGCTACGGGGACGGGATCTCCAGCGGCCATGCGGGTCCCTCCACCCACAGAGGGACCTGCAAACCTCTCGCAAAAGGTCCGTCGCGCTGCAGACGCGGAGCCCAGCCCGGACCTGCGGTGGCGGCGGCGGCCGCGGCTCCAAGAGGTACAGATCCGAGAAGGCTCCAGAGATGGGATCTCCAGCGGCGGCACAAGCCCCCCCACCAACAGGTGACTGACGGGGGTAGGTGAGAGAGTGTCTTTGGCGGGTCGAGAGGGGAGTGGGGTGCCCCCATGGCTCGGGCCCCCCAGGAGATAGAAGCTCAGAGGCAGCTGCAGACAGGGGCTCCCCAAACGGGCGGGAGCCTGGATCCATTGTGGAAGGTCTGTGCATAAACCCCCGGAGGGAGCTGAGCCAGAGAGGCGGCCCTGCCCCTGACCACCTGAACTTAATTCTCACACTGAATAGCAGCCCTGCCCCCGCCAAAAATCCTAAGGCAGGAAGCAGCATTTGAATCTCAGTTCCCAAACGCTGGCTGGGAGGACCAGGAGGCGAGGAGGGTGTGAGGAGAACATTCAGAGGTCAGGTCACTGGCTGGGGAGAATGCCCAGAAAAGGGAAAAGAGATAAAACTATTGAAGGGTACTTTCTCGGAGAAAAGACACTTCCTCCCTTCCTTTCTGATGGGGAGGAACAATGCTTGCCATCAGGCAAAGACACAGAAATCAAGGATTCTGTGTCCCAGCCCACCCAATGGGCTCGGGCCATGGAAGAGCTCAAGAGGAATTTTGAAAATCAAGTTAGAGAGGTGGAGGAAAGACTGGGAAGATAAATGAGAGGGATGGGGGAAAAGCATGAAAAGCAGATCAGCTCCCTGCTAAAGGAGAACCAAAAAAATCTTGAAGAAATTGGCACCTTGAGAACTAGCCTAACTCAGTTGGCAAGGGAGGTGCAAGGGGCCAATGAGGAGAAGAATGCTTTCAAAAGCAGAATTAACCAAATGGAAAAGGAGATTCAAAAGCTCACTGAAGAAAATAGATCTTTCAAAACTGGAATGGTACAGATGGACGCTAAGGACTTTATGAGAAAGACAGATATCACAGAACATAGCGTGAAGATTCGAAAAATGGAAGATAATGTGAAATATCTTATTGGAAAAACAACTGACCTGGAAAATAGAATCAGGAGAGACAATGTAAAAATTCTGGGACTACCTGAAAACCATGATCAAAAGAAAAGCCTAGACATCATCTTCCATGAAATTATCAAGGAAAACTGCCCTGAGATTCTAGAACCAGAGGGCAAAATAAATATTCAAGGAATCCGCAGAACACCGCATGAAAGAGATCCAAAAAGAGAAACTCCTAGGAGCATTGTGGCCAAATTACAGAATTCCCAGGTGAAAGAGAAAATATTGCAAGCAGCTAGAAAGAAACAATTCAAATATTGTGGAAATACAATTAGGATAACACAAGATCTAGCTCCCTCTACATTAAGGGATCGAAGGGAATGGAATAGGATATTCCAGAAGTCAAAGGAACTAAGACTAAAACCAAGAATCACCTACCCAGCAAAACTGAGTATAATACTTCAGGAGAAAAAATGGTCTTTCAATGAAATAGAGGATTTTCAAATTTTCCTGATGAAAAGACCAGAGCTAGAAAGAAAATTTGACTTTCTAACACAAGAATGAAGAGAACCATGAAAAGGTGAACAGCAAAGAGAAGTCATAAGGGACTTACTAAAGTTGAACTGTTTACATTCCTACATGGAAAGACAATATTTGTAACTCTTGAAACATTTCAGTATCTGGGTACTGGGTGGGAGTACACACACACACACATGCACACACGCACACATACATAGAGACAGAGTGCACAGAGTGAATTGAAGAGGATGGGATCATATCTTAAAAAAAAAAATGAAATCAAGCAGTGAGAGAGAAATATTGGGAGGAGAAAGGGAGAAGTTATATAGGGCAAATTATCTCTCATAAAAGAGGCAAGCAAAAGACTTATTAGTGGTGGGATAAAGAGGGGAGGCAAGAGAAAAACATGAGGTCTACTCTCATCACATTCCACTAAAGGAAGGAATATAATGCACACTCATTTTGATAGGAAAACCTATCTCATGATACAGGAGAGTGGGGGACAGGGGCACAAGCAGGGTGGGGGGGAGGATGGAGGGGAGGGCATGGGGAGGAGAATGCAATCCGAGGTCGACACTCATGGGGAGGGAAAGGACCATAAGAAAATAGAAGTAATGGGGGACAGGATAGGATGGAGGGAAATATAGTTAGTCCTATACAACACAACTAGTATGGAAATCATTTGCAAAACTAAACAGATTTGGCCTATATTGAATTGCTTGTCTTCCAAGGGGAAGGGATGGAGAGGGAGGGAGCTAAAGAAGTTGGAACTCAAAGTGTTAGGACAAAATGTAATGTTCTTACCACTGGGTAACAAGAAATACAGGTTAAGGGGTCAAGAAAGCTATCTGGCCCTGCAGGACAAAAGAGAAGACGGAGACATGGACAGGGAGAGAGGATAGAGGAGAGAGCAGATTGGTCACAGGGGCAATTAGAATGCTTGGGTTTGGAGGGGGAGGGGATAAAAGGGGAGAAAATTTGTAACCCAAAATTTTGTGAAAATAAATGTTAAAAGTTAAATAAAAAAAAAGAAATGGGGGGAAGGATAGGATGGAGAGAAATACAGTTAGTCTTACACAACATGACTATCATGGAAGTCATTTGCAAAACTATACATATATGGCCTATATTGAATTGCTTACCTTCTCAGTGGGGATGGGTGGGGAGGGAGGAAGAAAGAGAAATTGGAACTCAAAATTTTAGGAACAAATGTTGAGAATTGTTTTTGTGTACAGCTGGGAAATAAGCAATACAGGTAATGGGGTATAGAAATTTATCTTGCCCTACAAGACAAGAGAGAAGATGGGGATAAGGGAAAGGAGGGGTGTAAGAAAAAAGGGCACATTGGTGGAAGGGGCAATCAAAATGCAAGGCTTTGTAGGGAGAGGAGAGGGGAGAGATGGGGAGAAAATTTGGAATTCAAAATTTTGTGGAAATGACCATTGACAACTTAAAATAAATTAATTAACTAAAAAAAGAAAATAGTTCCTTAAAAATTAGAATGTAGTAGATAGAAGCTAATGACTTTATGAGAAACCAAGGAATTATAAAACAAAACCAAAAGAATGAAAAAATAGAAGACAATGTGAAATATCTCATTGGAAAAACAACTGACCTGGAAAATAGATCTAGGAGAAATAATTTTAAAATTATTTGTCTACCTGAAAGCCATGATCAAAAAAAAGAGCCTAGACAGCATCTTCCAAGAAATTATCAAAGAAAACTGCCCTGATATTCTAGAACCAGAGGGTAAGATAAATATTGAAAGAATTCACCAATCACCTCCTGAAAGAGATCCGGAAAGGAAAACTCCTAGGAATATTGTAGCCAAATTTCAGAGTTCCCAAGTCAAGGAGAAAATATTAAAAGCAGTAAGAAAGAAACAACTTGAGTATTGTGGAAATACAATCAGAATAACACAGAATTTAGCAGCTTCTGCTCTAAGTGATTGATGGGCTTGAAATATGATATTCAGGAGGTCAAAGGAGATAGGATTAAAACCAAGAATCACCTGCCCAGTAAAACAGAGTATAATACTTCAAGGGAAAAAATGGAATTTCAATGAAATAGAGGACTTCCAAGCATTCTTGTTGAAAAGACCAGAGTTGAATAGAAAATTTGACTTTCAAATACAAGAATCAAGAGAAACATGAAAAGGTAAACAGGAAAGAGAAGCCTTAAGGAACTCATTAAAGTTGAACTGTTTACCTTCCTACATGGAAAGATGTTATTTGTAACTCATGAGACTTTTTTCAGTATTAGGGTAGTTAGAGGGAATATATATATACATGTATATATGTATGTATGTAAGTGGATATGGGTAAATATGTATGTATATATTATATATATATGTAGGTATGTATATGTACATGGGTGTATGTATGTATGTATATGGGTGTGTGTATACATACACACACACACACACACACACATACACACACACACACACACATAGAGGGCAAAGGTTGAGCTGAATATAAACGGAGAATACCTAAAAAATTAAAATTTACTGTTGATTGGAAGGTACTAGGAGTAAGAAAAAGGGAGAGGTAGAATATAACACATCATCTCACATAAAAGAGGGAAGAAAGAGCTTTTACAATGGAGGGGAAGAGGGGGAGATAGAAGGAAATATTTGAGTTTTACTCTCATGGCATTTGACTTAAGGAGGGAATAACACACACTCAACTGGATATGGAAATCTATTTGACCCTGCAGGAAGGTAGGGGGGAAGGGGATAGGAGAGGGAAGATAGTAGAAGGGACAGCAAATTGGGGAAAGGGATAATCAGAAGCAAACACTATTGTGGGAGGACAGGTCAAGGAAGTGAATGGAATAAATGAAGGACAGGATAGGACAGAGGGAAATGTGGTTACAACATAACTATTATGGAAGTGCTTTGCATTGTTACACATGTATGACCTATATTGAATTGCTTGTTTTCTTAATGAGGGCTAGGTGGGGAGGGAAGGAGAGAATATGGAACTCAAGGCTTTAAGAATGAATGTTAAAAATTGTTTTAGCATGCAACTGGAAATTAAACAATACAGGCAATGGAGTATAGAAATCTATTCTGCCCTACAGGAAAATGGAGGGGAAAGGGGATAGAAGAAGGGCGGGTAATAGAAAGGAGGACAGACTGGAGGGAGAGGTGGATAGGGTGCATGCTATCCTGGGGTAGGGGATGGAGAGAGATGGGGAGAAAATTTTGAATTCAAATTCTTGTGGAAGTTAATGCTAAGAACTGAAAATAAATAATACATTTTTAAAAATAAAATAAAAGGATTTGTTCTGTGAAACTTGGACTCTGTTAAAAGGCTGCACCCAAGGACTAGAAAGTCACATGTGACCTCAAGGCTGCAAGTTCCCCAGACCTGGGCTGATTAACTGAAGATTTTCAGGGTTGGGGAACTCACTACCTCCTGAGGCAGACAGCCCACTCCATACAAAGGTGAGTCAAGATGACAGCCCTGCTCTCTGGAGGAGTAAAATATGGCTCCTGCCTTCAAGGAGTTTACAATCTAGTGGTGGGAGAAAAGGAATAGGCTGATTTGAACTTCTCCTAGGCACAAAACTTACATGCATTTAGATACGGCTTTAAAAAAAAAAATACTTTCTTCACAAGTACTCTGTGAGATAAGTAGTATAAGAGTGATTATCTCCATTTTACAAATAGAGAAACTGAGGCACAGATAAAAATGATATGACTTGCCTACAATCATACAGCTAATGAGAAACGAATTTAGGGAGGATCAGGATTTAAACCCTGGTCTTCTGAGGCTGAGTCCAGTGTATTCTTTCTAGTATACCCCCTTGCCTCATGAGTGACTGGTACTGTGCAGGATCTCTGAGCTACCTTCCAGCTCTCAAATTCTATGGGTTTTATACAATAAGGCAGGGAAGAATTTGGAACAAAGGAATTGGAGAAGAACTATGAAATAAGGTAGTACTGACAAAGATTCCTCAGAAGAAATGGGGTGCAGTGGCAGGAAGGAAAAGAATGGGAATTAGAAAAGCCAATGATGAAAATCTTTGTCCCTGTTACAGAGAGAGGACTCTGCAATGCTGCTAAGTTCTGTGATGACCTTGCGCTCTGGAGGAGTAAATCACAGGCCCTGCCACCAGGCTCTGGTATCGTTATCAGGATCATGAGGCTGCTCTGGAAGTTAGTTTCTTTTTTGCTCTTTTCTACTGAACATGTTCTGATCTATTCACATTTTGGTTCTATGACATCAATCAATAAAATGTACTAAATAAATTAAGTGAACAGTGGAATTGTAAATCGATTTCAGGCATAGAAGAGAGAGAGTGAGGGAACCAACAAGAGACTATTATAGGAATTGAAGTGAGAAATGATTCACGCAAGAATCAAGATTGTGGCTGCAGAGCCCATCATATCGTTACACATTTCTGAAATATTAAACAAATGAAACATACAAGCTTTGGAAATTGTTTCACAAAAATTGCAGGGTAGAGGCTGCTGGAATCCCCAGCTCACTTGGAAACAGGTAAGATAGCTGAGCCAACCTACTGTTAAAGTTCAGTCCAAAATGGTTGGTGTGGACTCACACAACACACAGCAACGTCTCAAACTAAAGTAAATATCCCAAACCCCCTTAGCCAGTGCCTGCAGCCCCTATCCATCATCTTTACAGGGAGACCCAAATCTGTTAGTAGGTAGCAGAAACAGGATATGTTCCCCAAAATGGGCAGAGGTCCTAAACAGAAAGGGAATGACATGGCCCATTTCAACAGGCCCCATTTTTTTTATGAGATTGCATGCCAAGTTTCATGGGCTCAAGTACTATTGTGTGGATGATTCTAAATGAATCATTAGCTTCCTCTGCAGACTTCATAGAATCATGGAATGTCAGGATTGGGAAAGGACCTTCAGATCATCTAGTTCATTTAATAGAATTGAAGTTCAGACTGGTGAATTGATTCATTCAACTTAGTGGCAGAATTATCCGAATTTAGGTGTTTTGATTTTCATTGCTATGCTCTTTTCTTAATTAAGGTCCAGTTTATTAAATAATAGGGAAATTTTCAGGATAACTGTGGCAATCTGAGATTTCTACCAAATGATCTGAACACTTCCAAAATAGGAACAGGGCAAAGGAGACTAGGTCTGGGATAATATAGCAAAAGGGTCTTTATCTTTTTCCCCCAGAAGAATCAATTTTATCCAAGTATAGAAGAGTTGATCTTTGACCAATTCCCCAGTCCAGAATGTCAATACAAGGTGTAAACAAGGCATTAAAATATCTGTCCAACCCTGATCCCTTTAGGTTGTGGAAACACCTTTTTCTGACAGAATTAAAAGGAGCAACTTCATTGGACAAGCACATAATCAAATATTCTCTTATTAAAGCTTTAAGAAGCCAAGCCCTTAGGAAAGAAGCACAGTTTGGTGGAGTCTAAGCTCAGGATTGTGTTCGTCCTTCCTTGCCAAAGAAGATCATCAGAGAAATGATGACATGACTTGCAGCTGACTTTGTTTTTGAGTGAAGGAGGGCTGTACAGGTCACTAGCCTCATTTTTCCTTCAGAGCCATCTGAATCCAGAAACCTGATATTCCTCAGGATGACTGGAGATGACCCAGAATGCACTGGGACACCTTGGGCCCTTTAGCTCAAGGTCTTTGCAGATACTCACTTATGGTGAGGCAAAACCCATTCATTGAATAGGCCTGTTTAAGAAGGGCACAGCCTCTTTAATTAAGTAAAGAAAAATAAAGACATCAGGATGGGAGGAAAACAGCAACAGTTACTATTGATAATCACTCTGAAGCCAGGAGGGTCCAGAGGAGCCCTCAGGCAGGGCCCCAATGGAGTCCCAGTTTCAAAGTGCAGTAAGTTTAAGGTTTTGGGAGAGGAGAGGAGAGGGAAGGAGCCAGTAAAACCCAAGTCAACTGGGCATCTTTTGGCCATCCTTCCTTTGGAGAGGAGAAGGAAGGGGAGGGGGAGGCAGACAGGAGAGGAGGAGGTGAGTTACCCAGGCCTCCCTCACTCAAAACAAAGTCAACTGCAAGTCATGTCATCATTTCTCTGATGGCATGGTCCTCTTCGGCAACAAAGGATGAACATAATCCTGTGAGTAGATGCAACTGGTTGAACTCAGGAGCACTTTGTGAAAATCCTGGCGGGGAGAGAAGATGAATATTTCTTTCTCCCTTCCTTTCCCTATCACCCAAGTAGCTTTAAAGAGAATTTACTCACTCAGAAAAAAGGTACCTCATTCAATAGCTAGAGAGTCAGTCGGAAAAAGTTCAAAGCCCAGTTGGAGGAAAAGAAATATACTCTAAGTGGTCTTAGATACAAAGAAACAGTTACTGGAGGGAGAAATAGGATCCTTGGCAGCAGAGAAGAGAGCTGCTTATGGAGAGGAGCAGACCTGGATAACCCAGAAGGGCAGGTTGCTCAGCAGAAATACTTCACCTAAGGAGAGTTGTGTGAGAATTCCATGATGAGAGAAAGGACTCCCAAGTCCTTTATTACCAGGAGTTATAAGCTGCCTTTGATTCACAAACACATACATATATGTATGTATACATGTATGTACATACACCCACATGTGTTTTACTACCACTGCATATAAATTTCAGCCCATTCTTTCCACAAATTCTATATATTTCTGGGAAAGTGTACTCCAAGTTTATGGGAGGAATGTTTTATAGCTACTGTTTTTCCTATGACATCTTAGAACTAAGAAGTGTGTCCACCGGCTGATTGTTAATGCAAGCATACTGGCTGGGGTTCATGAACTATAGTGGTAAGATTAAGGATCCATAGGGGTATCCTTTGAATCTGACAATGGTCAATATCTTTCACTTCAGTCTGCCCCAAGGAACTCAACCTACAAATCTGAGCATAGGAGTTAAAGAGTATTCCACAGGGTGTTTTGCAAATTTTAAAATCCTTTGGGGAAATGAATATAGAATATAGAAAATGGTAATGAATGGCTGGATGATGACCATTAAAGTTAGTGAGAGTGGCCATTTGCCATGAATTCCCTCTTCTCCCCTCTTTCTCAATTTCTTTCACTCAGATGCCTTCCACTTAGTGTTTATCTTCATGGAATCGAGAAAAAAGAGAGATACTGTATGTAATGGATACAAGTACTGTGGTTACTAGAGAGGTACGTTCTGTGAGGGGAGGAGGGAGAACGGGGAGGGGGGAAGAGGGGGAGGGTTGGAGTGGGGAATCAATCTCCAGGTTCTACCATCCTCTGGATGAAATTTCCTTCAAGATAATTCTGCTTCCTTTAGTCTGTTTCCTGACTCACAAAGCAGCCTTTTTTTTGATGAATTTGGTCGAGAGTGGGCATTCCATTTACCTCCATTCAACACACATTTATTAAGCTCCTACTAAGGTACTCTGCTAGGCATGTGTGCTTGTTAAATGGGGGATACAGATAGATAGATAGATGCATACATAGATATATAGATGGATACAGATACAGCTATATATAGATGTATATCCCTCACTACATATTAATGAATTGACACTATGGCTTATAAATATATCTATTGTGAATTTGTTTAGCATGATTCCACTCCCAGAGTCTGCATCATGCAGTCAAAGACAAGACAGTTGGTGTGACACTTAACCTGCTTTTATGTGTCTCTGCCTCTCTCATTCTTTTTACCACTCCTCCCATGCACTCACCCCTCCACCATCTTCAATTCATGTCTTCCTTGTCTTAATGGAAACCGGCAGTGTAGCCAGTTAAACAGATTCTAATTTGTTCTCATACTACAAAACTCTCTGTTTGGTATTTAAAGCCTTTTGCAATCTGCCTCCAGCCTATCTTTCCTGATTCATTGAACATTGATCCCCTTCATAAACTTTACGTTCCAGTTGTATTCTAAGATTTTTTGGTTTTCCATACATGACACTGCATCTTCCATGACTACACCTTTGCACAAGCTGTCCCTGCTATGGCTGGCAAGTTCTCCCTCTTCATCTCAGTCCAGATGACTTTAATGAACAAGGTTAGCGTTCATGTCCCTCCCCAGCCCCGTGAAAGATTTTGTACTTATGTTTTATATATTCTGTGTGTAATCTATGTACATATTGATTCTCCAAGAAAAATATAACTTTCCTGAGAGTAAGAATGGTTTGGTATTTCTCTTTGTGCCCCCTGTGCCTAGAACAGTACCTGACACAGAGCAGATGCATGATGAACACTTGAGGAATTAAAATCACATTTGCTTTTACATAGGGCAACCGTTATGCACGGACATCATCAGAATGAAAGAGACAATCAGAACAGTTAAGGACTGCACCTTACTGTACTACCTATGCCTACTCCCAGGAACCTCAAGACTTTTTGTTTCTCCATAGTTCTATCTGCATTTTGTGTCTGAAGAAAATGATCATCTGATTCTGAGGTTACCACATGCAGAGTCACACATGCCTGACACTGATAACATGACAGTTGCATAGCCTTGGCCAAATCATTTTACCTCTCCAGACCTCAGTTTCCCCATGGTATAATAATGGAGTTGGACTATAACTCTCAGGAATCCCCCATCTGCTGCCTGTATTCTTCATGCTGGGCTCAGCAGATATTAGGCTATGCTGGGCAGGATCTAGTGACCGTAGTAGAGAGCAGCACAGGTGCCAGAAACCTTCATTCCCTTAGGGTAGGCTGCATTTATATTTGACAGAGAAACTGAGGCAAATGGTAATAAAAGGCAATGGTGGTGGGATAGAGCCTTAGACTTGAAGTCAGGAAAATCTCGGAGCAAATCTTGCTTCATATGTTAGCTAAGTGACCCTAGATAGGGGTGGGGAAACCTACAGCCTGGAGGCCACATGTGGCTCTCTAGGTCCTCAAGTGTAGCCCTTTGACTGGATCCAAACTTCTCCGATTTTTGCCTTTCTTTGTATCCCTAGTGCTTAGCACAGTGCCTGGCACAGACTTCTCAACTGTAGAAAGGACATAATTACATCTTACTCAACAGAATTGTTGGTTAAGAAGATCAAAGGAGATAAGCTAATTAAAGTGCTTTCCAAATCTTAAAGTAGTATGTATCGGTTGTTATTATCATGAATAATAAAGCATTTCTTCTGTGTCATTGAGCAAATTAGTGAAAAACCCAGAAATTCAAGCTCAAATCTATCTTAGCTAGATAAAATTCCCTATGAGCAGTTTTAAATCCAAGGCTTAAAGGATTTAGGCATTATTGTTAAGTCTGAAAAGTCAAATCACAAGGCCTGGCAAACATCTACAAATTCCTTCACTTTCTCAGGATTCCTTTCTTTTTTCTTGGCAGGAGGATAGAAATGAAAGACTCCTGCTTCTGAGGGCAGATACATGTGCATAGGCACATATTTTTCTTCCAGGTTTGGATGAGTGGTGACAAAGTTGAGGGCAGCTGAAAGAGGACAGCAAGACTCTGGAACCCACATGCCCAAAATACAAGCTGTAAGCCTCTTCAATTCTTCTCTTAGCTCGAGTCTTTTCAGGGAGCATGAGCTCTAAAATGCAGGTCTCTTGAGAGCCTGGAGATGAGGGGCAGACCTGAGAGGCCCTCAGCTTCACATGAACCTGAAAGAAGGCTACCACTTTATATATAAAGTGAGCGAGAGAAGTAGTTGATATTAATGTCACATGGACACTTCAGACTCAGGGAGTCCAAAGCTGGTCTTATCATTGTTAAATTTGCTCCTCCTTCTAACAACTCTTGGTGGCACCACCAATTACTCCATCTCCCATTTTTGAAAGCTGTGTGTTCTCTTACATACTGTCTTCTCCCTCAGTTTTCACATCCAATCAGTTTTTAAGCCCTGTTGATTACACCTCTCCAGGCTCTATCCTATCCCTCCTCTCCTCCCTATTGCCATGGCAACCATGGTGGCCCAGGTGCTTATCACCTGCCTGGACTACTTCAACAGCTTCCCTCTCCAAGCTATCCATCATAATGCTGCCAGGATGCTTCCTATATTTGGATATGAATCTGTCACACCATTCCTCTGCTCCCAAATCTTCAGTGGCTCTCCATCACCTACGAAGTCAAATTTAAACTCTTTGCCTGGTACTCAAGGCCTTCCAAAATCTGAAACTACACCACCTTTCCAGCCTCTCTGATTACTTCCCTCCACACCTCTCATATTTCATTCCCTCCTTCCTATTTACACCAATGAAATTAAACTACTTTCTGCATCCTGAAAATGCTATGTACTCCCATACTTTCCATGCTGTCAGTCACGACCACCTCTTTCTTTACCACCCTGCCTTCCCCTCTTTACCTCTTGAAAGCCCAACAAGAATGCTATTGCCTCCACAAAGTCTCCTTTAGGATCCCCTGAGTTGACTAGGTGGTGACATTTTCCTTTCACCTTCAGTTAGCACTTACTTTTACAATCCTTTAATGAATGTTCTTAACATATAACTGAATATTAGTTATCTGTGTCTGTGTCTTACCCTCCAACTAAAGTGAGAACTCTGTGAAGATAAGGATGGCCTTGCCTAAATATAGCTCCCTCAGTACCTAACATAGTAAGGGTAGCTAGGTGGGGCAGCAGATAGAGTACTGGGCCTGAAGTCAGGAAGACTCATCTTCTTGAGTTCAAATCCAGCCTCAGACACTTATGAGCTGTGTGACCCTGGACAAGTTACTTAACCCTGTTTGTCTCAGTTTCCTCATCTGTAAAGTAAGCTGGAGAAGGAAATGACAAAGCACTCTAATATCTTTGCCAAGAAAACCCCAAATGGGGCCCAAAATAACTGAAAAATTACTTTATGATCACACCTAGCATAGTGTTCAGTACATAATAGGTGCTTCATAAATGTTTGTTGAATGTATGAATGAGTAATACTTTATTATCTGTGTCTATGTCTCATTGCCCTACTAACTCATTAGCTCCACTTCATCAGACTCTCTCAACTGAAACGTTGTATCCTCCCTAGAGCCTGACACATTTCTCTGCACAGAGTCGATAGATTCATTAGTGTTTGCTGAATGAATGAGTCCCTTCTACTTCACTCAACGCTGGATGCCATCCTAGGTCAGGTCCTCAGCACTTCTTTCCTGGTCTATTGCAATAACCTCCTAATTAATCTCTCCTCTCATCCAACCATTTGTTAAGTGCTATTTATGTGCCAGGCATTGTGCTACAGGCTAGGCATACAAAGGCAGAAGATGGAAGGAGCATGCTTATATCGGGAATGTACAATATATCCACACAGAAGAATAATACATCCAGAATAAACACAAATCCGATACATATGAAGCACATTTGTATTGAACAGACGAATGAGGAATACTTTGTATCAATAGTTTACCTGTGTCCATGTCCCACTGCCCTACTAACTCATTAGCTCAGTGTCGCAGACTATCTCTTTCTGAAACTTTGTATCCTCATGAGAGCCTGCCACACTTCTCCATGCAGAGTGGAAAGATTCGTAAGGGTTTGTTGAATAAATGAGTCCTTTCTACTTCATCTACTACTTTCTACTTCTACTTCCTAGTAGCTGGGGGATAGCAGAAGAGAGTCTCACTAACTGGGGAAATCAGGAAAGGCTTCTTGAACGAAGTAATACTTAAAATGACAATCCTGAAAGGGAACTAGAGATTCCAAGAGGGACAGATGCTGAGTATGGGGTACGGTCTATGCAAAGATGTGGCAGCAGGAAATGTAATGTTGTACATAGGGAATGGGACTGAGGCCAGTTTCCTATCCATCTTCCAAACTGCTGCCATATCAATATTCCTATAGCCCAGATCTGACCATGGACATCACTGACTTCCTATGGCCTCTAGGATAAAATATGAGCTGCCTGGCATTTGAAGTCCATCACATTCCAGGCCCGGCCTAGCTTTCTAGACTGACTGCCCATTACTCACCTTCATATACTCTCTATTGCAGCCAAATCACCCTACCTGCTGTTTCCCACACATAATATTCCATCTCCAGTCTCCATGACTTTGCACAGGCTGCCTCCCCTCATCACCATGTCTGCAATATAAGCTCCTTGAAGTGAGATATGATTTCCAAGATGAGGGGAGTCCTTTGTGACCCTAGCAACCAGCTATATCGATGCTTCATAAAGGCTTGTTGGTTGGAATGTTCTCCCTTCTCATTTCCACTTCTTGAAATCTTCAAGGCTTAGCCTCCTCTCCTGGTCCTTCAATTATTGGTTCTCTCCCCCCTTCCAGATCCTTGAAATCACTACGTATTTACTTGGGATATATTTTGTATTTATATGCGTATATGTTCCCCACCCCTCGTCTCTCTTAGTGCCATGATAAAGCACTTGTCTGATAGAATTGAATTAAATGAATTGAAGGCAACCTGTGGGAAAAGTGTTAGATTTGGAGTCAAAGAACCTGGGTTGGATCCTCAAGTCTGCCAAATACTAACTGTAAGGCCTTGGACAAGTCATTTAACCCCTTCTGGGTTTCCTCATCTGCAAAATGAATCTGGTGAAATATGCCTGTGATCTAACATCTTCCTAACATCCTTCCAGATAAGTTCTAAGAGTTGAAGTTCTAAGAGTCTCAGACTCCAAGTCTAGAAATCAAACAGGATGGGAAACACAGACAAACTGAAACTGAGGAAGGAAATATTTCAACAACACTTATCACTTAACGGTCTCTTCAAAAATGGCCCATCCTTAACTTCTTAGCTTGGAAAATTACCTCACGGTCCTCTTCGAAAATGAAGGATGAACACATCATTGAATACAAAGAAACTATAAACAAACGTACTGGAAACCACACTCTGTCACTCATCCCAAAGTCAGGTCTACTCTTGTCATTTCAATCTCACTTGCTTCCTTCCTTTCTCAACAAGGCCCAAGTTGCATGACTAACTTTGAAATGGAGAAGGTAACTTTGAAATGTGAATGCTACAGATGACCAATCAGTGACAAATGCCTTCTATCTTTGTCTGCCTTTCAACGAGGTGACTGGCCATGCCAATTATTCCTGAAGTTTCAGACAGAAAGATAAAGGTCAGAAATACCAAGATATACATCAAGGCTGTGTTGGGTTGGTATAATGAGGCTAATTTCCAAGAGTTCATGGAAATGGGGAGTGTGATGTTAACAATTCTGACAGGTCCTGTGAGGAATGACAGTTATGTGGTGCGAAGGCAATTTTGGAAACAAGAAAGTATAGAAGAATATGTGTGTATGGAATATGTGTGTATGTATATATGTATGTCTGAGTATATATGTGTACATATGTGTGTATATGTATGCATGTATGTGTGTGCATATGTATTTGCATATGTGCATGTGTATGTATATGTGCGCATATATGCATGTGCATATGTGTGTATTATGTGTATGTGTGTATATGTATGTACACATGTGTATATGTGTGTTTATATGTGTGTATACAGGTATGTGTGTATGTGTGCATGTATGTGTATGTGTATACATGTGTGTGCATGTGTGTATTATGTCTATGTGTGTGTGTGTATGTGTGTGTACACACACCAACTCACACAGACTAACTCAGGAAGTATTCTCCTAACAGAGGACCAAAGGGCTACTTTTGCAAAACGGAACTCAGATACCTCTTACCTTTTTCTGATGCTGGAGCCAGGTCAATAAAACTCCGGCATGTTTCACCTTTGGAAAAAAAAAGACTGATTTTAGAATCACAAAAGTGCCAAGTTTTTGTCTCTTCCCACTAGCTGTTTATCCCCTGGTCTCAAGGTGGCCATGGTCACTCCAGACCATGATTTTGATCTCTACCTAGATAACTTCTTTTAATTACCATAACCTTGTAGCACATTCTGCTTTCTTTAGCCTAAATGCCCTTTTCAAGGAAGGTGCTTGGTCTGGCATTCAAAGTCCTTCCTCATCGACTCAAATCTAGCCTTCCAACCTCTACCTTATACTTCTCTTCACCTTACCCTGTGCCTTGTAATAATAACCAATAATAATAGCGAGCATTTTATATGGTGCTTACTACTGTGCCAGGCTCTGTACTAAATGATTTACAATTATTATCTCACTTGATTCTCACAAACACTCTGAGAAGTAGGTGGTATTATTATTACCCATTTTACAGATGAGGAAAGTGAGCCAAACAGAGATTAAAGTGATTTGCCCAGGGTCACATAGCTACTAAATGTCTGAACCCAGATGTGAATTCAAGTCCTCCTGACTCCAGGTTCAGCTCTCTACCCATGAAGCCATCTAGCTGAAGTCCTCGTTGTCCCCTGAACAAATTCAGGGCTTTCTCAAGTCTTTATTTGAACCCTCCTCTATAAAGTGAATGAGACTTCCCATTCCATCTTTATCAATTGACCAGACTTTCAAGGGACTGCTGAAATGCTACTTCTTCTGTGAAGTCTTTTCTGCTTCCCCAGAAGGAAGCAACTCCGGCAATTGATCTCCTAGCAATGTGTACTCTTTTGCACTTCTCTCCTTTGGTATTTTTTAAATCCACAGATGTCATCTTCTCCTAATAGGCTGTAGAGCCTTTGAAGGCAGCCTGCATTACTAGATAGAATGTCAGATGTGACATCAAGAGGGTTTCAGTTTGAATCCCACCTCAGGCTTTTCATCACTGTGCTGTCCTGGACAAATCATTTGCTATCTCTAAACCTCAACTGTTTCTTGAAATAATAAGATCCATTCATGTTACCACCTTGGGTCTGTTTTGCATATAACTATATATTGTCTCCCAGATAGAAGGTAAGCTTTTGGGGAGGAATGAGGGGCCTCTCTCTTTTGTCCTTACACTTCCAGATCCTAACACTATACAGATAACAAATATTTGTTCAACGATCTCAGAAACCCCCTCCTCTCAAAAATAAGAAGATCACCTACTTCATAAGGTTGTTGCAGGCATCAAATGATAGCATGGATAGAAAGTACTTGGTAAAACTTAAGGCACTATACATATATGAACCATCACTGAAATCAGGAAGCTTCCCCTGTGTAGATCTGAGACTAGCACAGGACATAAAATAGGTGCTAAATAAAAGTTTGTCAAATGAGTAAATAAAAAAATTATTCTTACAAGCCCAGCCAACTTTTGTTCCTACCCATTCTCTATGCTGCTCTAAAATTCCTCATCCTTGTCTCTTACCTTTCTACATGCTTAGAAACCTCCATTTCCCAGAAAATCTGTATGTCACTCACGGATACCTACAAACATTTCTTCACGCAACGGTTGTAACGATTATTGTTTGGGAGGTAGAATTGTTATTCCTATAAGGTATAAATGTATTTTTGACACAATTAAGGTCAAGCTTTATTATCTCACCCTAGTCAGGGGTAGGGAATCTGTGTTCTCAAGGCCACATGTGGCCTTCTGGGTCCTTGGGTATGACCTTTTGACCCGAGTCTAAGTTTTACAGAACAAATCCTTTTATTAAGGGGATTTGTTCTGTGAAGTTTGGATTCAGTCAAAGGACCGCACTTGAGGAACTAGAGGGCCCTAGTTTCCCCACCTCTGCCCTAGATAAACTCCTCCTAGGATCATAGGAGCTAGAGCTGGGAAAGATGTTTAAGGTTATATAGTCTAATAAGCCTTTCATGTTGTGGTTCGATCATTTCAGTCACGTCTGACTCTCCATGATTCCATTTGGGGTTTTCTTGGCAAAGATACTGGAGCATTTTGCCCTTTCCTTTTCCTGCTCATTTTATAGATGAGGAAACTGAGGCAAACAGTGAATTCCTTAGGTTCGTACAACTAATAAGTGTCTGAGACCAAATCTGAACTTGGTCTTTCTGACTACAGGCCTAACACTCTATCTACAATGCCACCTTGCTCACCAACCTTTTCATTTAACAGATGAGGAAATGAAGACTAGAAAGGTAAGCAGAGTTGACTAAAGTCACACAGGCAAAGAATAAGGTCAAGATTTGAACCCACATTCCCTGACTCTAAACTCAATGTTCTTTCCACTACACTATTGCTCATCTCTGAATCTCACTTGCTTGCATGATTTAAACTTATTAAAATACATCGAATGAGTGAAAATTCCATTGTAGTTCAAGTAAGCAAGCAATAAACGTATAAAAATTACTCACACTGTCAGGCATTACACAAAGCACTGGGGACAAAAAGAAGACACTTCCTGCCCCCAGTGAGTTTATATTCTACCATATGACCCTGTACTAGTAATAATACAAAGTCAAAGCAAAAACTACACAGTCCCAATCCATGTGGAGTTCACCACTGAAAAGAAGGCTGAATCCTAGTAGAGTTGAGTAATATATTTTTTACCAAAGATAGTTTTTCAAATGGAAATTTGAATCATTTTATTTCTTTTATCCTTAATTCTTTTACTTCATATATTTATGACCACTCATTGGAAAAGAACAAAAGTAAAAGAATAGAAGAGAAAGTCTTGTTTAGTCATTTTTCAGTCACGTCAATCTCTTTTGGAGTTTTCTTGGCAGAGCAACTGGAGTGGTTTGCCACTTCCTTCTCCAACTCATTTTACAAAAGAGGAAACTAAGACAAACAGGGCTAAGTGACTTGCCCAAGGTCACACAACTAATAAGTATCTGAGGCCAGATTTGATCTCACGAAGATGAATCTTATGGACTGCAGGTCTGGTGCTCTAGTTACTGTACCACTTCTCTGAAAGAGGAAGGCCCAAATGCCATCAAAAAGAAAAGGGAAAAGGGAAGACAGTAACAAGTAAAATGGGGGGAGGGGGGTCAAGAATCTTAAAAAGAAATAAAAAGATAAAAAAATGGAACGTATAAGTCAACTTTTGATTACCTGTCCAAATGGAGAAAAAGAAGCTTGGTTAGTATAAAGTATGGTTAACCTTCCACTATTTTGCCCCCAATTCTATTTCTACACTTATTTTATATTACTCCCATTCACATACTCTACTCTCCTGTCAAATTGAGCTTCCCATGTCCCTAATATCTTTCTGTCCCCTCCCATTTATGCATTTGCATACACTATTCTCCTACCTAAAATGGATTTCCCTATATCTCTGCCTGTCAAAATCTTTCTTTTCCTTTAAGGTTCCCTTCAGATGCTACATCTTCCATAAAGTCTTCCTTGATCTGCCCCCCCCCCCAGCTGGAAGTGATCCCTTCCTTCTCAAATCTCTGATGCTACACCATTTGAACTACTCCACAGATTTAATCATAGTCTATATTGTATTAGAATTATTTGTGTGTATGCCTTATTCCTTTCGGCTAGTCTTTAAGCTCCTTAAGGGTGCTGATTTTCATCTTTATATAATCAGTGCCTAGGACATGGTCTTAAATATAGCAATTACTGTTGAACTGAATAATATTTAAAATTTTTATATTTTGTTTGAGGAGTACATTCAGAGAGACACGTACACTCAACTACTCATCATTCAGTCTTAAGTGTTTCCTAGTTCATCCCCACTCAGGATAAAGAAACAAAAAGAAGACAGGGATACCAGCCCTGGCTGAGCAGTAGTAAATAGTAGAACTGTGATAAATTCACAGTTAAATCTTTGTTCAAATATCTATTTAATTTTTTCTGTCCAAAAAGTTCGACCTATAGAATGGTCATAAAGCTTTGTGAGAGCAGGGGCTATTTCATTATTTTTGTATTTGAATACCGGTGCCTGGCACACAGTAGGTGCTTAATAAATGTTTGTTGATTTACTGATCCATAGAAACTAAGGGTCATAGAATTGGAAGAAACCTTAGAAATCTTCTAGTCCAGTGGTTTCTAAGATTTTTTGACCCTTTGGATTAATTTTTTCTCCTGGTTGGTATCAAGGAATATGGGGAGATGATTCCCCGCACCCCAGTGGCACCTGTACAACAGCTGCCATGAGAATAGGTTATGAACTACCTCTCATGCTACACCATTTGAACTGTCCCAGAGATTTACTCATAGTTTATCTTGTAATAGAATTATTTGTGTGTATGCCTTATTCCTTTCGGTTAGTCTTTAAACTCCTTAAGAGTATTGATTTAAATCTTTATATAACCAGTGTCTAGAACAAGGTCTTAAATATAGCACTTACTAAAAGAACATCTGTTGAACCTCAGAAGGGGAAAGACTGGGAGTTTGCACAAGCACAGGAGGTGAAGGAATAGGAAAGCAATAAATGAAGGGCACATGTGGTTATGTTGGAGATAAGTTCCGTGGTTGGTTATTGTAGGGAAGATGGGATGAGAACCATCTTCCCACCCTCCTACTGGTTGATCACAGCTCTTGCAGTCAAGTTACAGCCTTTCAGGAGGCCCAAACTTCATCTCAGAGACTACTGCTTTAGTTATCCCCTTTATTTTTACAAATAGAGAAAATGAAGGTCATAGAGGTTTGTGGCAATTGAAAAATGAAATAACTGAGGAAACAAAGGTTCAGGTTTCTGAGCATATTGAGTTATTTAGCAGTGCATGCCAAATGCATAACAAATCAGAACCAGTTTTGGCATTGAATCCAAAATACAGAGGGAGACAGATTTTTATGCATTAAAACCAATCAAATAAGACATATTATTTAAAAGGAAACAATTAACCAAGATATAAAATCAGGTAATCTGATTTCTAATTGGAGGGAAGATTAAGGACTTTATAAGTTAGAATAGGTGCAATTCTGTGAATTCAGAAAAAG
Organism: Notamacropus eugenii; assembly: GCF_028372415.1. Classification (NCBI taxonomy): domain Eukaryota; kingdom Metazoa; phylum Chordata; class Mammalia; order Diprotodontia; family Macropodidae; genus Notamacropus; species Notamacropus eugenii. Next base: position 45,886,680 of record NC_092872.1, read on the forward strand.
AGGCATCCCATGACCCCCAAATGTCTGTATTTAGTCAAAGGAACATGGAAGCTAACACTGATTGATCATTATAGGGCCAGTTGTCAGATAAGACATATGGGTTGTTTAAGATATATAATGGTAAGAAAACTCTTTGCAGGGGATAGAATCAAGATGGTGGAGTAGAAGGGTGCATCTCTAGAAGCTTTCCCCCCAAAACTCACAAAATACCTGTAAAAAATGACTCAACAAATTTTAGTGCAGCAGAAGTCACAAATCGGCAGAATGAAGATATTTCCAGCCGAAGGCAACCTGGAAAGCCAATATGAAATGTCTATCTCACTGGGCGCAAAGTGCAGCCCAGCTTTGGCCATTCTGCAGCAAGGACAGGACTGAAGCGGGCTTCAAGGAGCCCCTGGCAGCAGCTAGGGTCCCAAATTCCTCAACTCACAAACACCAAAGACAGTTTAAAAGGTCAGTGACAAAGCTCTTTCCCTTGGTTGAGAAGGAAACACAGTGGCCAACCCTGGCCCCTGGCAGTAGCAGTTTTCATTGTTGGAGCCCTGGCCTAAAGACCCTGGGGGAATTGAGCAGCTGAGCTGAATCTTAGCCCTGAATGGCAGCCCTGGGAGCACTGGTGTGGTGGAGCTGCTGGAGGTTCTGGAGAGGGAATCCTGCTCACAGACCAGAGCACAGGCCAGGATAGGACTAAACTCCTCTCCCTTGATTGTGCCACCTTGGAGGAGCTGAGAACTCACAGGTCCCCAGGTCCCTGATCTTGACAAAGAACTCAAAAGTCAAATAACTGGCTGGGAAAATGCCCAAAAAAGGGGAAAAGAATAAGATAATAGAAGATACTTTCTTGGTGAGCAGGTATTTTCTCCCATCCTTTCAGATGAGGAGGAACAAGCATGCCATCAGAGGAAGACCTAAAAGTCAAGGCTTCTGCATCCAAAATAAATATGCAATGGCCTCAGGCCATGGAAGAGCTCAAAAAAGATTTTGAAAATCAAATAAGAGAGGTGGAGGAAAAATTGGGAAGAGAAATGACAGTGATGCAAGCAAATCATGAAAACCAAGTCAACAGCTTGCTAAAGGGGATCAGAAAAAATGCTGAAGAAATTAACACCTTTAAAAATAGGCTAACTCAAATGGCAAAAGAAGTACAAAAAGCCAATGAGGAGAAGAATGCTTTAAAGAGCAGAAGTAGCCAAATGGAAAAGGAAGTTCAAAAGCTCACTGAAGAAAATAGTACCTTAAAAATTAGAAAGCAGTAGATGAAAGCTAATGACTTTATGAGAAACCAAGAAATTACAAAACAAAACTAAAAGAATGAAAAAATAAAAGACAATGTGAAATATCTCATTGGAAAAACAACTGACTTAGAAAATAGATCCAGGAGAGACGATTTAAAAATTATGGGACTACCTGAAAGCCATGATCAAAAAAAGAGCCTAGACATCATCTTTCATGAAATTATCAAGGAAAACTGCCCTGATATTCTGGGTGAAATAAATATTGAAAGAATCCACCAATCACCTCCTGAAAGAGACCTGAAAAGAGAAACTTCTAGGAATACTGTAGCCAAATTCCTGAGTTCCCAGGTCAAGGAGAAAATATTGCCAGCAGCCAGAAAGAAACAATTTGAGTATTATGGAAATACAATCAGTATAACACAGGATCTGGCAGCTTCTACATTAAGGGATCAAAGGACTTGGAATATGATATTCCAGAAGTCAAAGGAACTAGGACTAAAACCAAGAATCACATACCCAGCAAAAAATGAACATAATACTTCAAGGGAAAAAATGGTCATTCAGTGTAATAGAGGACTTTCAAGCATTCTTGATGAAAAGACCAGAGCTGAATAGAAAATCTGACTTTCAAACACAAGAATCAAGAGAAGCATGAAAAGCTAAACAGGAAAGAGAAATCATAAGCGACTTATTAAAGATGAACTGTTTACATTCCTAAATGGAAAGATAATATTTGTAACTCTTGAAACTCTTCTCAGTATTTGGGTAGTTGGAGGGATTATGCACACATATACGCATATATGTGTATATATATACATATGCATATGTATATATATACACATATAAACAAAGGGCACAGGGTGAGTTGAATAGGGTAAGAGAGGAATATATTGGGAGGAGAAAGGAAGAAATAGAATGGGGCAAATTATCTCTCATAAAAGAGGCAAGAAAAAGCTTTTTAAATGGAGGGGAAAAGGAAGAGGTGAGAAGGAAAAAGTGAAGCTTACTCTCATCACATTTGGCTTAAGGAGGGAATAACATGCACATTCAATTTGATATGAAAATCACTACAGAAATACACTACAGAAAAGTGGAGGAGAAGAGGATAAGTGGGGGGTGGGGGATGACAGAAGGGAGGGCAAATGAGAGGAGGCAGGTAATTAGAAGTAAACACTTTTGGGAAGGGATAAGGTCAAAAGAGAGAATAGAATAAATGGGGGGGGCAGGATAGGATGGAGGGAAATACAGTTAGTATTTCACAACATGACTATTATGGAAGTCTTTTGCAAAACTGCACATATATAGCCCATATTCAATTGCTTGCCTTCTCAGTGGGGATGAGTGGGGAGGGAGGAAGGCAGAGAAGTTAGAACTCAAAGTTTTAGGAACAAACGTTGAGAATTGTTTTTCATGTAACTGGGAAATAAGAAATACAGGTAACAGGGTATCGAAATCTATCTTGGCCTACAAGAAGAAAGAAGATGGGGATAAGGGAAGGGAAGACTGTGATAGAAGGGAGGGTAGATTGGGGGAAGGGGTAATCAGAATGCACAGTGTTTTGAGGTGGGGGAGGGGAGAGATGGGGAGAAAATTTGAAACTCAAAATCTTGTGGAAATGAATGTTGAAATACATAAATGAAGGAATAAATACATAAATAAAAAGAAAACTCCTTGCATCAGTCTTTGGATCTAACTGAGTTTCTGGTCAGCATAAAGTAGGTTCTTAGTTAAGAGTCTCTAAATAGCAGGTAGATGGGGTCCAGCTTCCCAGCTGCAAAGAGCCCGGTTCAAACAATGATATGAGGTTTTCTCCCACTTCCCACAATTGAATAAAATTTTTTCACAAGACAGAAATTGGACTAGACCCATAACTGACTAGAAATGGGAACTGAGCTATCTCCAGAACTGAGTTACAAGATGGAGTCACTGTGTTCATTCAATTCCCACAACTACCTTTCTGTTCTAATTCCCTCAGGATAGAGACTTGCTTGAGTTTACCAAATACATTAACAGCAGAGCTCGAACTCAAGTCCAGGTGTCCTGAGTCTGTATTAAATGGCCTTTTCAGCACAGTATTCTGATGTTTTCTTTTACCAATCAAACAACTCAGTATTAAATACTTGTCATGTGCCAGACACTATGCTAGTACCGAGGAGATAAAGAAAAAGTGAAAGCGGGACTTCCAGGTCACATGATCAACAAGATGGAGGACTCCATATTTTCTCTGATCCTTACACCTCTCAAACTCGCAAAAGAGGAATTATGTACAAGTGGTAAAGCAATTGCTGCTGTCTCAACCATCTAAAATTCCAAGAACCCTAACAAGATAACAATCCAATCAACAAACAGCAGAGAAGGCAGCTAGGTGGTGGACAGAATACTAGAATGGAATCAAGAAGACCCGAGTTAAATCCTGCCTTGAACACCAACTAGCTGTGTGACCGTCAGCAAGTCACTTTACCTCTATTTGCCTGTTTCCTCAAGTGTAAAATAGGGATAATAATAGCACCTACTTCCTAGTATTGCTGTAAGGATCAAGTGAGATAATAATTGTAAAGCACTTAGCACCATGCCTGACACATGGTAAGCCCTATAAAAATGTTAACCATTATTATTATTATTAATCCCTAATAATAATTTCTCAGCATTCCTTCCCTCACTAGCCCTCATCTGTTGTCAGTATGGTAAAACTTAATCCACAGGCTATGCTCTGGAACCCACCCAACTGTTCCCATGCTGCCACAACATTCCCTGCCAGCTGTAACCTGCCCATCCCCGCCCGGCCATCATGAGGAATCAAGCAACAGAAACCAGTTTTGTGCCTCACCTCCACCATGTGCATCAGAAGTAGAGGTACAAGAACACAGAAGCCTGTTCTGTCTGGAAAGGCAATTTCCCTACTGTGATACAGCAGTGCTCAGCTAGATAACTATATAGGAATAAAGAGAACTGGAGCAGAGAATCAACGTGTGTGGGAGACGACACTAGGCCCAAAGGAAAGAGGACTGACATCCAGCTGAGACCAGTTCTACCTCTCCTTCCCCTCAAAGTCACTTGAGGCAGAAACTGAGGTTGGAGAAAAGAAAATTCCTCAATATGGTAGAAAGCTAACACAGTTTTGTGGTTCAGGTACTGAGTGAACTGTCGTTAAAGAAGGAATCAAAAAGGGAGGGACAGGTAAATATGAGCAGAAAAACATTTTATTTACCAAAGATATTAGGAGGAAGAAAACTCAGTTAAAAACCATGAACATAAGGAAATAAACTGGCAGAAGGTAATAGGACCTCCAGATCATCTAAACAAGTCCAAACATCTCCAAATAAATATTGTAAGACAAAGGAAAATGGATCAATATTTGATGAAATAGAGAATGTTGTGGATTACCAGGAAGGCATGGAAATATAGCAGAATGTTCCCAAATGGTACAAGAGAAAAGTTGCTTTTATAATTTATTCTTTGATCACTTCAATTAATAATTATGTGAAAGAAAATAATAATTATAAAACATTCAAAAATTTCTGAGATGCAGCTGAAACGGTCCTTAGGATGGAAATTACATCTAAAAACATGCATTAGCAAAATTGAAAATGAAAAGTGTCATGAACTAAATATGTATCTTAAATAAAACTAGAATGTAAAAGCAAAGTAAACCTTTGAACAGTACAAAACAAGAAATACAAAAAATGAGAAGAGAAATAAACAGGAAGCCAAAAAAGAGTATAGAAATGATCAATAAAAGTTAAAGCTGGTTATTTGAAAAAACTATCATTTTATAACAGATTTATAATAGATAAGCTTCTAACCAATCTGACCAAAAAGACAAAAAGTCAAAACAAATTAACTAACAAGCAAGGTAAAATCATAACAAAAGCAGAAGGCGTTTTAAAAATCATCATAACCTATTATACACAGTTATAGGCTAACAAAATGAGAACAGAAAAGAAGTAGAGAAATTCCTTTAAAAATATAAAATATCCAAACTAACCTATGACCCTATAGACATCTTAAATAATCCAATCTCAGAAATATAAATATAACTAGGTGTAAAGGAGCTGCCAAAGGAAAAAAACTCCTGGTCCTCATAGATTCACACAGGAGGATTCTATCAAACTTTACATAAAAAGTAGCACCCATATGCACAAATAATCCTCAAAAACTGAGAAAGTATGCTATCAAATTCTTTTTATGAGACAAATATGGTTCTAATACCTGAACCAGGAAAGGATGAAGCAAAGAAGAAGAGCAATAAACCAATGTCATGAATGCATATTGCTTTTAAAATTTAAATAAAATCCCTTCAGACTACAAAAAATTTTTCAAGATATCATTCATTACAACCAACTCAAGTTTATACCGTGTTGAAAAAACATTTCAACATTAGGAAAATAATTAACATAAGTAAAGATAAAAACCAAAACATCTAAAACCATATAATTACCTCAATGTATGCAGGGGGGAAAAGCCTTTGACAAAGTGCAAAACTCATTTCTACTAGAAAAAAACTTAAAAAATACACAGAGAGAGAATTTTTAAAATATAAAAAGTATCTAAGACCAAAATCAAGCTTCACATGGCATGAAAATATACTAGAAGCTTTCCCAACACATATGGGATTAAAGCAAAGTGCCTCTTCCAACTCTTATTATAGTCCTGGAAATGAAAGTGATATCAATAAATAAGATAAAGAAATTTAAGTTGTAAAGACAGGCAAACAGAAGATAAAATTATCCCTATTTGCTGATAACATGGTGGTTTACTTACAAAAACCTAAGGAATAAACAAAGACATTAACTGATACAGATAATAGCTTCTGCAAAGTTGCAGGCTATAAAATAAACACTCAAAAATCAATGGCATTTCTATAAACAACAGTGAAATCAAAGAGCAATAAGAGAAAGGGAAAAACTATTCCAATAATTACAAAAATATATAAAACCTATGGGGATTAATGTAACAAAGCTCACACATAGATTCAAAGTGTTGCTTAAAGAAAACAACCTAATAACTGAAGGAATATCCATATATATATATATATGCATATATATATATATAACCAAAGTTTCTACTTTTAATGTAAAAACTATTTTTCAGAGTTCAATATAAAACTATTAAAGGAATACTTTATACAATGCGATAAAATAATAACAAAATTCAACTGGAGAAATGAAAGATCTAGATGGTTAAGTAAAATAATTTAATTTAAAGAGATAGCTATTATGGGCAAATAGTACTTCCAGATGTCAAACTAGGTTATAAAGTAGATGTCATCAAAATTACTTGGCAGTAGTTTGGGGGGGGGGGGTTAATAGAGAAGTAGATCAAAGGAATATCCTGGATAACAGAGAAGCAGAAACAATGGAACTCAATAACCCACTACTTGATTAAACTCCCAAAACATAAATTACTTAGAAAATAATTCCCTACTTGATTAAAAAAAATTACTAGAAAAATTGAAAATCCATCTGACAGAAATTTTGTGTAGACCCATGTCTGATGCCAAATTGCACAATAAATTCTACACCAATATATCAATGTCATATTAAAAATCATACCATAGGAAAAAATAGAGAAGCAGGCCTTTTACAGCTATTGGTAGGACATATATCCTTAACTAAACAATGGAAGGGACAATTCCAAAAGATTAGATATATAACTTTAATTACATGAAACTTAAAAACTTCTATATGAACAAAAGCAATGCATCTAGAATAAGAAAGGAAGAGATTGAATAGGATATTTTTGTTTTGGTATCAAATTTCTCAGCTAAGAGTTTGGAATCCAAGATATTTAAATAATGGGTAAACATGTGAGAGTGTGTGTGTGTGTGTGTGTGAGACCAAAAGTAAGTTGTCAAAGGATATGAACATATAGTCTTCAAATCTACAATGAAAAGTCATATGACTAACTCCACCTGAATTGCAACATATTAAAAAGGTGGGGGGGGGGGCCTAGTTACTAAGTGGGGGACTGTAGCTAAGTTCTGATTGGGTAGATCCATAAATCCACATAGCCTAATAATAAATAGAGGCAACTAGGTAACACAGTAGATAGAATGCCAGGCCTGGAATTAGGAAGATTCATCATCCTTAGTTCAAATCCAATCCCAAACACATTAGATGTGTGACTCTGGGCAGGTCACTTAACCCTGTTTGCTTCAGTTTTCTCATCTGTAAAATGAGCTGAAGAAGAAAAAAATCCCAACATAAGTCATGAAAAGTCAGACACTGAAAAGGGATTGAACAAAAACAGCAAGATAATAATTACATATTGTTAAGAAAAGCTTTCAACTTCAAAGTAAATGAAAAGATGAGAAAAGAGGGAGGAAGGAAGGGAGGGAGGAAGGAAGGAAGAAAGGAAGGGAGAGAGAGAGAGAGGGAGGAAGAAAGGGAGGAAGGGAGGAAGAAAGGGAGGGAGGGAGGAGGAGGCGGGAGGGAGGGAGGGAGGAAGGAAAGGGTAAAACACTGAACTAAGTGCTTTACAATTTGATCCTCACAACAGCCCTGGGAGGTAGGTGCTATATATTCCTATCTTACATCTGAGGAAACTGAGGAACACAGAGAATAAAGGACATGCCTAGAGTCACTTGACTAATATGTGTCTGAAGCCACATTTGAATGCAGTTCTTAACTACATGTCCAGCCCACTGTGCCACCTACCTACGTGCCAGAAGAGAATATTTTCAAATTCAAAAAATACATCAACCCCCCAGCACTTATCAAGGCATACTATGCACTAGATAATATACTAGGTGCTAGGAATACAAAGACAAAAAGATGAGATCATCTCTATTCTCAAGGAGCTTACATTCTACCAGGGGAAACAACATGGACGTATACAAAGAATAAATACAAAGTAAATGCTAAACAGTTTAATGCAAAGTGGGGGCAGGGTTAGTTGGCAATCAGGAAAGGCTTCCTGTAGAAAGGTGAAGATTCTTCTTGCTGTTTGTCCTTTGCTCTTGAAGAGGATCAGTGACATCGCTAGGGTGACGTCTTGACTTGCACTGGAATTGGATTTAAGTGAGGCAGAGCTGCACAAAGTCATCAGCCTCACTCTCCTCCAGAGTCATCAGAGTTCAGTGACAAAACCAAGTCAAGACCAGGAGAAGGGAAGGCCACATGTGGTCCTCTAGGTCCTCAAGTACAGCCCTATAACTGAATCCAAGCCTCACTGGCCAAGATGACTGGTGATGGGCCAGGAAGTGAGGGATTCAATAAGGCAGTGCAGAGGAGCAAGTGTGTTCTAGGCAGAGAGCACAGCCAATGAAGGGACATGATGGGAAAAGGAATGCCATTTGTAAGAAAGAAAGGAGACCAATTATCAGGACTATATAGCAGAGGAATAATAAATAACTAAATATTGCTAAAAGAAAGCCGAATCCCTTTTTGGACTTTCATCTTCAAAGTAAATGAAAAGATGAGAAAGGAAATGCTGGCTTATAATTGAGTTCGAGTTTCTAGGCCAAGACAAACTATCCCAAAGTAGAAATAATTACTTTTTATAGAGTGCTTTAAAACCTGCAAAGCACTTTACATACATTATCCTATTTGAGCCTTCCAACAACACTATACTACAAACATTTTTATCTCCAGTTTACAGATGAGGAAACTAAGAGGCTCTTAGTGACTTACCTAAAGTTACATAGCTAGTTATCAGGATCTGAACTTATGTACTCCTTTCATTCTGTCTCACTTACTGTCAAAGGTACTAAAACAATTAGTAGGTGTGATTCCCAAATCTCTGTTGTTGTTTATCCTTCATTCTGCAAGAGGACCAAGACATCAGGAAGGTGATGCCATGACTTGCAAGTGAATTGGATTTAAGTGAAGCAGAGCTGTGCAAAGTCACCAGTCTCACTTTCTCCTCTGGAGCCATCTGGGTCCAGTGGCTAGGTATAGATCAGGACGAGTGGATTTGGCCTGCAAACCTTTGTTACTGATCTTAGAGGAATCATCAAGGACAACAGAGGTACCAGAAGATGGAGATGGGCAAGCATTGTTTTAATTTTCATAACAAGAGAAAAAGTAGATTCCAGAAACCATTGAACTTCATGTCAGTCCTCAGCATGATTAGACAATAGATTGAACAGGTGGGTTATGAAAACTTAAAAAAAGGTAAATGACAATTAAGTGTCAGGATGGGTCTACCAAGATATCCACATCAGACTAATTTCATCTGCTTTTCAAATAGCATTACTGAAATGATAAATTAAGTGAAGCCATAGACATAGTAAAGCTTAATTTCAGCAAACTATTTGACAGATTCTCTCATAATATCCTTGTAGGCAAGATAGGAAAATGTAGACTGAAAGCGTAGTGCAGTCAAGTGAATATAGCTAGTTTAATGACTGTACTCAGAGAATATCCAAAAACTAATAAATGGTTCAATGCAACCTAGAAGAAGGTTGCTGGCGATGTACTACAGGGCTTTGTCCTTTGCTATTTACAACACTTTACTCCATCAATGACTTAGACCTATAGATGGAATTCTTAGTAAATCTGTGGATAATGTAATGTTGAGAGGAATGATAGTATGTTATATGACAGATCAAAAAAAACAAATCTGACAGGTTGGAACAATAAGCCAAAATGTTCAACGAGGTGAAATTCAATAAAGATAAAGGTAAAGTCTAGGAGATTTTTCTGGGGTGGAAGAAGAGAAGTTTCTAGATAAATAACCTTTAGGAAGTAGTACTTGACCCAGTTCATGATTTGCCCCACTTCAGACCAATTGTGTCTATACTGAGTATTCACATATACTACTCAAGTTAATTTGGTGATCAGTTAATTTAAACAATGGTTTATTAAGCACCTTCTTTGGCTTTGTGCTAGATGAAATATAGGAGGGATCTAACCTATTATTCCACATTAAAAACAAAGGCAAGATTTTTAGTTGACAGCATCCTTAGTATCAGTAGATAGTATGAGGTGACTGACAAAAAACAATTAATATTGTTTTAGGCTACATTCATAGAACTACAGTGTCCAGATCTGGGAAAATAATAATCTCATTGTTCTCTGCACTCATCAGCTCACACTGAGTATGTATGTGTATGTATACATCTATGTGTGTATGTATAAAATCAGCTATGGAAGGTATGTTTTATAGCATATATTTTATTTTAGTGTTTTATTAAACGTTAAATATTAACAAAGTCACAATATTTTCTTGATAACTATTTACACTTAAAGTAATTTATATTTATAAATTATCTCTTTCTTTCAGGTGTTCCTTTAGGTTTTCATCAGATTTAATGACCTTTTCACAAACCTTTTTCCTTCTTCACCTCTTCAGCATTTGATAGCTGGCCCCAGATACTTTCTCCTTTCTGTGTTTTTATGCCATGTCTCTCTCTTGAGTTTCCTCCTGTCTGGCCACTCCTTTGAAGTCTCTTTTACTCAATCACCACTCATATTCCACTTCTTAACTATGGGTATACGCCAAAGATTTGTTCTAGGTCCCATTTTCTTTTTTCCCTACACTCTCTGTTAGTAACTTTATCGATTTTTATGGGTTCAGTTATCATCTTACTACAGATAAGTCCCAAATGCATTTCCAGTCACATGTTAGCAACCGCCCATTGGACACTTTGAACTGACCATCACATTGTCAACCCAAACTCAATATGTCCAAAATAGAATTCCTCACCTACCTCAAACCACTTTTCCTTCTCTAACTTTCCTGTGGAAGATACTTGCATTCTTCTAGTCACTCAGGTTCACAATGTCACAGTCATTCTCTACTCTTCACTCTCTAACCACTCATATCCAACTCCCTGTCAAGTCTGATTGAGTCAAGTCTGATCCACAATATCTCCCTTATCCATCCCTACTTCCCACTCACAGCCATCCTAGTTCAATAAGTCATCACTCTCTTTCTGGACTTTTGCAGTAGCCTCCTAATTTAACTCTCTCCTTTAAGTCTCTCCTGTGATAAGCCATACTCCATATAGCTTCCAAAATGATACTCCTAAAACACAAGTCGGACCCATACCACTACCCTGCTTTAAAAAAAAACATGTCAGTGATCCCCTCTTGATTGCTTCTGAGATGAAATACAAACTCCTGTGTCTGACATTTAAAATCTCTCACAACATGACTCCAGACTACCTTCTCACACTTATTATACATTATTTTCCTTAATTCTCTACATTCCAGCCAAACTTGCACACGTTGCCCTTTACACGTAACATTCCATCTCCTGTCTCCATGCCTTTGCATGGGCTGGCCCCTATTCCTAGAATCCCTCTTAGAATTTCTTCAAAGTTCAGCTCAAGCAACACCTCCTACATGAAGTCTTTCCTGAACTCCACAGCTGCTAATCCCTCCCTTTCCACAAAAACTATTACTTTGTATTTTACTTTGTGTATACTGAGAATCTATCAGCTTATATGTATAGATGTTGTTTCTTCCCCAGTAGAATATAAGTTTCTTGAGAGCAAGAATCATTTCATCTTTATTTTGAATCCTCAAGTCTCTAGCACAATGCCATAGAAGGCACTTAATAAAAGATTGTTTAAATTAACTCACCAATTAATTAACTTTAGCATATGTGAATACTCAGTATAAACACGGTTGGTCTGAAGTAAGGATAACCATGAACTGGGTCAAGTACTACTTCCTAAGGGTTACTTATCTAGAAACTTCTCTTCTTCCACCCCCGAAAAAATTATAACCTACTGAGAAAGTCATCAACATGGCTACCTTTCCCAATGCCAAGACGGGATATGAAGACAGCAGATGTTGGAGCTAGCTAGAAAAGCCAAGGCAGCACTAGATTGAATGCACAAAGGTGGAGAGAAAACTGGAGCTTGGCTTCTCATAATTATCATATTTTCTAAGCCCAAAGTTAGAAAATGTGGTATGACAAAGAATATTTCTGATCATGTAGTTTATGGAGTCAACAGGATAGAATATTTGAAACTAGAATATATGAATGCCACCTACCCTGGGTAGGGTCACTCCTGACTCCTTTCCAGTATTTTTGAATTGGGTCATACTCTGTTCTTCTAGGTGATGATTTGTTCCAGTCCCAAGGATTCCCAGCAGCAGTGACAGAGACACCATCCAGTCCTCTCTGGGAAGCCATATCTCACTTTTCTTTCCTCTAGAGCTTGTTCCTTTTTTTTTAACCATTCTCTGCTCTCCTCTGCACTATTCTACCTTTCTTCTATTTATCCATCTCATAGCCATCTTGTTTCTCCCTTTCTTTCTCTCCCCTCAACATTCTTTTCTCTGTCTCTTTTGCCTTTCACATCCCCCTACCCTTATCTCCTAGCAGCAGCAGCAGTAGTACAATAGGAACTCAAACATTGGTCCTTCTCTATCTACAAACCACCACTACAAATTTCCCAACCACTTTGCAAGGTGTAGTAAGTGCAAACATTTTCATCTTACAAATGAGGAAGTTGAGGCTCAGAGAGGTTATTCTTGGCTCCTAGTCAAACAGTTAACAAGGTATAGAGTTAAATCCAGATATTTTAATTCCAAGTAAGACACCTTTTCCAATAAGCCATGCTGTCTTGCCATGAAATAGATTACAATATCATGGATCAGTATGAAGAGCGAATTGGGTTAAAACTGGTTTCTATATGTTATGTGATAAGTAGGATACCCAGAATTGCATCCCTGCTGTGTTTGCTCCCTCGGTGCCAAGGCACACTGAAATCTACTGCCCCAAGCCCACACAAGGGAAAGCAGGAAGGTTGATGCATATGCATTCCCTATGTTCAGAAACCTATCCTCAAGCAATCTTGGCAGCTCCTGAATCACAGAATGACTCTAAGTTACTGCAATTAAGTGAGGCAGGAATAGAACCTTACAACTCTCTCCATCCCACATCTACTTTCTCACTATAATGTACATCTAGTGACACTGTACTTCTTTCCCTTAACCCCTCAAAATACACATTCCACTCCCAACTACAGTCATCCTCCTAGATCTGCTTGGTACTAGCTCTATCCTATCATTGATTCTCATGCCTACAATCCCCCTGGTTAGGTACCCCTCCTGTTCTAATCCATTTAGAGGATTCATATACTTAAGGGACATGGATTGGGCAAGGGAGTTCAGATGAGAAAACAAAGAAAATTGCAACAGAGAAAAAGTATCCACTGCCTCATTCATCCTTGTATCCCCCAATCCTCAGATAACTGATGGATATACCAAATGTTAGAGAAGTTAGATGCTAGAGTTCAACTTATACAACCTTATTTTACAGATGAGAAAATGAAAGCTCCTAAAAGTAAAACAACTTTCCCAACATCACACTACTGATATGACAACACGTTCTTCAGGAACAGGGAAGTCTTGTGCTCTTAAAGCTCAGTCTCTATCGATATTAATGTGCCAGATCAGTATTCTTCCACAAGGAAAAAATGTGATTCATCAATTTCTTATTTCTGAGACTCTATCTTGGTCACAGCATATCTAGAATATTGCATTCAATTATAAATGTGATATTTTAGTGTAATCTGGATTAGGAAAGATGTAGGTGGGTAGAGATTAGCCATCTCTCTTGGTTTTCCAAATGTAAGTTTTATATAAATTGGTCTTTTGATAGAAGCTAATAATAATTATATAGATGATGGCTTCCACATGTAAGGTAAATAACAGTTGTAGATGTGAGTGATAGTTAGAAAGAGAAGAGAGAGGGAGGAATTTCAGAGTTTGTGGGGCATCCTCCATCTTGGTACAATGTGAGGAAGTGCTTGTGTCTTAGGCATCCTCCCTCCCCAAGCTCTTCCCTTCAGATAGATTATAATGAGCTGTGCATGAGGGTGTTTACTGACAGTCCAATTCCCCCTGTCCCTTATTGATAATGTGTTCTCCCTGTTGGGTGAGACAGAGAAGGAAGCAAATGCCATTACCTCTCTCCAGAAAAGGAAGGAGTTAGGACAGCTAGTTCTGTGTTGTGGTTGACAGCATCTTGTATTGTTTACATGCGCTTTCAGAATATTCCTTTCCCCTCTTCCTGTCCTTTTCCTCCATGTAACTTATTCTGATTTTTATGTAAATCAGTTAGGGTTTTCTAACCCTTCTTGTGTGTGAGGGGATGATAAATTGGAGGGAGGAGGGCAATCTGAGGATAAGTCCAGCACCTAGCATGAGGCACTGGGTGACAGAAGTACCAGAGCAGGGGTGGGGAACCTGCACCCTTGAGGCCACATGTAGCCCTCTAGGTCCTCAAGTGTGGCCCTTGGACTGAATCCAAACTTCGCAGAACAAATCTCCCTAATAAAAGGATCTGTTCTGTGAAACTTGGACTCAGTCAAAAAGCCAAACCCAAAGACCTGGAAGGCCATATGTGGCCTTGAGGCCGCAGGTTCCCCAACCCTGTGCTAGAGTGATTTCTGCCTTAGAAGATGACAAATGTCTTTGATGACCCTTCAGTCATATTCATTAGCCAGCTCAAAGCTGATTTACAAGAGTGTTAACAGAGAAAAATTAATAACCTGAATCAAATTTAAAAAAAAAAAACAGCCCAGACTAGAAAAGACAAGTCCCTTGGAACAGACTTGTACCAGCCCCAGGACAAAAGGAAAAAGGGGTTGCTTTTCATAGGACTGTGTAAATCACAATCTGAGTTCTTTTGTCAGTTCCCCTTTACCTACCTCCCTTTTCATCAGCTTCCCAGTATGTGAGGATTTTCAAAGACTAAGGGACTCCCTTCAGCTCCCCAACTCATCACCCACCCCCACCACTAGCATTTTACCTAACATATGCTATGCAGGCTACCTCCCATGGAGTGTTACTACTCTCCCAAGTGAAAAGGTACCTTAAATCTAAAGCTGGTTATATTCAGAAGAGCATTAACCCACTAAGAAAGGTGACCTGGACTTTGAAGGAACATGAAAATATGCAATACCAAGACTGAGTGGAACAACTGGTGATATTTATGGGGAAGATGTGAAAACTCAGGAAGGGACATATCTATCTTCAAATATTGGAAGGACTTTCATGGAGAGAAGGCATCAGACTGGCTTTGTGTGACTTCAGTGGGTATAAAGAAAGTCAACCTACAGAAGTAACAAGAGGCACTCTTTGGTTTAATGTAAGTGTAATGAGAGCCTGGCACATGCATCAGGGAAAGAAAACTTCCTAACAATGAAAGCTATCCAAAAGTGGAATGAACTCCCTCCCTTGGGAAATAATAGGTGCCCTATGGAGGTCTTTAAAAGGAAGCTAGATAAACAATGTCAAGGTGTAAACTTATTAGGGATGTTGTAGAGAAGATTTCTGCTTATAAGTTGGGTTCTGGAATCACTTAAGGTTGTGATAATCTGTGATAGTGTGACAACATTCTCCCTTTCGGCCAAAGTATCCAGGGTTAAAGTCTGTGTAGTCAAAGAGCATTCACTGAGAGTATTCAATCATCAGTTTAGAACATCCTCAAATATGGAGACTGAGTGGTGTTCGATAGTAATATTATCTTCAAAGGCCTTGAAGTATTCTGAAAATGCTATTTGATAGCTAAATATTTTCATCTTATACATATGGAAGTTGATGTTCAATAACTTGTAGGGAGTGGCTCTGTCATTATATTACCCATCTTAGCTCCTCCCACCTGCAGTGTACCTGTTTTTAGATCACAGCAATTAAGCAATTTAGATCATAAGCAATTAACCAAAGCTCCTTTCTGATATATCACCCTTTTGCTAGACCATACCAAAGATATAAATGTACAAAAACAAAGGTATTTAATTAATATGTGAAACAATATAAACAAGGAAAGGGATCAATTAGCAAAATATTCTCTGCTCTAATATACAAAGGGATACAATCTCCTATGCCCAAGTAATCTAACTCCTTTTCAGTCTCTCTGACTCACCAGAATGTTGAGAGGGTAAAACCACTTCATACCCTGTAGTTCTAGTGATGGACACTTAGAATACAGTGCTCTCTGACTTATAGAATGTCTTTCTTGGCACTCCCTAAGTAGAACAAACTAGGGACCTTCACCCTGGATATAGAATCTTTATAGTCCAGGTACAACACTGGGTTCCAGGAAGTGGTCTGTTAGAGCCAGCTCCAACCAGTTTCAATGGTTCAATTTTCAGGATGAGCATTTATACATCAGAAATTGGTGAACACTACAAATCAGGTTTTGATTTATGGCTTTGTTGATTTCTAGACTTAAGAAAGTGATGGAGAACCAGAAGTCTGGTTGGAAAAATTTACCAGCATATCATTGATTTCAAGGGCATTACAGCACATGGCAGTCTTCTTTCTCCCTACTCTGGTTGCAACCCAGAGCCTGTCTTTCCACTTATCCTGCCACCAAATCTATGTTTACTCCAATCTACTTGATAACCCTACTTTGTAGACCACTCCTCTACCAGTCTTCACTTGATGACACCACCACATTTGCAGGATCAAACACAATCCAAGCATTGAGGGAGATACAGTCCACAGAATAACTCCTAGTGAGCACTCCTCTCTAAGCTCTGAGGACCAGTCATATAATTAGGGTCACATTTCAGGGTATTTTCCTAGCTCCCAAAACTGCATTCTCAGGTTGAATCTGATTCTCTCCATAAGATAACAAACATTTCATTCAATTCCTTCCAAAACTCCTGCTCCTTTATTTAGAAAAACAAATGCCATTTCTCCTCCAGCAAACTTTACTTTACAAACATGATTCTATAAAGTTAACTTACTCTTAGCAAAAAAGACAACATGAATACAAAAGACATCTTCCTTATGCACCTTCTGAGGTGTTGTTACTATGTCTAACTGTATTAAGTCAGGGGCAAGGCTAAGCAAACCCCCCTCTATGCAACAGTTTTTAGATGGTGCTTGTCAGTGGACACATCAATATTATGACCAAGGGCAAGTGTTTCTGGCACATTCACTTTGCAGAAATGAGATTTCCAGGAATAAAACCCAGTAGGGGTCATGTTATCCTCCAATCCAGTTTCACCAAACACGACAGATTCCAGGAATCTTATTCTAAAGTTTATAGCTTCAGGTCTCATCCTCCAATCAGGAAACAGATACATGTCTTTGGGGTGATGATTGTGCTGGGGATGGAAGGAAGCGGGCTTATGTGTGTTAACAGGAAGACAAAGTAAAGAAACCAATCACAATGAAATTGGCTTTCCTAGTTGTACGTAAGAAATTTCTAAAAAAGATAGTTTCTTACTGTGCACTTTATAGCATTTTAATTAATCAGCCTTCACATTTATGACAGTCCAGAAATTGATGGCTTGCCTACCTAGCAGGGGACCTGAAGGTTTTTCCTAGCTGCTAGAGCTGGGCAGGAATGGAACTCAGCAGGATTCTACCATCTCCTGGAGTTTCTGAGGCCACCAAGGACTCCTAGGACAAATGTAAGGAATAGAGAACAAATGGAAAACAGACAACCATAGCCTGTTTGCAAAGACAGCATGGGATAGTGGAAAATGGAATGAGCTGGGAGTCATTGTCTCAGTTCAGGTTTAGACTGTCACTAAGTAGCTATGTGTGTTCGTCCTTCATTGCTGGAGAAGACCATGCCATCAGAGAAATAATGACATGACTTGCACTTTACTTTGTTTTTGAGTGAGGGAGGGCTACTAAGTAGCTATATAACTTTGGACAATATACTTTTCTCTGAAAGCCTCACTTTGCCATCTGTCTTGGGGGCTTTGAACTATATAATTTCTAATATCTCTCTGAAATTTGCAAGAATCCAATGTCACTTTCACATCCGCTTGCTCCCCTCTCTGGGAAGATGTCATGGTGTGATAGGACTAATATCTACCAGCATTTTCCCATGGTGTGGCTTAGGCCCACCTCTCCTCCTTCCCTCCTGCCACAAGGACTAGCTTTCCCTAAAAGGAAACAAAACATCCTCAGGACTTGCTTTCCTGATAGTTTCCTGGTCATATAAAGGCACAAAAATTTCTATCCAAAGTAATTCAGAGTCCCATCAACTTAGTGAGTTTTAATTTAATTTAAATCACATTTAATCATGATATCCTGCTGACAAGATACTTTTTCATACAGAGGCAAGGGAGTAGCCATATCCAGAGAAGCTAAGTGTCATTAGATCCTTGGCAAAGTAAACCTCTTTTTGTTAATTGTTCAATGACTTGCAGTTGCATTATTTCATCCTAACATCAAACCTAAACTAAAAGAGTGCTGATATTGGACATACCTCTAACACACTGTAGGGCAGCAAAAATGCCGTATCCAGACTTGGAAGATCTGGATCTTACTCCTCCTCTGCCCCTATTTAGCTGTGTAACCTTGAGTGAGTCCCATGCCCTTTCTAAGCCTCAATTTTCTCATCTATTAACATGGAAGTTCTTGTTAGTTCTTTTAAAAAAATCTATGAATATGTTTTTCATCATTGCACATGTAAAATCTATTATCAGATGACTTGTCTTGGGGAAAGGGAAGGGGAGGGAGGGAGAAAAATTTGAAAACTGTTTTTACATGTATTTGGAAAAAAATAATATTTTAAAAAAATATTCTTTTAATCTATGAGTCTAAAAACAAATAAAAGAGAGAAGTCAAAGAAAAAGATACATTACATTAATTCTATTCAACTCTGCTATTTATCATGAGCATAAGTGTGATTGGTAAGTTCTGAGTAACTGACTTTATTGTCAGAAAATTATGAATGGATCCATCATTTTTGGTACATTTTGTTGGTATCCTTTGTTTTTCATACCACAGTGATTTTCCACTTTACCCCCTTCTTCTTCACTATAACAGAAATAGTGAAGCAAAATCAACAAAAGAATTCTATCTGACAATGTATGTGACATGAAACCCACATAACCCCCCACCCTTTTCCTAGGAGGAAAGGTGCTACATCATTTGTTTTCTAAGACCAAAACTGGTCATTGCAATCATTCTGTTTAGCTGCCTTTAAATATACTTTTGTTTTTACATTGTTATATTCGTTGAACATGTTATTTTTGTTTCCATTTACTTTGCTTTTGTATGTGTTCAAATGAATTTTCCTACATTTCTCTGAATTCCTCATATTCTCCATTTCTTATAGTAAATATTCTATTACATGTATATATATATGTATATATATATTTATAAAACATAATGTTTTAGAATTCATATATTTATGGATACCCACTTGATTTCCAATTTTTTCTATCACAAAAAGTGCTACTGAGAATATAATGGCGTATATAGGTATTTTCTGTCTTTGAGCTCTCTGGAGCATGCGCTCAGTATTGAGATCACTGGGCCAAATGGTATAACTAGGTCAGTGGATCTATCATTCCTTCAGCGGAAACTCAACCTTTGTGGTTTTATAACCCAGAGAAGGGCCTGTGCAAAGTCAAACGTGGTATGAAAAGCCAATGATTGCCTGATGTGCTTTGGGACAGTGCTGGAACTAGAGGACCCTGGGCAAAATTTCTGGTATATTCTTGGTTGGAATACTCGTCAATTGGCACACACATATTAACAATGAAGAACTGGCTAGTCTGCCAAGCTTTTGATATAATGGAGTAAGGTGAGCTTTGGGGGTAGGGGAGGGTTGGAATAGATATGGAAACTATTCTAGATTTAAAATGTGGTAAACGGGAACTGATTATATGCCACTTGTTTAACAGGGGTAAAAATCAACACATTTCTTGTCCAATTAATTCACTGGTATGAGAAAAGGAAACAGAAAAGGAAAACAGGATTCACTTAAGGCTGACTTTCTCCCTTTTCCTCCTGGCATTTGTACTGGCAAAAGGGATATTGGCAAACTCTCTTGGAATTCTCCAGAGGCCTTTGCCAGTTGAACTGATGGGGCAGCAGATGGCACATACTTATCCACTGATGATATTTTGATTTATTTATCTCTTACAGATGGTACCATATCCTCAATCCTGGCTATAGTCCAAAATGTTGGTCAGCTTTCAGAGGGAGAGGGGGCGAGAAATGTGCCATATTTCTATAAGCAGATATAGATACTACAGACTAGAAACCTTATCCTAATTTTGAATTCTTCTATATTTATTTTAGATGTTATACTAACGTCTACAGTTGTGCACTAAAGGCATCTCTAAAAATTATGTGAATTATATTAATAGTGGAGCCATTTTCACTGGTTCTAGCCTCCATATCACTATTAGTTAGTTACAAGACCTTGGACAGATTACTTCCCCTTTCTTGGTCTGTTTCCTCCTCTCTAGAATTATGGGGTTGAACCATATAGTTCCTAAGAAATCTTCCTGTTAAGGCAATATTGTTTTTTGTTCATGTAAAACCAGTTGTACCTGTTTTTCCTATCTTCCTAACATTACTTTTGTCTCTTTTCAAGTACTGTTAACAATTGTTCAGACACAATTCCCCATGTTTACAAAAGACAACACACTTTGTAAAACAGGTTGAAGAGGAGGAAATCTAGTAGTTGCAACACGATCTCAGATCCTCCTGCTGAATCCATATGCTAGTATGACAAAGACCATTGACAATGATTACCTTTGGTCCCCTTCTTCGTTAATTATCATGAAGTTAATAAAACTACAGACTGTTAGCCTTAGATGGGATATTATACAATAGAACACAGAGCTAGAAAATATCTTAGAATATAGAATTATAATATAAAAAGAGCCTGGGTTAGAACATAGACGGTTAGCAGTGAAAGGAACTTTGGAGATCATCTAGTACAACCTTCTCAACTTAAAGATGAGGAAACTGGAATCTAAGAAAGGGTAAATGACTTGTCCAAGGTCACATGGTTCATTAATGGAGGAACCAGAAGTAGGAGCAAGATTTCTTCTAAATCCAACTGAATGTATTAAGAGTATTTTAAGATAAAAATAGACCATAGGCATAAGAGAGAAAGAATATCATTGTGTAAAAGGTAAGGGATGAAGCACTAGACTAGGAGTCAGAATATTGGGTTCTGCTTCTAGTTCCACCATTTGTCATCCGTGTGGTTGTTGAAAGTCTTAATGTCTTAATATCTCCAAACTGCAGTTTCTTTGTATAAAAAAATTGGGAGAACTTCAGCCTACCCTCCAGAGATGTTTAAGAAGATCCTTATGAAATAATGGATATGAAAAGCACTTGAGAAACTGTGATATACTACAGTGTTATAAGGCGTTACTATTATTACCAAAAGGCAGAAAGGTTGATGAACCACAAAGGAATTAGGGGAAAGGACTACTGAGAGAATCTCATGAGAAACTTTATTTTTCATTACCTACATTTTCTCATCATCCTCCAATCTTTAGATCGCAAGCATTCTCAAGTCAGCACCAGTTGTTCTAGTACCAAGTTAATTCTCTCAGTTCCGTACTTGAGTAAATCTGTTTTCAGTGGTGCTATGCAGCAACTGTTTATGAGTTTAAGCAAATGAATAGCCATCTACCCTGAACAAGTTAAGTGATCTGTCCATGGTTACAAAGTATACCAAAAACAAAACAGATTTGGATTTGCCAATTGCCAATATCCCAGGTGACCCAGAAGCACCTATGGCCTTTGGGGGCCACAGTCTCTTTCCAATTGAGCTAATTTCTCCCTGAGGCTCAGATTTCTCTTTACTGTCTTGTTCTTAGAATTTAACTTGCTTTTAATTATCCACACTATTAAAGGAACCCCAGGGTATGGATAATGCAAAAACAGGGGATAATCCTCGAAAATTTACATTAGACTGTGACACGCACTACATGAAAGGTAGTTTAATATTATGGATAGAGGACTGGCCTTGTAATTAGGAAAGCATGTGTCTCTGACACATACTATCTTTATGACCAGGATCAGTTTGTTTAACCTCTCAGTACCCTCCAGGCCACTCCCTAAGCCTGTGAATTATGATGGGTTCCTGTTATGCATCAGTGAAGGGAGTTTCCATATTGGTCCTGTAAAAGCACAAGTTTAGACTAACAACAAAAGAGCATTATAGAATTTACTTTCTTAATTATGCTTTTGCCTAGGCTACAAGTTTAAAGTCCCTGGGTACAAAGAATTTAGATGGCAAGAGAAATTCACAGAATCTATGAATCTACCTATCATTCAATCTACATTTCCTCTTCCAGTTTGCATGTGCTGCCCTGTCTAGTTTCAGTTCTATGAAGCAAGATGCCTCTCCCAGGATAATCACTTCTAAACTCATCACTATGCTGCTAATGCAAGCTTTGATTGACACTTCTTTCAACCTTTCTCCTTTTAGATGGTGGGTTGGGGGGCAGAGTACCGAACTCTTTCCAATGCCTTCCTTTATAGAGGGCAAAAACTGGACTCAGCTCACTCCCCTTTGCATCTGCTGCCTTGCTTGGTTTCAGCTCCCTAAAACAAGATGCCCACAAAGCAGGTACTTCTTGGTGCCCCTCTATCCATTCATTCCCTTTCCCCACTGCTTTCCTACCTCCTTTTATCTGTTGTTTCCCCTTGTAGTTTTTAAGCTCCTTGAGGTAAGGGCTGTCTTTCTTTTAATTAATTGTGTCCCCAGCACTTAGCACAGTGTCCGGCACACTGTAGAAGCTTAATAAATGTTTGTTGGATTAGATTATTGGATCCAATAATATACCAGAAACTCAGGTTCTGGTCATGCCTTAATCCGTAAATAGCTATGGGGGCCAAGCCAAGCCATTCCACCTCCCATGCTATTTCCTTACCTATAAAATGAGAAGGTTAGACCCTGCACAATTTATGATTCTACCATTTCTCCATCTTGTCCACAAGGAGATTACTAAAGATATTATCAAATTCCTTACTTCATAGCCTGAGGAATCCCTAGATTGTGGGGAGGGAGGAGTACACCAACTTGGGATTGCAATAGGCTATGGAAAACTCAGAAGATGAATAATGTGTGTGCAGATAACTGAGAATTAACTGTATCTAATGTTTTGCTATCTATTTGCTTGCCATCAGAAGTGTCAGTTTACTTTTAAGTCTCTAAATGATGACATGAGGCAGATGTTATGTGTTTGATTTTCCCCACCAGACTTACAAAAAGGGGGAAGGGGGAAATCTATTTTTTAGCAGCATCGGATGAAGCTTGAATAAAACCAATAACTCTTTTAAGACTAGCAGATCTCTAAACTTCCCACAGATGCTCTTGGACTGTCATTTCTGGGGTTTATTTGACAGTTGTTTACTGTCAGAGAAGAAATATTGTTCCTTACTGTATCAGTTTTCCACTCCTCTCAGTGGAACACTAGCCACTACTGTAGACTCATTGCCCTTGTGTTTTTAAAAAATAGAAAAGTTTTTCAAAAGCACAAAATTCCTCTGCTTAAACCAAATTCACACTCAAGTTTTTTCTCACATTACATCTTATCATTGGTAATTTTATGTGAATGGTCATAGCAAACCATCAGCCTATGCAAACACATTCATGAATGAGTCAATTTCAATTGCAGTCAATTCCTTATTTTTTCAATGGTGTATTATTATATGATCTAATGACAACAGCTGGCATTTGCATAGCACTTTGGAGTTCATGAAGTGCTTTTTATACATTTTCTCACTTTACCTTCACAATATTCCAATTAGGTAGGTGGTACATGTTTCTATTTTACAAATGAAGATGCTCAGAGATTGAGTGATTTGTTCAACATGGCACAAATAGGAAGTAGCAGAATCTGGAATTCAAATCCCTTTCTCCTAATAAAAAACTAGGCATTTGGTAGACACTTAATAAATGCTTGTTGACTTGCACTGTATCACAGAGCTCATTGAATCTTCTTGTTCATTCTCTTACAATATATCTGTCGGTTGTTTCATTACTTGTTATAATCTCCATCAGGAGGCAATTAATCTAAACATATATTAAGTGCTTTCTATTTACATGGTACTGGATTAGCTGGTAGTGGTGATAGACATGATTCCTGTCCTCAAGGAATCTACTATCAACTGGCATTGGTGAGGGTGGGGGAAGAAAGATGGTACATGTACAAATAAATAGTGTGAAATATAAAAACACATATGGAAAGAGAAGAATGTCAAGGTCTGAGAGGAAAATATTGTTTTCAATAGAAGGAAATTGAGAAAGGCTTCATAGCATTGAGCTAAGTCTTGAAGGACTGATAGAATTACAACAATGAAAGATGGGCATTCAAAGTGGTGAGAGCAATTATGAGGAATGGAACAGAGGAAATAAAGTATGTGATGATATATACAGTCAATTTGCTTTGAGTGTATGTGAGATAAGTCTGGAAAGTCAAGGTGAGAGTAGATTGTAGAGGTCCTTGAATGGTATTTTGATTTTGTTCCATGGGCAATAGGGAGCCATTGAAGAGTTCTAAGTAGAGAAACAATATGGTAAGAGACACAGTATCAGAGTTGGAAGAGGTCATCTAGTCCAATCCGTATCAAAACAGGAATCCCTATTACAACATTCCTGTCCAGTTATCTCCCAGTTTCCATCTGAAGATAAACAAATCAGTACCTCAATGGCATCGCATTCTACTTTGAGGAAGATACAATTGCCAATAAGTTTTTCCTTACATTGAGTGAAAATCTGCCCCTCTGTCACTTCTACCCAATTAGTCCTAGGTTCTGCCTTCTGGGACCAAACAAAACTGATCTAATTTCCATTCCACATAATAGCCCTTGCAATATATAGCATCTTGGTATTCTTCTCTAGGCTAAATATCTTTACTTCCTTTAACCACAGCCTCCTCTGCACAAGCTCCAGTGTGTAAATGTCCTTTCTATAATGTGCTATGAAAAAACTAAACATACTACTTCAGACATGATTTAGTCTAATCAGGGCAGAGAATAAGAGGTCCTTCTTCTCCCTTGTTCTGGATACTATGACTCTGAAATGCAGCCTGATTGAAGTGGCATTTTTGGCTTCCATGTCACACTGTTGACGCATATCAAGCAAAAAAATCCCTTTTCACAAGCTACTGCATAGCATTCATCTGTAGCTTCCATTCACTCTGAGAATTAGCACTCCTGACACTATTTCTTACATGATTCTGCTACTCTTTTGTATTCATCCTGATATTTGCTCTTGCTTCCAGCTTTTATATATGTCTTTTTAAAATCTAAAGTGGCTGATGAGTCCTGTAAGCAACTACAATGATCACTTTAGACAGTTTCCACATTTCTTCTGCAGAACCATTTGTGTTTATATCTTCAAATTTTAATTCTTTGCAACCTCCCATCCTTCTTGGGCCAATTTTGCTGTCGAATTTGAGGCCATAGATAATGCCTATCTTTTCTCTGAATGCTCTGATATTCAAATTCCCAAAATGAAAGACTAGCTAAGCTTTCTTCTTCTGTACCATGGACTTTATAATACTTCCTCTCAATGTTCCCATCATTTTCATGAACAATAATTTCTTCACTGTCCATTAAAATTAAGTTCAAAATGGCAGTTATTCTTCTCATTCTTCTTTTACCAAACTATCATTGTTTATTGAGAATCAATGTGGCATAATGGATAGTGTGCTAGATTTGGAGTAAGACCTGGATTCTTATCCCACCTCAACCTTACTAGCAAGATGCCAATCAGATCACAACTTCTCTGACTCACTTTCCTCATCCGTAAAATGGAGATAATATGACCTATTTTAACTCACTGGGTTTTGTGAGTCTAAAGTAAAAGTGTATGTAAAATGCTTTGCAACTTTAATATCAGTTATTTATTCAAAGAAATAGAATATCAATGTTTAGTCATGAAATTTATCAGCTTCTCCATTTTTGACATAGAAATGTCTAATCCCTACTATTTCATTCTTCTGTGTCTGCTCTGTGATGTTTCCTGAACTCAAATTATTTCTTCTTCCTGGTCATATGGTCTGTAGTATATTCCCTAAACCATATAATTCCTACTTCTCCAACCACTTATTCTTATTCAAACACCTTTTACCATATCTGTTACTTAATTTCCTCACTTGTGAATGTTTTCTTAACAAAAAACATTACTCCATCATACCTCCTATCTATAATGCTCCTTTTAAGTGAGGTATAACTTTCCATAATAATATTTTAGACATTAATACCATTCTGCCAAATCTTGGTGATATCTCTGATGTCAAATTTGCCTCCCTGCATTAAGATCTCTACCCATTTTCTCTATATTGTATATTTAGGCATAGATCTGAGACTATGGAATTTATCACTCACTTCCTTTTAGCTATGATTTCCTTTGAATTGCTGGTCCTCTCTGTTGATAACCATCTTCCCATATTGTATGTGCCTTTCTATGGGATCTGACTTCACAGATCTACGTGAGCAGTTTTTCTCTTATTCTCCATTTTCAAATTAAAACTCTCTTTATGAGACGTGTAAGGCACAAGGCATTTTTATGTTAATCAACCAACATTCATTGGGTGTGTTTCATTATTAGTCAATAAGCCATCATTCCCATATTTTAAATAATGGTCTTGGAATCCAAAAGTCTTTCTCAAGTCTCACTGACAATTGAGAAAGTATCCAGAGAGTGCTAACTAAGATAGTGAAGGACTTTAAAACTATGTCATAAGAGGATTAGTTGAAGGGACAAAGGATGGTCAATTAGGAGAAGAGGGGGACCCCATGAAAGTTTTCTTCAAGTTTTTGAAAGGCTGTCACATGGAAGAAGGATAAGTCTTGTTCAGATTGGGACTAAGGGCAAAGCTAGGAACAATTAATGGAGTTACAAAAAGACAGATTTAGAATCTATAGAAGAAAAAAAACTTCTTAACAATTATCCAACTATCTAAAAGTAAAAAGGCCTACCTTGGGAGATAAAGACTTGATCTCACTTTTTAAGAAAAGATTGGACGATTACTTATTCAAGATGTTATGGAGGAGATTCTTAGCCAGATACAGATTGGACTAGATGGCCTCTGAAGTCCCTTTCAAATCTGAAATTCTGTAATCCTTAAGACAACATTTTAAAAAGCTCTTCAGTTTCAAAATCCATCTCTCCTCTGAAGTTCCTACCTTGATTTGCAGCAGTGATGAAAATGCCATCTGTTCCCCTACAGTCTTGTTTCTCCCTCAAAAATTCCTATTCCCTAGAAAATTTTTTTATATTCATTCTGTTAATATCATTTGTCCCCATGTGAACCACCAGATGCAGGTAGTGGTTATCAGTCTGAAAAATTTCAGTAGATTCTGTCAAGTATTGATTATACAGGGAAGATAACATATCTGTTGCCCAGGTCACATCAAAATATAGCTACCTCATAACCTTCAACATGGAGTTACCAATATCTACTATTCATCTTTTCTTCCTCTAACCAGTAATGAAGAACTTTCTTCCTGGTGACATCTGTGGATTCGCATCAAACTCTTTTGGCACATAAGAAGCTGCTTCCTCCTCAGAGGGAGGAAAGAAGATGGTCTCCTTCCTATAGAAAGAGTAAGATTCTCATAACATCAACCCCAAAATTCAGTAGTCCTATGCTTCTTTTCCCTGTGTGACTTTCATTCATCCTCCAACCCCATAGGTTAGCCTTCCTCTCTGCCTCTTCAGAGTCTTTTCCCCTCTTTGTTTTTCCTTTAAAGCACATTGTCAACTATTTCAAGAAACCCTTCATTCTCCCTGATAATCTGGAGAGAAGAAAGGCATTCTTTTACCTTCTACTCTAGTAAGGAGATCAACTTAAATTCTGTGCATGCATAGCTGCTTATTTGTGGATAAGAAATGTGGAGTGGTTTCAAGGATCAAAGGCTTTTAAAACTATAGTGAAGTAGAGACTAGAGGCAGGGAAACTTATTAGGACGTTACAATGGCCCAGTTAGATGGTTAATGGGTGGTAATAACCAACGACAGTGGGAACGAAAAGGACAGGTTGTATGGGAGAGATACCACAGAGGACGTGGCAACTGAGTGAACAGGGAAGGAGAAGAAGTTAAAGCTAAGGTTTCATGCATATGTTTATGAAGTTACAATCCATCAAATGTTGCTGGTTAGCAGCTTTTATTAAGCGAGAGAGGAGGAGGCTAAAATCAAAGATTTCACTTATCCACTGTCTCTTCCGTTCCTTCAGCAAAATGTATTTAAAATCAATTATAATTTTCCCAGAAGGGAAAGTGATAAGGCTAGGGTTGATCCTGCTTCTTAACTGGAGGTGTTTATTTACTTAAAGCCAATGGTTAGAATATTTGTATATATGTCACACTTTATGTTGTCTGTTAAACCGAAAGGCATAAAGAGACAGGAGCTCTCTCTGTGCTAGTAAATACGTCTAAGGGACTGCTATATAATGGCATATCCAATAAATACAATGAAGACAAATAAAAACAATTTAGAGACACTAACTTAAAAGTACTTACTAAAACATGAAATCATACCACAGTGTTGTGTTCCTTTCTTGAGCTTTCTATTGAAATGGCTCTACTGAATGGATTTCTTCAAAAGAAAAGTCTAGCTTTGACCATGGACATATAAGCCTAGTGATATTTTAAGCATGAAACTATCTACAAAACAAACAGGTAATTCTCCTTGGAAACTAATCCATTAATTCATCCCACAAATCTTGTCTGTAAAGGTGAAATCAGTTCTTAGAATCTTGTTTATTTGACATTTTCTTGACCAGCCCAGACTATTTCAAGCATGGTTCTTCAGATTAAACAAATATAGCTAAGGGACTAAGGCCAACTCTGCCACCTGCACTAGTCTCACTGACCAGCTATGCCTGGCTCCTCTCCAGTCACTGTCCCTGCTTGGAAATGTTTGGGGTAACAAATACTTGCTATGATTTCAGAGGAGGTATTAATAACACCCCATATTTATATGGTATTTTAATGTTTACACAATGCTTTCCTGACAACACCACAGTGGGGAAGGTAGTTCACAAATCACCTCTGTGACAGATGAGGACAATAAGATGTAGAGACATTAAGTGACTCATCTAGCATTAAGTAACTAGCAAATGTGAGAGCCATGACTTAAGCCTAGGTTTCATGCTTCCAAGGCCAATGCTCCAGACTAGAGCCAAGCCCCAGGTGAAACATATGGATAGGAATGGGGAAGAGGGGGAGAAGTTAATTATAGGTCCTCCATTCTGTTCACCTCAGATTTTTGTCTTAGCTTCCAATCCCCTCTGAACTTACTTTTTCTCCCTCAAACTTCTCTTTACTGAATTCCCCCATTTCTGTCTTAATTTTAGCATCTTCTAGTTCATACATGCATAAAGAAGAATGGAAGGGGATACTTCATCTCAGCTGGAAGGGCTCTAAAGAAACATTTGTTTCTTCTCTCCCTTTTGGAATGCGTGTCTTTTTTAAAATGATATTTTATTTTTCCCAACTTCATGTAAAAACAATTTTTAACATTCATTTTTTAAAAAATTGAAATTCCAAATTCTTTCCCTCCCTCCTTCCCCAACCCTGAGATGGTAAATAATTTTATACAGGTTATACATGTGCAGTCATGCAAAACATATTTCTATATTAGGCATGTTGTGAAAGAAAACATATACCAAAAAACACACAAAAATAAAGAAAATGAAAAATAGTATGCTTTTGATTTGCATTCAGACTCCATCAGTTCTCTCTCTGGATGTGGGTGGCACTTTTCATCAATAGTCCTTTGGAGTTGCCTTGGATCATTGTATTAATGCCTAAGTCATTCACAGCTGATCTTTGTATAATATTGCTGTTACTGTGCATAATGCTCACTTCACTCTGTATCAGTTCATCTAAATATTGTCAGGTTTTTCTGAAATTATCTTGCTCAACATTTCTTACAGCACAATAGTATCCCATTACAATTATATATCACAAATTGTTCAGCCATTCCCCAGCTTATGGACATCCCTCAATTTCCAATTTTTTGCCACCACAAAAAGAGCTGCTATAAATAATTTTGTACAAATATGTCCTTTTCCATATTTTTTTAATCTCTTTGGGAGATGTAGTAGTGATATTGCTGGCTTACCCAAGTTTCTCTAGACTCCTATGTTTATATTACACATTCCGATTCAGCTATGGTCTTTTCATCATCAGTCTTCTATTTCATTTAAGATCCATTTCCCCCCCTGTGGGATTATATTCAGCTTTGTAAGTTATTGTTTGGTGGTAAGCCTACCCTTTTACCTTTTGGAATATTGTATTCCAAGATTTCTTCTCATCTTTAGAAAAGTTATCTATCAGGTCTTTTGTAATCCTGACTGTAGTTTTGTGGTACTTAAACTGTTTCTTTGTGGATACTTGCATTACTTTTTTCTTCAACATAGTAGCTCTTGATCTTGGCTATAGCATTCCTGGTACATTTTTTTGAGATACCTTTGAGGAGGTGTTTAATGGATTCTTTTCTGTCTTTACTTCACCTTCTGATTCTAATAGATCTGGACGGTTTTCATTCATAGTTCTTGAAGTCCTTCTAAGTGCTCAGGCTTTTTTTTAATCATAGTTTTCAGAGAGTTCAATGATTCTTAAATCAAGAAAATGTTAATTGCTTTGGGGTTTTTTTTAAAAAGTGTAGAAAGACAGAGAGTCTGTCAGAGAGAGCTCCAATAGATGTCCAGATAATTGAAGTCCCTTAACACTACAATACCATGCCTCCACTTCAGCCTTTTGATGTTTCCTAAAATATTCATCTATGTCCTCCTTCTCCTTAGTTAGTCTGCAGTATAACCCAATGACAACATCACTTCTTATTTTGCCTCAGTTGACCTTTACCTAAATGTTTTTCTTTATGCTTCCCCATTGTAGTTCAAAGATTTCCTCATGTGAGCATATTTTCTTTATATATAGTATTGCTCTGCCTACTCCTTCCTACTTATAGCCACCTTATTCCTTCAAAATAAAGTATAAACTACCAGATCCATATTTACACCATTTGTCCCATCCTACCACATCTCCATGATATCCCAGGTCAAACTGCCCCCTTGAATTAGGTTCTCCAGTTCATCATACTTGGTCCATTTGTGTACCAAATCTGCAGTCATGGATTTTGTTGCTCACTCCTTGTTTTGATTTTTATTTCCTGTGAATTTCTGAGTGACATTGCTTTCTTCTTCCTACATAGGATAGCTATCATCTCTATTGTATCCAGCTTGGCCAATTGACAGTCCTCCCTTAGCCAGAACCTCCTTTCCTTTTTAGGTGAAAGCCATTTTGATTAGATTCACAAAATGAGAGATAGGTAGAAATCATTTTTACCAGTTCTCATTAGGTAAGCTTCTTTAGTAAATATATTATCAGGCCTGTACTTTAAATTACACAAGAAAATCAAAACCCATTCACAGATGCCATCATCTTAACCAGCTATTCACTTCCAGAATCTGCCTCTTGTGAAATCTTTGCCTTTGTTTTCCAACATGGAGGAAAATACCAGCTATGCCCCTCAACTCTTCAAGTTCTTGCCCAAGACTTCATAATCCTTAATACTGCTTCCTAGGTTTCTTCTGACAATACCATGTGTGCCCAAATGAACTATCACCGCTAACCTTAAGTGGTGAGTTGTTATCAGGTTTCATATTATCAGGTTCTCCATTAAGTTTTGGCTTCAGGAAAGACAGCAGACTTTATTGTCAGCAAACACCAACCTTGACACATCTCATCAGGGAATTGTCGACCACTCTTTCTTCTTCTTCCCTCTTGTTACTGGGTGGTCTTTTACAAGGCCCTCTGGTGCCACATCATCATTTCTTGGAAAGGTGAAGGGGAATAAGCATTTATTAAACACCAGGCACTGTGCTAAGTGCTTTACATTTATTATCTCATTTGGTCCTTGCAACAACCCTGTGAGGTAGGAGCTATTAGCATCCTCCTTTACAACTGAGGAAACTGAGACAGCCAGAGGTTAAATGACTTGACCAGGACAACATGGTTAGTAAGTGTTTGAGTCTGGATTTGAATTCAAGGATTCCTGACATCAGGTCCAGTACTTTATCCACTGTGCCACTAAGCTACCTCCTTGAAATAAGGTGTTTCTTCCTCAGGGGGTCCACATCTCTCCTCTTTAAAAGCCTCATATTTAACACTTATTTCCAAGTGTTCAGTTGTTCTTCCTTTTCTCCTTTGTGTCACATTCTTCCCATTCTCCAACCTCTTGCTACAGATTAGGAACTCTTCTCTTTCTCTTCAGATCCCTTTTAATCTTTCTTTTTACACTGAAGTCCTTTTTAAAGGAACATTATGGGGGACAGAGCCAAGATGGTGGAGTGGGAGCAACTACACACCTAAGCTCTTAGACAAACTCCTTCAGATACCTCTAAAAAGAGAATGTGACCAAACTTTGGAGGTGCAGAATCCAGTAGGAGACAGACTGTGGCAGATTCACAGACCAGGACAAACTGGAAGATCGACAGGAAGGATCTGTTCCACGGGGGTGAGCCCACAGCACACAATGCAGCTTGTCTTGCAGTGATGTGGCTGAGCAAGAAACCCCTGGGGCAGCCTCAGACAGCAGCAACATGGCAGAAAAGCGGAGTGGCAGCCTAGGACAGGAGACCAGTGGAGTCGAGTGAGTGACAGTCACTGAGCCCCAGGCATCAACTGCAGCCCCTCCAGGAGTCTTTCAGCCTGCAGATTAAACCTCTGTAAGTCACCTACTTGATCTTCCAGGAGCCAAAACGGCAGAGCAATCAGTAAATGCTCTCTTCCCCTCCCCTTTTTGATCTCAAAAGAATCATAAAATATTTCCCCAGAAAAATCCTGGATCAGTGAACAGCTAAAGAGGCAAACAGTCTGGCAGCACATGAGGCTAGGAAAATAACTAAGGGGGATTTCTCTTACTGTGATGGAGGCTGACTAGAAGGAGAGGAGTCCCAGAGGATATGGAAACTCACACTAGGACTCAGGTGTGCCTCAGCTCTAGGACAGGAGCCACAGAAGGGGTGGAAACTGGCACTAGAACCCACGCAGGAGCTGAGCTTGCCTTTGTTCTAACTCATCTGAGGAGATCTCACACAACCAGACCATCTCGCCCCCACACTTAACAAGCTAGCCCCAGGGCTAAGTTGGGAAATACAAAACAAAAGGAAAAACAAAGGCACCTGCCCTTAGCTTTCCCACAGCAGCAGCTCAACAACAGATTCTCCAGCTTCTTACTGAAAGAACCAGAAGCCACAACACACAAAACCTCACCATTATAAGCAAGAAGCAAAGGAGGAGGGAAAAGACCACACAATCTTCCTATGGGGACAAGGACCAAAACATGAATACTAAAGAGGTCAGTATTGAGACTGTACTTGCATATGAAACTTCAGAAGAGACTATGAACTACTCGCATACACAGAGAACACTCCTGGAACAGCTGAAGAAGGAAATAGAAGAAAAAGTGGCCAATGATATCAAAAGGATGAAAAAAGAATTCACCGATGAGAAAGCTCTTTAAAAAGGAAAACTGAACAAATAGAAAAGGAAGCACAAAACCTAACTGGGAGATTTGGACAAATAGAAAAGGAAGTACAAAACCTTATTAGAAAAAATAATTCCTTAAAAGGAATAATTGGACATATGGAAAAGGAGATACAAAAGTTAACTGAAGACAACAATCTGATGAAAATTAGAATTGGACAAGTAGAAACTAATGACTCTATGAGATATCAAGAATCAAACAAAATCTAAAGAATGCAAAGATAGAAGAAAATGTAAAATATCTAATTGGAAAAACAACTGACCTGGAAAATAGATCCAACAGAGAAAATTTAAGAATTATTGGCCTACCAGAAAGTCATGATGAAAAAAAGAGTCTGGACAATATCTTCTAAGAAATCATCAAGGAAAACTGCCCAGAAGTCCTAGATCCAGAGGGCAAAATAGTCATCGAAAGAATCCACCATTCACCTCCCAAAAGGGGTCCCAAACTAAAAACACTAAGAAATATTGTTGCCAATTTCCAGAACTATCAAGTGAAGGAGAAAATACTACAGGAATCCAGAAAGAAACCATTCAAATATCGAGGAGCTACAGTCAGGATCACACAGGACCTTGCAGCTTCTACATTAAAAGATCAAAGGAATTGGAATCTGATATTCTGTAAGGCAAAGGAGCTGAACTACAACCAAGTATCACTTACCCAGCAAGGTTCAGCATAATATTTCAGGCAAGAAGATGGACATTCAATGAAATAAAGGCTTTCCAAACCTTCCTGACAAGAAGGCCAGAACTCAATAGAAAATTCGATATTCAAATGCAGGTCTCAAGAGGGGAATAAAAAGGTAAATAGGGGAAAAGAAAAACTTGTTACTCAATTTGGGCAAACATCCCTATAAGGGCAGATGATACATATTAATCTTAAGAATTGTACATCTATTATGAAGTATAAAAGAGACATACACATATAGAAGGAACAGGTATAAAATAAATGATGTGATGATAAAAATGTGATTCAAGCAAGCAAAGAGATTGCAACAGGAGATGTAAAAAGAAGGGAGCAGAAAATGATAAATTACATCACAGGAAGGACAAAATTATAGTAGAGAGAAAGAGGGGAGGGAGAGGAGCATTGTTTGAGAGATACTCTCATCTGATTTGGTTCAAGGAGGGAACAATAAACTTAATTAAGCATATAAATCTAACTAGCTCTATAGGCAGTAGGAGGGGAAGAGGGAAGAAAGAGGAGGGAAAGCTAAAAGGGGGGGAAGAAGTAGTAAGGGTAAAGGGGAGTAAAAGAGAGGGAGGCTGAAAGAAGGAAGGGAAGACTGTGGGACGTGGTGGTCAAAATTGAAAACTCTATTGAGGAGGGGA
Source organism: Notamacropus eugenii (assembly GCF_028372415.1). Lineage (NCBI taxonomy): Eukaryota > Metazoa > Chordata > Mammalia > Diprotodontia > Macropodidae > Notamacropus > Notamacropus eugenii. The sequence goes on from NC_092872.1 coordinate 45,921,448, forward strand.
AGGGAGACGGGAGACCTAAAAGCACAATCTGTGGGAAAGAGGATGAGGGAAAGACACAGATTGTAATCACAACTGTGAATGTGAATGGAATGAATTCTCCCATAAAATGGAGATGGATAGTAGAATGAATTAAAAGCCATAATCCAACAGTATGTTGCTTACAAGAAACATATTTGAAATGGGGGGATACACGCAGGGTAAAGGTATAAAGTTGGAGCAGAATATATTGTGCTTCAACTGATGGAAGAAAAGCAGGGGTAGCAATCCCAATCTCAGACAAAGCAAAAGCAGAAATAGATCTAATCAAAAGAGATAAGGAAGGAAACTACATCCTGCTAAAAGGCACCATAGACAATGAATCAATATCATTACTAAACATGTATGCTCCAAGTGGTACAGCATCCAGATTCTTAGAGGAGAGGTTGGGGGAGTTGCAGGAAGAAACAGACAGCAAAACTATACTACTGGGGGACCTCAACCTCCCCCTCTCTGAACTTGATAAATCTAACCTTAAAATAAACAAGAAAGAAGTTAAAGAGGTGAATAAAACTCTGGATGAGATAGGTATTATAGATCTCTGGAGAAAACTGAATGGGGATAGAAAAGAATATGCCTTTTTCTCAGAGGTATATGGCACATATACAAAAATTGACCATGTTCTAGGGCATAAAAACCTCACAATTTAGTGCAGAAAGACAGATAGTCAATGCATCCTTCTCAGATCATAATGCAATAAAAATTATATGTAATAAAAGGCCATGGAAAGATAAACCAAAAATCAATTGGAAACTAAATAATCTAATCCTAAAGAAGGAGTGGGTAAGACAACAAATCATAGTACAATCAACAACTTCATTCAAGAGAATGACAATAATGAGACAACCTACCAAATCCTATGGGATACTGAAAAAGCAGTTCTTAGGGGAAGTTTTATATCTTTGAATGCCTATATGAACAAAATAGAGAAAGAGGAGATCAATGACTTGGGCATGCAGCTGAAAAAACTAGAAAAAGAACAAATTGAAAATCCCCAAGTAAATGCCAAATTAGAAGTACTGAAAACCAAAGGAGAGATCAATAAAATTGAAAATAAGAAAACTATTGAACAAATAAACAAAACTAATTGTTGGTTTTATGAAAAAAATTAATAAAATTGATAAACCTTTGGTCAATTTGATTTTAAAAAAGAAAGAAGAAAACCAAATTGCCAATTTGAAAGGGGTGAACTCACCTCCAATGAGGAGGAAATTAAAACAATAATTATAAATTACTTCTCCCAACCTTATGCCCACAAATTTGACGATCTTAATGAGATGGATGAGTACTTTAAAAAATATAAATTGCCCAGATTAACAGAAGAGGAAGTTGAATACTTAAACAACCCCATCTCAGAAAAAGAAATTGAACAAGCCATCAATGAACTCCCTAGGAAAAAAATCTCCAGAGCCAGATGGATTTACAAGTGAACTCTATCAAACATTTAAAGAACAGTTAATTCCAACATTATATAGACTATTTGGGAAAATTGGGGAAGAAGGAGTACTCCCAAATTCTTTCTATGATACAAATATGGTTTTGATACCTAAACCAGGAAGAGACAAAACAGAGAAAGAAAATTATAGACCAATTTCTCTAATGAATATAAAGGCAAAAATTTTAAATAAGATTTTAGCAAAAAGAATACAGCTACTTGTCATGAGAATAATACACTATGATCAGGTAGGATTCATACCAGGAATGCAGGGCTGGTTCAATATTAGGAAAACTATTAGCATCATCAATCACATCAACAACAAAACTAACAGAAACCATATGATTATCTCAATAGTTGCAGAAAAAGCTTTTGACAAAATACACGACCCATTTTTATTAAAAAAAAAAAAAACATTGGAGAGCATAGGAATAAAGGGAAATTCCACAAAATAATAAGCAGTATATAACTGAAACCTTCAGCAAGCATTATATGCAATGGAGGTAATCTAGATGCATTTCCAGTAAGACCAGGGGTGAAACAAGGATGTCCATTATCACTACTATTATTCAATATTGTACTAGAAATGTTAGGTACAGCAATTAGACAAGATAAAGAAATTGAAGGAATTAGAAAAAGGCAAAGAAGAAACTAAGTTATCACTTTTTGCAGATGATATGATGATATACTTAGAAAATCCCAGAAATTCAAGTAAAAAGCTACTTGAAATAATAAGCAACTTTGGCAAAGTTGCATGTTACAAAATAAACCCACACAAATCTTCTACATTTCTATATATTAGTAACAAAGCCCAACATCAAGAGATAGAAAGAGAAATCCCATTTAAAGCTAGGGTAGACACTATAAAATATTTGGGTGTTTACCTGCCAAAACAAACCCAGGGACTATATGAACACAATTATAAGACACTTTACACACAAATAAAGTCAGATCTAAATAAGGGGAAAGAATATTAGTTGCTTGTAGGTAGGCCAAGTCAATATAATAAAAATGTCCATTTTAACTAAATTAATTTACTTATTTAGTGCCATACCAATTAAACTATCAGATGATTATTTTCTAGAGCTGGAAAAAAGTGTCAGAATTCATCCATAAGAATAAAAGATCCAGAATATCAAGGGGACTAATGAAAAAAAATCCTAGGGAAGGTGGCCTAGCACTACCAGATCTCAAATTGTATTGTAAAGCAGCAATTACCAAAACCACTTGGTACTGGCTAAGAAACAGAAGAGTAGATAAGTGGAATATGTTAGGTACTCAAGACACAGCAGACAGTGAATATAGCAATCTACTGTCTGATAAACCCAAGGACCCCAGCTTCTGGGATAAGAACTCACTGTTTGACAAAAATTGCTGGGAAAACTGGATAACAGTGTGGCAGAAACTAGGCTTAGACCAATGCCTGATACTGTGCCCAAGAATAAAATCCAAATGAGTGCACAATCTAAGTATAAAGACTGATACTATGGACAAATTGGTGGAGCAAGGAATAGTGTATTTATCAGATTTATGGAGAAGGGAAGAATATTTGACTAAAGAGATAGAAAGCATTATGAAGTACAAGATGGATAGTTCTGATTACATTAAACTGAAAAGTGTTTGTACTACCAAACCCAACGCAACCAAGATTCGGAGGGATGTAGAAAACTGGGAAAGAACTTTTACAGCTTATGTTTGTGATAAAGGCCTCATTTCCAGAATACATAGAGAACTGAGTCAAATATACAAAAATACAAGTCATTCCCCAATTGATAAATGGTCAAAGGATATGAACAGGCAATTTTCAGAGGAAAAAATTAAAGATCTCTATAGTGATATGAAAAAATGCTCTGAATTACTTTTGATTAGAGAGATGCAAATCAAAACAACTCTGAGTGCCACATCACACCTATCAGATTGGCAGACATGACAGAACAGGAAGATGATAAATGTTGGAGAGAATGTGAGAGAGTCGGAACACTAATACATTGTTGATGGAGTTGTGAGCTGATCCAACTATTCTGGAGAGCAATTTTGAACTATGCCCAAAGGGCTACAAAAATGTACATACCCTTTGACCCAGCAATATTGTTTCTAGGACTTTATCCCCAAGAGATCATAAAAATAGGAAAGGGTCCCACATGTACAAAAATTTTTATAGCAGCACTCTTTGTGGTGGCCAAAAACTGGAAATCAAGGAATGCCCATCAATTGGGCTGAATAAATTATGGTATATGAATGTAATGGAATACTACTGTGCCATAAGAAATGATGAACAGGAAGACTTCAGAGAGTCCTGGAAAGACTTATATGAGCTGATGCTGAGCAAAAGGAGCAGCGCCAGGAGAACCTTGTGCACAGCAGTGACCACAGTGTGTGAGAGCTTTTTCTGGTAGACTTGGATCTTCATAGCAATGCAAGAACTTAAAAAAATTCCCAATGGTCTCTTCAGGCAAAATGCCTTCAACATCCAGAGAAAGAAGTATGGAATTCAATCACAGAATATAGCAGATCATTTATTGTGTGTATTACATTTTGGTTTGTTATAAGATTTCTCCCATTCATTATAATTCTTCTACATAGCATGACTATAGGGAAAATGCATTTAATAGGAATGTATATATAGAACCTATATAGAACTACATGCCATCTAGGGAAGGTAGGGAGAAAAAAATCTAAGTTACATGGTAGTGATTGTAGAACACTGAAAATAAATAAAATTAATATTACAAAAAAGGAATGTTATGTTCTCCTTGATGAGCTAACCTAAGTGAAGAAGCTCCTTGAGCCCCTTTCCTCTGTTCACAGAGTGTGAGCTCTTTGTCTTCTAAAAGTATGACCACCATGCAATAGGGATCGTTATTTGGCCATGCCAGAAAGACAATTATCATGCACTTTATGCGGCTCTTTGCAATATTTACTCTGCTCTCCACACTTGCTAAATATGACATCCTCAGTCCTTTATCATATTTTGCTTGTAGCTCTTGTGACTACCTCCCTTGGTAAACTACTATGGCAAAATTCTTGCGGGGATCTTCCTCTCTGGAGTTGTTCATCACCTCACTTCATTACCATCTTGATAGACACATTTGACTTCCAGTCAGTCTCTTCCTTCGTCTTAACAACTCTCTTCTTTCTTCCTCTGGTTCTTTTCTTTAAGTCCTTCTTAATTTTCATGACTAAGTCATGGAAACATGGGTTCCTCACAACAGCTTCCCAGTGAATTGTCATGAATGCTTTCACCTAAAAGGATGAGATTATTTATTTTTATTCCTGGTATAGCCCGAGAGTTATATAGGTCTAGTGTCAGGAATAATTGAGAATGATGATGGTGAATAACCCAAGAGAATATAATTCTTTGGTAACCAATATCCAGCAAAAGTCAAGAAATCATAATCTATAGCTTTCATTTAGCGGATTCTGCAGCAAAATCCATACACTACTTTGCCCCACTAAGACGAATTCTGACAAGAAGCCTGAATAATATCCTGTTTCTAATGCAGTTGCCTGCTGAGCAAGACCCAAAGGCCTTTAACCAGTGATGATATTACAGGCTTTTTAGTTTCTGAATACTAAGATAATACAGGGACTGGTTTGAAAGTTTATACAGACCACTTTTTGCTTTCATAAGATTAGCTATGCATTATTCTATGTAGGACCTCAATGATAAAAACAGGTCACTAGAAAATGAAGAAAAACAAGCAGAGTGTGCTATGAAGACCAATAACAACTTTGATAGTCATGTTTTTATTTCAAATGTCTTTTCCTGTATTCCATGTCTGTCACTTTTTCAGTGCAGAGCTCAAAGGGGCAGCTCATGAAAACCCCTTGACAAAATATCCTGTAAAGAGAATCAAAAGTAATGACAAAGGGGAACAATGACAAAAGGGGGAAATGAGCCTTGTGGCTTAATAAGGCAACATGGACTGAGTCATCCATACAAGGTCGTATCATTTTCATTGGCCTCTCATATAGGCTAATGTTGTCTTTGTGCTAGAATGAGAGGTAGAGGACCGTGATTCGAATGTGAACTCTACTTCTTACTAGCTGCAAGACCTAAGGCAAATTATTTAACCTTTCCAAGCTTGAGTTTCCTCCCCCTGAAAAATGAAGAAGTTGGACTAAACCTCTAAAGTCCTTTCTAGCTCTACATCCTAACATCTTAAATATTGCCTCTCAATGAATTTTAAGTATTTTCTCCCAATTTTTTTAGCCCTGCTATGAATGTCATAATTTCCCTGACTATGCATATCTAAGGATACTGAAATTTGCCCAGACTCTACGAGATGAGTTTTTTAAATGGAGCAAAAAAAAAAAAAAAAAGAAGAGAACTGAAGAAAAGAAATTGGATATTGACCTTCAAGAAAAATAGTCACTGATGTGTGGGAAAATTGAATCATGAACAATATTTTGGAGCTGAAAAAGCCAAATCAGTTTTTTTTCTCCAAATTCAAACTGTAAAACTAGTGGAACACAGGATGAATGTCTCAATGAAAAGTAACTGAGTTGTAGTAACAAACGATGTGACTTCTCAAATAATATTTTTTTAAAAATCAGTTAAATCTATTTGGCCACAAATACACTAGGATAAATAGGAGGCTGGCATGACTTAATTTATGTTTTATGGTCTTGCGATTTCACCAGTACAGGAAATCTCAGTATATAAACTTTCTCCACTAATGGAGATATACCACTAATTTACAACTTATAAACTTAGAGTTGGGAACAGGGAAAGGGAGGAGAAGACACTGAAACGTCAAGTGATGTGCCTTTATCCGTAGTAACATACGTCGTATGTGTTTGAAGCAAGATTTTTCTGATTCAAGGGAGGCCCTCTATTCACTTTCTATTAAATAATAGTTCATATTTCTTTAATAACTCCTTAAAACCTGTTAGAAAAGTTCCTTTTCTCACAACAATCTGTGAGGTAGGTAATGCAGGAATTATTTTGCCCTTTTTTCAGATGGCCTAATTGAGGTAAAGATATATTAAGTGATTTGCCCAAGGTCATTCAGCAAATTTTGGAGCAGAAATTCAAAACTTGGTCTCTACTCTCCTATCCTCGAGTAACAAAAACCAAGCAAGATGTGCTTTCTGAAGCACAGACATATCAGCCTGATTTAATAAGAGCAATTCCCTCAGTCAGCTGGGATGGTGCTGACTGAAGCTAAGGTCTCACAATTGGTCCCCATATTAGCCAGTTACTTCACATTTTTTCTGACAATAGATTGGCCCCATGACCCCTAGTTGGTCTCATAAGAGGGTGTTGCCAATCAGGAAAACCATAAAAAAATGTAGGGAATCATTACATATGCCCTACTAATAATGAACCAGTGGGAATCATCTTCACATACAGAGGAAAGCATAGATTTCATAATCATTATCAGATAGTTGTTAAACTTTGTTGAGTATCCAACAAAGCCTTGTCCTGGGCACCCTCAGGAGACACAGAAGAAGTCTACAAATTCTATCTTTCCTTTCAGGCAGCTCTTCCATGAACATTTCTCTAGCAATTTTAAAAGACTTCAGAAATCACCTAGCCCACTCTCTTCACTTTACAGATGAAGAAACTGACGCCCCAGAGTAGCTGACTTGAGCAATATTATACAATTAGTCAGCAACAGAAATCCAATTAGAACATGGGTCTCCAGTGTCCAATCCTTTTTTCTACTCCACCAGCTGCTTCTCATATATTGCCCAGCCTTCTGATGCTTCTCTCATTTATCTCCCCATTCTCTGAACTCCTAATGCATTGACACCACACCAATGAGTAATTCATTCTAAGCTGTATTCTATATTGTGTTGTTCTCATAGATGCAATTCTACACAACAAACATTTATTAAGCTACTGTTGCACCAGGATCACTGTGCTAAGTGCTAGAGGACATACCACAATATCCCTACCCTTCTGGAGTTTATGGTCAAGTATGGGGATGTGAGACATATGTAAATAATTAATATAAAATAATGTTAGATAAGATTTTTAAAGAAGGTTTTTAAAAGAACTACAAAAATGGTGAACTATCAATACTGATTAGAAGAAGAGAACTATCATCTAAAACTTTCTGGGGACTGTGTGGCATTTGAATTGGACTTTAAAGACCAGATAGGAATTACTAAAATAGAGGTGAAAGGCATCTCAGGCATAGGGAGCAGCCTAGGCAAAGGCATACAGGAAGGAAAATGCAGGCCAAGGAGTAATCAAGCTGAATTACAGTATAAGAAAAGGCTAAAATGCTAGTATGACACCGAATTGTGGAAGGCTTTAAAAGTCTGAATGTCACTCAACAGGCACAGGAAGTTAAAGAAGATTTAGAGACAAAATGATAGGACCATATTCACACAGAGCAAAACTAACCTGGTGGCAATATGGTGAAAGAATAAAAGGTCTATTAAGAAAACATTGCATTATCTCAAGCCAGTGTAGGAAAGACCTGTATTAGGGAAATGGTAGTAAAGTGGAGATGGTAGTAAAGTGGATCGGGAAGGGATACAAGTGGTGTCATGGTGGTAAAAGTGACAAGATTTGGTAAATGATTACACATGAGATACAGGAGAGAGAACCTCAAAGTTTCAGATTTGTGAACATGGGTGTAAGGTAGTAACCCTTATTAAGTCAAAAAGAGAAACAGGCTTGTGTGCAGCTAGGTGGTACAGTAGATAGAAGGTCAGGCCTGGAATCCAGAAGACCTGAAATCAAGTCCAGCCTCAGGAATTTATTAGCTTGTGACCCTGGGCAAGTCACTTAGCCCTATTTGCCTCAGTTTCCTCATCTGTGAAATGAGCTGGAGAAGGAAATGGCAAAACACTTCAGTATCTTTGCCAAGAAAACCCCAAATTGGGTCAGGAAGAGTCAGACATGACTGAAATAACTGAACAAAAATACTGCATGAAAGATGAAGTAAGGGTAAATGTAGCAAAGTTGAGGTGAAGTTGTATAGGTAAATAAGGCCTGCACAAATGAGGTAACGAAATTAGTTATAGAGTTGCGTAGGTGCTGGGAGGACTCACAGCTTTGTCCAGCTGTGGTCAACTTTAGCCAATCTATCTCAAGCTAAAAGGCAAAGTTAAAAGCAGGACTCTGTCACACAGTTCCAATGGCCCAGAGTTTGTTTCCTAACTGACATTTTCTCTCCAGATGGGTCAGCAAGGCAATAAATCAGGTGGTTCTGGTACAATGTGATCTTTCTGCTGATCAATTAAGAATTGGGAACTTGGAAATAACCTGCTTAATAGGTAACAAGAGGCAGCAAAGTACCCAGGTGGCCCTGGCAGCTCAAACTGAATAAACACATCAATCAGCTTTCAATAGCCTCTTTCCATCCCATCAATTCCAATTGTCATGATCTAGCAACACCTGCCCACCACAAGGAATGGGCACCCCATACCCTGACACTCCCAACTCAGTTCCTCTCTTCTACAGAGCTCCCAAGGTGGATTCTCTTCCAGCTTCTTTTTTTTCCAGTAATCTCACTGCCAAGTTTAAAACATCAATAAACTGAAGTCTGAGACAGAGTCTGTTTGGCTATTTTTGAACCAAAGAGGTTACACAATCCCATATGATTAGATAAAAGTTCTCAATGAACATATAGGCTGTCTAGCACAAGTCTTTGAAAGTCATCAACGTTTCTAAAATTTTGAAGAGATGGGATAACTCAGGAGACACTTCCTGAGAGCAACATATTTTGCCATGTTTCCAAAACTTTGCCCAATTTCAGACAACCTGGTTATTACTGAAGTTTTAATGGCTCTGAAAGAAAAGAATAAAAGAAAACCCCTATCCACCACTTTTCTATACAAAGCTGACAGTCTGGATCTTGTTTTGTATCTCTTTTATGGTATTTCTGTCTTCTGATGACACGGAAGGACGTACAAAGTCCCTTCAACCATTCCTCATGTAATAAACGCTTTTAAGTCCCCAACTCCCTGCTGGAAAGCAGGGTTTATCCTTTTATCTTATGAAAATAATGAATAGAAATTCCTGCTCCTTATTAGACACAGGCTCCTAAAGATAAGTATTATAAAGGTCTATTACAAATTCAAAGCTAATATGACCTTCTTTCCTAACAAATTCCCTGTATGTCCCAAACCTAGGCAACTACCAGGAAGGAAGAAGGTGACTGGCAAAAATCCCAGCAATCACAAAGGAGACACAACCTCTATGGAAATCATTTGGGGGGGAAATTAGTTTGAGATGGAATCGACAAGCTATTGCAGTCACCTTTGATAGCAAATTAGATAAACTCATTTCTGACAAGATGCATTTAAAACGGGGCCACCACAGAGTCTCAGCTGCTCCCACTGAGACTGCCCTTGGAAAGAGGGGAAAAAGACTATCCACAAAGCTACAAAATACAATAATGAATGATAACAGGGCCAGAAACAGTAGGAGAGAATTGTTTAAAAATCAACTAAGAGCCTATAATGTCCTGTTTCGTGGAACAGACATTAGCACATACAGTTATTGGAAAGTTCTGATTTTAGGAAGGTCTTCCTTATACTGACCTGAAATATACTCAGTGTAAATTTTATCCATTTGTCTTAGGACTATCCTCTAAGGGTAAACCTCATTCCCAAACAAGAACACTTTGAGGCAGGACGGTATATTGGAAAGATTGCCAGATTTGAACCTTGGATTGAATCCAAGCTCTGCCATCTACCACCTATATGACCTTACACAAGTGATTTTACCTCTCTTGGCCTCAGTTTCTTTATCTGTAAAAAGAGAGGGTTTGACTAAATGACCTCAAGTTCCATCCAACTCTGGTTCTGTGATCCTACTTATTTGAAAGCAGCTATCACATTCCCCACTACATCTTCTATTTCACAGGCAAAACATCTAGGTTGCTTCAACTATCACTCACATTGCATGCTTTTTTTAGTCCCTCCATCTTCCTAGTCACTCTCTTCTGGACACTTTCCAGTTTGTCAGTGTTCTTCCTAAAATATGGTCCTCAGAAATGAACAAAAGAAACTAGATATGCTCTAATAAAAGCAGACTCAAAGGATGTCAGATTTTGAAGGGATTTCTGAGATCTAGTCTAACCTATATCTGAGCAATCTTCCCACACAAGGAGATCATCCAGTCTCTGCCTGAAGACATCAATTAATGGAGAGAACCCATTACCAACATGATCCATTCCACTGTTGGGCAGCTTTCATCATTACAAACTTTGTGTGTTTTACATTGAGTCTAAATCTGTCTCTCTGCTACTTCCACCTACGATTTCTAGTTCTTATCTCTGGGGCCAAGAAAATCAAGATTTTCCACTTCAAAAACCTAAAGAGAGCTATCATGCTCCACTTTCCATCCAAGTCTTCTTTCAGTCAGTTCTCATATCTGATAGCGTATGGTCCCCTCACTATCCCACTCATCTTCCTCTGGATATAGGTCCAATTTCTCAGCCCTGAGACATGCTCTACTTTATAGACTTGAAGCAAACAGTCGGTGTTAGCACCTTGGAGTTGGCTCATGTCCAGAACAAAGCCAGGTCTGCTCTATGGTCTCAAGAATAACCCAAAGTTATTCTTGAGGAGACGGCTATAGGCTAGGTGCCAGGCAACCAATAATACCCATGGCTAGTTAGAAATCCAGTATTCCTGGTAAGATAATGCCATACCCTCTGTGGAACCAAAACCTTGAATCTGCTTCTGAGAATGGCTATTTCTGGCAGATAAAAACTTCAGGTTTTAAAGAAAAAAACACTCTTGTTTGCCAGGAAGTGAAAACTGATATTATGGGAAGGAAAAGGATAGAGCAAAGTGTATTGGAAGATAATTTTCTTTAGTTAAATTTCATTCAACAAATGTTTATTAAGTATCTGTTATATGCACATCACTGTGCTGGATGCTGGAGATACAAAGACAGAAATAAATGAACAAAAAACATCTGTACCCTCACATAGTTTATGATGCCCTGGAGTTTATATCCTTCACTGTTGTGGTTTTCTAAAAAGTATGATTTGGACTACCTGAAAGCCAAGATCAAAAAAAGATTCTAAACATTATCTTTCATGAAATTATCAAGGAAAACTGCCCTGATATTCTAGAACCAGACGGTAAAATAGATATTCAAAGAATCCACCAATCACTTCCTGAAAGAGATCTGAAAAGAAAAACTCCTAGTAATACTGTAGCCAAATTCCAAAGTTCCTAGATCAAGGAGAAAATATTGCAAGCAGTCAGAAGGAAACAATTCTAGTATTGTGGAAATACAATCAGGATAACATAAGATCTAGCAGCTTCTACATTAAGGAACTGAAGGACTTGGAATAGGATATTCCAGAAGTCAAAGGAACTAGGATTAAAACCAAGAATCAACTACCCAACAAAACTGAGTATAATACTTCAGGAGAAAAAATGGTCATTCAATGAAATAGAGGACTTTCAAGCATTCTTGATGAAAAGACCAGAGCTGAATAGAAAATCTGACTTTCAAACACAAAAATCAAGAGAAGCATGAAAAGGTAATTAGGACAGAGAAATCATAAGGGACTTACTAAAGTTGAACTGTTTACATTCCTACATGGAAAGATAATATCTGTAACTCTTGAAACTTTCCTCAGTATTTAGGTAGTTGGAGGGATTATACATATATGCAGAGGGTACAGAGTGAGTTGAATAAGAAAGGAAGACATCTAAAAAAATAAAATTAAGGATGTGACAGGAATATATTGGGAGGAGAAAGGGAGAAATAGAATGGGACAAATTATCTGTCATAAAAGAGGCAAGAAAAGCTTTTATAATGGAGGGGGAAAGGGGGAAGGTGAGAGGGAAAAAGTGAAGCTTATTCTCATCACATTTGACTTAAGGAGGGAATAACATGCACACTAAATTTGGTATGAAAATCTATCTTAAACTACAGGAAAGTAAGGGAGAAGGGGAGAAGTGGGGTGGGGGGATGATAGAAGGGAGGGCAAATGGGAGGAGGGAGTAATAAGAAGTAATCACTTTAGGGGAGGGACAAGGTCTAAAGAGAGAGTAGAATAAATAGGGAGTAGGATAGAATAGAAGAAAATATAATTAGTCTTATACAACATGACTATTACAGAAGTCTTTAGCAAAACTACACATATATGGCCTATACTGAATTGATTGCCTTCTCAGTGGAGATGGGTGGTAAGGGAGGAAGGGAGAGAAGTTGGAACTCAAAGTTTAAGGAATGAATGTTGAGAATTGTTTTTTCATACAACTGGGAAATAAGAAATACAGGTAATAGCATATAGAAATCTATCTTGCCCTAAAAGAGAAGAGAGAAGATGGGGATAAGGGGAGGGAGAGGTGTGATAGAAGGGAGAGCAGATTGGGAGAAGGGGTAATCAGAATGCATGGTGTTTTGGGGTGGGGGGAGGAGAGAGATGGGGAGAAAATTTGGAACTCAAAATCTTGTGGAAATGAATGTTGAAAACTAAAAATAAATAAATAAAATAAAAAATAAAAAGTGTGATTTGGAATAAGGAGACCTATGTTAGTGTCCTCACTGACTATGTGACTGCTAACAAATTACTTAACCTACACAGGGATGGGGAACCTGTGGCCACATGTGACCTCAAGGCTGCAGAACTTATCAAAGCCTCATTTTCTCCATCTGTAAAATAGGGATAACAGCAACAACAGGAATTATGAAGTCCTTTGAGTGCAGAGACTGTCTTTTGTCTCTTTTTGTATCCCCAGTGTTAGCACAGCACCTGGCACATAGCAGGCACTTAATAAATGTTTAATGATTGACTGACATGGGATTGATGTGAAAGGGTTTTATACATCTTAAAACATTAGAGAAATATAAATCATCTCTATTAATATTATTATTAGGTTTTTAGTGGCCCTTTCTATGGCTCCCCTTAAACAAAAGAGACCACAGAAGAGATTTCACACTTGTTGAATTAACCTTTTTGCTGATAAATTCATGGTGGGTTTTATGCTAATTACGTGATGAAAGGGTAAAGTACAAAACAGCCCTAGAAATCTTGCTGACATGTCTGGGGCACCAGCAAAGACTGACTAATGGATAAGGGTTGAGTGCTTTCAATGCAGCCTTCTGAGACATCTTCTGCCTTCTGTGTCTGTTTTGTTCCCAAGAAGCAGGAGGGTCTGCCACCTTGAGTAAAGCATCAGGAGTTAGAAGCTTCCAAGACTTAACCTTGTGTTCAGACCCATCCACTTCATGAATCAGATGAAAACCAAAAATGCAGCTAATAAAGGGAATCTAGCCAAAAGAACATTTCCCACAGCCAGTAACTGAGAGGGGAAGTTCTGGCAAGCAAAAGTTCTTCTTCCTCCTGCCATGATTGATTAGCACAGAAGTCTCCTGTCCATGTCCTGCCAGTAGTATCTACATAGTGACCTTTACTCCTTTTGGAGTCAAAGGAGCTGATTTTAAAATATTATCATTCAGAAGAAGAATGCCCCAAAAACCAAAGTCTCAGGTTAGACAGACTAAATGGGAGACATGACAGACAGTCACTTGTCTGGAGCCTGCTGAAATAACAACTCCCATGTATACGTTGATTTTTTTCCATAAAACTCCTTTTCTTATGTCTCTTTATGGGTTCAAGATGACCATAAGCTCCCAAAGACTCTGTTGGGAAAGCACTGGCAGGTCCATGACAGGTAGAGAGTATTAGAGGGTACTGGGCCGTGAAAGATACTTGCATGATCTGAAGATAAATTTCACTAACCTCACAGAAACTCAGCACCAAAGCTTGATCACCAAGCAAATTATTTTTGGTTCCAGCAACTCTCCTACCAAGACACTGAGAATACGGAAGGATTACAATTTGATCACTAAAGGAAACAAATCTATGGATGAAGTCATGGATCCCTGTTGAAGTACGAAAGGGAGAACAGAGCCATGATGGTGGAGTAAAAGCAGAGACTTGCTAGACCTCTCCCCTCAAACTCAGCCAAATACCTGTAAAAAATGACTCTAAACAAATTCTGGAGCTGCAGAACCCACAGAATGATGGAGTGAAGCAAATCTCCAGCCCAAGACAACCTGGAAGGTCAACAGGAAGCATCTATGGGGCTGGATTGGGAGCAAAACAAAGTCCAGTGTGGGCCACACCAACACAGATGGGACCAGAGCAAGTCTGGGGAGAGGGGGAGATGAATCACTGGCACTTGTGGCAGTTTCCAGACCTCATGACCCCAAAACACAGAGGATAAATTGGAAGGTCAGTGGAAAAAACCTGTTGGGCCAATGTGAGAGAGTAGAGTGGTCCAACCACAGCCACAGGGTGGTGAGGGAGTCTGCAGCAGTTGCAGCACCAGCAGGGACAGAAGCAGCAGTTGTTTCCAGTGCTCTAGTCCCACAGATTGTGGAGGGATCAATCAGCTGAAGTACACCCCACCCTCACCCCCACTGGAAGTAGAGAACTACCTAAACAAAGGGCTCAAAAGTCAAGTAAATGACTAGAGAAATGAGCAAAAACTGGAAAAAGAATCACACTATAGAATCTTACTTTGGTGACAAGGAAGACCAAAGTATACTAACAGAAGAAGACAACAAAGTCAAAGCTCCTATATCCAAAGCCTCCAAGAAAAATATGAATTAGTCTCAGGCCATGGAAGAGCTCAAAAAGGGTTTTGAAAATCAAATAAGAGAAGCAGAGCAAAAATTGGGATAAGAAATGAGAATGATACAAGAAAATCATGAAAAACAAGTCAACTGCTTACTAAAAGACACCCAAAAATGCTGAAGAAAATAATACCTTAAAAATAGACTAAGACAAATGGCAAAAGAGATCCAAAAAGCCAAAAAGGAGAAGAATGCCTTAAAAAGCAGAATTGGCCACATGGAAAAGGAGATTCAAAAGCTCACTGAAGAAAATAATTCCTTAAAGATTAGAATGGAGCAGATAGAAGTTAATGACTTTATGAAAAACCAAGAAATTATAAAACAAATACAAAGGAATGAAAAAATAGCAGACAATGCAAAATACCTCATGGGAAAAACAACTGACCTGGAAAACACATCCAAGAAAGATAATTTTAAAATTATGGGACTACCTGAAAGCCATGATCAAAAAAAGAGCTTAGACATCATCTTTCATGAAATTATCAAGGAAAACTGCCCTGATATTCTAGAACCAGAGGGTAAAATAAATATTGAAAGAATCCACCAATCACCTCCAGAAAGAGATCTGAAAAGAAAAACTCCTAGGAATATTGTAGTCAAATTCCATAGTTCCCAAGTCAAGGAGAAAATATCGCAAACAGCCAGAAAGAAACAATTCTAGTATTGTGGAACACAATCAGGATAACACAAGATCTAGCAGCTTCTACGTGAAGGGATCAGAGGGCTTGGAATATGATATTTCTGATGTCAAAGGAGCTAGGATTAAAACCAAGAATCACCTACCCCGCAAAACTGAGTATAATATTTCAGGAGGAAAAATGGTCATTCAATGAAATAGAGGACTATCAAGATTTCCTGATGAAAAGACCAGAGCTGAATAGAAAATTTCACTCTCAAACACAAGAATCAAGAGAAGCATGAAAAGGTAAACAGGAAAGAGAAATCATAAGGGACTTACTAAAGTTGAACTGTTTACATTCCTACATGGAAAGATAATATTTGTAACTTTTGAGACTTTTCTCAGTATTAAGGTAGTTGGAGGGATTATATACATATAGACAGAGAGCACAGGGTGAGTTGGATGGGAAGGGATGATATCTAAAAAAATAAAATTAAGGGGTGAGAGAAGAATATATTGGAAGGAGAAAGGGAGAAATAGAATGGGGCAAATTATCTCTCACAAAAGAGGCAAAAGAAAGATTTTTCAGTGGAGGAGAAGAATGGGGAGGTGAGAGGAAAAGAGTGAAGCTTACTCTCATCACATTTGACTTAAGGAGGGAATAACATGCACACTCAATTTGTTATGAAAATCTGTCTTACACTACAGGGATAAGTGGGGTTGGGGAAATGATAGAAGGGAGGGCAAATGGAAGGAGTGGGTAATTAGAAGTAAACACTTTTAAGGAGAGACAAGGTCAAAAGAGAAAACAGAATAAATGAGGGGCAGAATGGAGGGAAATATAGTTAGTCTCTCACATAATGACTGTTATGGAAATGTGTTACATGATTACACATGTATAACCTATATTGAATTGTTTCCCTTCTCAATGGGGGTGGGTAGGGAAGGAGGAAGGGAGAGAAATTGCAACTCAAAGTTTTAAAAAAGAATGTTAAAAAATTTTTTTACTTGCAACTAGGAAATAAAACACACAGACAATGAAGTATATAAATCTATCTTGCTCTACAAGAAAATAGAGGGAAAGGGGATAAGACAAGAGAGGGGTGTAATAGAAGGGAGGGCAGATTGGGGGAAGGGGTAATCAGAATGTTGGGGTGGATGGAGGAGAGAGGAGGAGAGAGATGGGGAAAAAATTTGGAATTCAAAATCTTGTG
Organism: Notamacropus eugenii; assembly: GCF_028372415.1. NCBI lineage: Eukaryota > Metazoa > Chordata > Mammalia > Diprotodontia > Macropodidae > Notamacropus > Notamacropus eugenii. The sequence continues at coordinate 45,938,328 of NC_092872.1, forward strand.
GAAGTGAATGTTGAAAACTTAAAAATAATCAATAAAAAAATTTACAAGAGAGGCAAAAAAAGTAGTTACTAAAATGTTAGAGCTGAGATTCAATCTCAGCTCTCTTAATTCAAAGACTAATGTTTCTGTCACTACTAAAAGAATAGGGACTTCCCTTGTCAGAAAGACCAAGCAGAAATACTGCTACATATCATTCTGTTGTTGACAGATGACATCTCAAGACAGGACACGGTGTTTTATGAAAGAGCTAACAATTTTGAGTATTTTTTCCTATCCCAGGTGAAGCAACAAAAGGAAAAAATGTGACATCAGTTGATTCAGAGAAATGCCATCGCAACCTGGATATTTGGTGAAGACTTTGGGGTAAAGATCAATGAGCTTGTAGTAGGGAGATCTGTAGCAATGGAAATGAGCTGAGATCACTCCTGCAGATCGATGTAGGATTATTTTTATTCTAGGGTCATGAGGAAGAAACTCTTAAAACAGCAAATGGTAACTTTTTCAGGGCTTAAAAAAACCATTAATCTGAAACTCAGGCAGCAGGATGAGGAAAATCAGAGTAAAAATCCATTAACAGTGGAATAAGTATTTTTTTCTCTTTCTATTTGGAGTTTGATTTTGTGGGTGCACTTTGTGATGTATCTTTGCAAGCATGTAACTGTAACTTCTTAGCAGAAGTAGATCAGGAAAGAAGGAAGGACAAAACTAACCTGGTGAGACTCAGGTGGACTTGTCAATGCTTTTATGAGACCTATTGCCTGGTAACTGATGTGCAAAGCTGCTCTAAATACAGATCAGAAAGTCGTTATGCTTTTTGATTATGACAGATGCAAGAAGCTATTCTCAGGATGCCCCAACTGCAGCCTATCAATAGGCAATTAGTGAAGAGGTGATGTCTCTCCTCTGGGGAGTTACTAGAGGCTAAGCTGCTGAAGAAGCAGGCATGAAACATTGAGGTCGAGTTTCTTGTTCACCTGGGGAAATATGGCCAGAGGCAAATTTATGAGAGGCGCTGGATGGCTGGGTACCTGAAATAGCCAGCAGCAAAGCTCTGTTTCTCTCCTTCATCACTATTTCTGCTCCCCAGAGAGCAGAACTGGGAGGACCAACAGCTAATCTACGGCTACTTTCACAGAAATAATAACAATAATTACGTTTATAGACAACTTTAACACTTGCAAAGTGCCTTACAAATATTATTTCATTTATTCCT